>NC_142066.1:68876035-69179066 GCF_059756535.1 Pantherophis guttatus | reverse complement strand
TTATAGCTAATCCTCTGATATATGCTTTCGCTGTGTCTTACACATTCTGTAATGAAGTCTCCTCTTTTCTGTTCTTGGGAAAGAGTGATGACATCATACTGGAATTCAATATAATGCAAACACAAGCAACAGAATATAATCCAATTAGTGTCTTAAACCTTAAAAGAGCTGATTTTAACAAACTTAGAGAAATTATAAGCAAAATTTCATGGATAAAAATAAAAAAGGGGAAAACAACTCAACAAGCGTGGGAAATACTGAAAGATATGATCATAAAGGCCCAGTCCAACACATATCATTAAAAAGAAAAACTAAAAATCCAAGATGAAATCAGCATGATTGCACAAAGATCTCCCTGATAAAGTGAAAGACAAAAAGGATAAGTACAAAAAAATGGAAAGAGGTACACATAACTAAGGCAGAATGTCAGCAGATAGCCTGAATCTGCAAAGATGAAGTCAGGAAAGCAAAAGGATCAGAACAAACAGTCTTTCAACAAAAGTCAAAGATAATAAAAAAAAGTTACTTTCAAAATATAAATAAAAAGACAAAAGTCAAGGAAATAGCTGGTCCATTAAAGAGAGAAGATGGCAAGGAAGTAAGAGGCAGTAGAGAGAAAGCAGACTGCTTAACTCATATAAAAATAATAAAAAAACAGATTTGTGAACATCTAGAAACAAATAAAGTAATAAATAGTAACCAACACAGATTTGTTAAAAACAGATCTTGCCAAACCAATTTTATTTCATTCTTTGACAAAGTGACTAAATTAGTAGACTAGCAAAATGCTGTGGACATAGTATATTTAGACTTCAGCAAGGCATTTGATAAAGTAGACCATAACCTACTTCTTGGTAAGCTAGAAAAACAGCATCACCACCAGATAGATTTGTAATTGGCTGACAAACTATTCAACAAGTAGTCCTTAATTGTACTACATCTACATGGAGGGAAGTAAGCAGTGAGTACCACAAGATTCCATCTTAGGCCCAGTATTTTTCAATATCTTATTCAATGACTTAGATGAGGGAATAGAAGGGGAACTCATCAAATTTGCAGATGACACTAAACTGGCAGGAATATCCAACATCCCAGAAGACAAGTTCAGGATCCAAAAAGATCTTGACAGGCTTGAACAACGGGCCCTATCCAACATCATGAAATTTAATGTGGAGAAAGGCAAGGTTTTACACTTAGGCAAGAAAAATCAAAGGTACAAGTACAGATTAGGTGATAACTGGCTCAAAACCAGTAACTGTGAGAGGGATCTTGTAGTCCTAGTGGACCAGTGGTGGGTTGTTCCTGGTTTGCACTGGTTCGCAAGAACCGGTAGTAAAAATTTGTAGTAGTTCAGAGAACCGGTAATAACATTGACTGGCCATGCCCCCGAACCGGTCCCCGGCCCGGTCACCGCTCACTTACCCTGCCCACCTCATCAGAGGTGGGGAAAAATGCCGAAAAATGCTTTTAAAAGTAAAAAAAAAAAGCCTCTGATGATCGTGTGGCTCAGCTGGGATCGTCAGAGGCTTCTGAAAGCAATTTTTTTGCAACCTCTTAAGGTTGTAGAAAAAATGCTTTTAAAAGTTAAAAAAAAAAGTTGGCCACACCCATCCAGTCACATTATCCCCCCCACCAAGTCATGCCCACAAAATAAGCCACGCCCATAGAACCAAACAGAGGCAAGGAATCAAAATCACATGAAATATTAGTACTGCTTTATAAAGCCTTAGTAAGACCATACCTGGAATACTGCATCCAATGTCAAAACTTTGGAAAAAGTGCAAAGAAGAGCAACTAAGATGATTAAAGGCCTGGAGACTGAAACATATGAAGGCTGGTTGCGGGATTTGGGTTTGGCTAGTCTAGAGAAAAGAAGGACTAGTGGGACATGATAGCAGTATTCCAGTATTTGAGTGCTTCCAGAAAGAGTGAGTGGGGGGGTCTATTTATTTTCCAAAGCATCAGAGGGCAGGACAAGAAACAATGAATAGAAACCAATGAAGGAGAGAAGCAACCTGAACTTCCTAACAGTGAGGACAATTAACAAGTGGAACAGCTTGCCTTCAGAAGTTGCAGGTGCTTCAACACTGATGGTTTTTAAGAAGAGACTGGCAACCATTTATCTGAAATGGTATGTGGTCTCCTGCTTGAGCAGGGGGTTGGACTAGAAGACCTCCAAGGTCCCTTCCAGCTCTATTCTGTTTGATTGCTATACTCTGTAAATAGTACCTTCCAACATTAGAGTAATAGGAATTCATGGGTCATGCAGATTCTTAAATGTTTTCTCCCATCCCCAAGCATACATACTTCCACATTTTTAAAAGTTGTTTTGACTTCCGGTTTCCTTGTCTTCGGCGACGGCGGCGCTCTTTGAAGCTCCGCCAGCCCCGCCGCCTGTAGAGCCGCTTCGCGATCGAGAAGCGGCTTGAAAACTTCAAAATCCTGAGGATTGTTGGAGGAGAGATAGCAGGGCACAGGTCGAGCCCCTGTAACCCCCCAGGGAATCGTTTCTGGGGAGGAAACAGGCGCGGCTCCCTTCCAACCTGCTGAGACTCCGGGCGGCGTGGGACGATTCTGCTCCTGCAGAACAAGCCGGCTGCAGGAAACTTAAAGCGAAAGAACCAGCTTTAATAAACAGCGAAACTACCTGAATCCTGAAATTTGGAAACGCAAGTATTAGCACTTTGTTGACTTTTCAATCTGAGA
The DNA here is from genome assembly GCF_059756535.1 of Pantherophis guttatus. Classification (NCBI taxonomy): domain Eukaryota; kingdom Metazoa; phylum Chordata; class Lepidosauria; order Squamata; family Colubridae; genus Pantherophis; species Pantherophis guttatus. The sequence goes on along the minus strand of NC_142066.1, from coordinate 69,176,360 downwards.
CAATGCGAATGAGTGAAAGTGCTTTGAAAAAACATGGCGCCTAGCTTCAGAGTTAACGAGCCAGCGAGTGTGGATTGGTGAAGTTATTTTGTTTTGCTACAAAGTTTCCAAGTTGCTACTAAGCTGCCTTGCTTGTTATAAGAGAAATAACTGGGAAATTTTTTTCCCTTTTCAATATTGGACTCTGCTTTACTTTAACCCTTGTTTGACCAAATCTGGGGGACTTTTTTAGAAGTCTTTGTGCAGGAGGGAAAGGAAAAGGAACTTCCCTCTTTAGAAAAACTAGATCACGAGCCAGGATGGCTTCAAAGAAGCAGGAAGGGAAGGCATTAGGGGGGGGATCCCCCACACACAAACAGCAAACGCAACTTCCCCCTGCTCAACAGCTACAAACTCAGAAAAAAGAATTTGATGTGGGAGATTTAAAAGAATTTATTTCTAAAACTCTGGATGATAAATTTCAAAAATGTCAACAGGAGATAGATGATAAATTTCAAAAATCACATCAGGAACTTATGCAGGAAATTAATGAAGTCAAAGACATGGTGAAACAGAATCAAAATAAGGTGACCAAAAAAATATCAGAAGTGGCGTCTGGCCTGGCAGAATTTATTGGGAAAGTTGATTATAAAGTTGAAGAATTCAAATCAGAAGTTAATGTCAAGATGAAAGACAATGATTATAAAATTGATGAAGTTGATAATAAAATGCAGAGAATTGATGATGAGATTGTTATGATACAATTCCGGGCGATGGAATTCGCCATACGGCTTCGGGGAATTCGAGAGGAGGAGAGACAGGATTTGAGACAAGTTTGTTCTGAAGCCTTGGCCAAGATTCTACAAGTTAATCCTGATGTGGTATTTCACAAAATAGATAAAACCTATAGAGTGAACTCTTGGGTGGCCAGACAGAGACAACTGCCTAGAGATGTGGTCATATACTTTACAGAAAGAGGAATTAGAAATGATATCCTGCAAAAATCTTTTTATACTTCTGTACAAGTGGGGGGTTCACGACTTCAAATCTTTAAAGAATTACCTCCTAAAATGCTGAAAGCCAGAAAAGAATTTGGTTTTCTTGTTAAGGAACTGAGAAATTTACAGATACCCTTCTGGTGGGACGCACCAGCTGGGTTAATTTTTAGATACAAGGGAGAAGGGTATCGGTTGAATACCGTGGAGAAGGCACAACACTTTTACACTACTATTCTTAAGGAAAGAACACCATCTCCATGTACATCCACAGTTTTGGAGATTAAAGAGAGCGAAGAGAGGCAATTGCAAGAACAGTCCAAGCAGGAATTAGAAGTAGTGCAAGGTGCAGAAGGAGGTTTTCTGAGTGAGCCCTTGTTGGATTCTTCTCCAATTTTGGATTTGATTCAGTTGACAGAAGTTAAAGATCAACGTATAACTAGAGCCCAATCCAAGCTACTTAAACAAAAGCAACAACAACAACAGGAAAGACAAGACAAGAAGGCAGTTAAGAGTATCGTACAAGAGAGTGGAGCTATGGGAGGAGCGAGATCGAAGCTCTCGGATGAACTTCAAATATTTTGCTCTGTGCTCCAGAAAGAGGCTGATGACCTTTAAGTGTCTATCTTGGAATGTCAATGGGTTGAATTCAGCACAGAAAAGGAAGAAATTATTTACATATTTGAAACAATTTAATAATGATATAATATGTTTACAAGAAACGCATATCACAACTCAAGATCAAAAATATTTGATAAATTCAAAACTAGGAGCACATTATATATCTTCAACTTCGCAGAAAAAGAATGGTGTGGTTATTTATGTAAATAAAAAATTAACAGCGAAAGTTATAGAAGCAGATCAAGATGGTAGGTTTGTAGCAATTGAATTGCTCACAGCAAATGGTCAAATTCTTTTGATTGGAATTTATGCTCCCAACCAACAACAGGATTATTTTTACAAGATGTTACATACTAAAATATTGCAATGGGACTATAGATCTATTTTAATTATGGGAGACTGGAATGGAGTAATTGATTCTAAACTAGATAAAAAGAGCTTGGCAAAGTCTAGAATTAGATTACCACAGACTTTTTTTGATATGAAAGAAGATATGGAATTAAAAGATGTTTGGAGAATACATAATCCAAATGAATTGGACTATACTTTTTTTTCGGATAGACATAGATCTTTTTCTAGGATTGATTTTATCCTGTTGTCAAATGATCTACTTGTTAAGACAAAAAGAACAAAGATTTTTCCAAGAACTCTGACTGACCATAGCCCTGTATGGATAGAAATTGAGATGGATAAGGTTGAGAGACGTTCTTGGAGATTAAATGAGAACTTGTTTAGATATGAAAAAAATACAATAGAACTTAAAAAGCACTTGAAAGAATTTTTTGAAATAAATTTGAATAAAGGTACCCCAATTGAAATTGTTTGGGATGCAAGTAAAGCTTATATGAGAGGGGTACTCATCTACATGAACTCTAAACACAGACTGCTCCGACAAAAGAAAAGATCTGAGTTGGAAATGGAAATAAAGAATAAAGAACAGTTACTTATTAAAAATCCAACAGATGAAAGAATACGAAGTGCTATAAAACTTTTGAAAGACCAATTTCAAATGCTTATGGCGGAACAAGTTGCAACAAGTTTACAATATGCGAAGCATAATACATTTTGCAACGCTAACAAACCGGGCAGATGGTTGGCTTACACATTGAGGAAAAAACAAAGCATACGGACTATTGATAGTATTGATATTGGAGGGAAAGAAATCTTTCAACAAAAACTAATTAAAGAAGCTTTTGTGGATTATTATACTAAACTATATGCCAAAGAAGAGGTGCAGAATGGACTTATAGAAAAATATTTAAAGGATAAGAGAGTTACAAAAATTACTGATCAACAAAAGGAAAGAATGAATTATCCTATAACAGAGGAGGAGATAACAGCAGCAATTAAACAGCTAAAAACAGCCAAAGCTCCTGGCACGGATGGTTTGACTGCAGTGTATTACAAAACTTTACAAGCTGAAATGGTGGGACAACTTAGAGATTTATTTTGCAATATTCAACAAGGGGGTAAAATACCCCCATCCTGGACAACTGCTTATATATCTTTGATACCAAAAGAACAAGTTGGTCCTAAAAAACCAGAGAACTACAGACCAATATCTCTTTTGAACACAGACTATAAAATTTATGCGAAGGTATTAGCCAACAGGTTGATGCCAGTAATCCAAAAGGTGATTCATGCGGACCAAGCGGGATTTATTGAGGGCAGATATATGAAGGACAATGTAAGGCAAGTAATAGACTTATTGGAATATCTTGATAAGAATAAACAGATTTCTGCAGTGCTGGTTTTTTTGGATGCGGAGAAGGCCTTTGATAGAGTGGATTGGAATTTTCTACTAAAGACTTTAAAAAAGATGGGCTTTGGGGACCAATTTATACAGGCGATCTCAGCAATTTATCAAGAGCAAAAAGCACAGATTATTATTAATGGAAGTTTGACGACAGAGTTTAAAATTGAAAAAGGAACAAGACAGGGATGTCCGTTGTCCCCACTTTTATTTATTTTAACACTGGAAGTCTTGCTAAATATAATACGGGACTCAAAAATTTTGAAAGGCATAATGATAAGGCAAGAGGATTATAGAATAAAGGCATTTGCAGATGATCTGGTGGTTACCCTATCACAACCAATGGAATCAATAATCTTGATGAACGACATTATACAAGACTATGGTAGAGTTTCAGGTTTTAGAGTGAACTCAAAAAAGACTAAAATGATAGTCAAAAATATGACACAAGATCGTAAACATGAGTTTGAAAGGAGGGCAGGTTTTGAAATTGTACCTAAGGTAAAATATCTTGGAGTTCAGGTTGCAGAATCAAACATGAAATTGTTTCAAAATAACTATGAAGTGTTGTGGCGAGAGGTTCAGAAAGACATGGAGACTTGGAAAAAGCTGCAACTGTCTTTACTTGGAAGAATAGCAGCAGTTAAGATGAACATTTTGCCAAGATTTCTGTTTTTGTTTCAAATGATTCCGGTGCTTAAAAGTGATAAACAACTGAAAGTTTGGCAAACTGGACTTAATAAGTTTGTTTGGAACGAGAAAAAGCCGAGAGTGAAATTGAAAATTATGCAAGATGTTCCAGAAAGAGGAGGCCTTAAACTTCCAAACCTACAGTTATATTATGATGCAGCAGCTTTAACTTTAACAAGTGATTGGTTTGGAAGTAAAAAGGCTGGAATATTGAATGCAGAAAGTTTTGATCTTGAATTTGGATGGCATGCTTACCTATTTTATGATGATAAAGTTGATAAAGTATTTAAAAGTCATATACTTAGAGACTCTTTGATGAGAGTTTGGAAGAAGCACCGACTCAAATGGGATTATAAAATACCGCTATGGCTGGATCTTGGTCATACCTTGTGGAATACAAATATAATGTCACTCGGGGGGGGTTTATACAAAGAGGTTCTTTTTACAGATGCGGGCAGATGGCAGTTGAAGACATTGCAGACACTGTTGGACGAAGGGATTAATTTAACCTGGTTACAATATAATCAATTACAATTGAGATGGAAAGAGGACCAAAAAACTGGTATTATGTTGCATGAGGAAGAATTGGTTAGACATATAAGAGAGAAAGGTCCAATGCATATTAAAAGGCTTTACAATGTTTTGCTAGAAAGGGATTCAGAAACGGAATTAGTTAAAGATTGTATGATTAAGTGGGCACAAAATTTTGAAGAACCAGTGATGTTGGAAACATGGGAAAAAATTTGGGTTCAGAATGTTAAATTTACACAGTCGCAGAATTTGAGGGAAAATTTTTATAAAATGTTTTATAGATGGCATCTAGATCCTAAAAAGTTGTCATGTATGTACCCTAATGTTCAGCCAAAATGTTGGAGATGTGAATGTTTGGATGCTACGTATTATCATGTTTGGTGGACCTGTAAGAAAGTTAAGGCTTTTTGGATAAAAATATGGTGGGTCATGCAGAATGTTTTGAAGAAAAAAATTCAATTTTCTCCACAATTGTTTTTATTGGGTATAGTTAAGGGTTTTACACGGGGTGAAATAAAATTAATATTGTATATGATAACAGCAGCAAGATTGTTGATAGGTAAATATTGGAAGAATGAAGCTTTGCCTACTATCGAGGAATGGACTTTGAAGATGGCCAGTTTTGCAGAGATGGCGAAGATTTCAGCATATTTAAAAGATTGTTCACAAGAGACTTATGAATGGGAATGGAAAAGGTGGATAGAATATGTTCAGAACAAATACCAAACTAGAAAGTACCAAATAGCTTTTATTTGAAAACAATGTATTAGAAATATTTTAATGTAAAGAGATAAAGAGGGAAAATTATATAGGGGGAGGGATGGGTTCAGGTATATATATCAGTATTATTAGTTATGAGTATATAATAGGGAAGTCTGGGGGGGAGGGTTAGGGAGGGCTAGGGAGGATGGGAAGTTTGGGGAGGGAGGTGGGGGGGTGAAAAAAAGGGGTGAAAATGTAATTGTAAAACTTTTGCAATTAAAAAAAAAAAAGTTGTTTTGGCTGCATCTTATAACCAGAATTTTGTATTGTTGAAATAACATGGTCTACCTGCTATGTCTCTTCTTCTAGAATAGATCTATCCATCATACAAAAGCATAATTATTAATTGCCATGAAATACCATTTCCTTTTGGTGCAATAAAAAGTCACCCACAAACTCCACACACACACACATGCATGCAAAAAAACAATCCTTGGTTTTCTGCATGCTGTATGAAAAAGCTCCTTTTGAGAAAGGAATTAAGTGTAGGCATTAGCTGCTAATAACAACGCCGCAGGTTGAATATCTGTCACTCAACACAATCTTCTCCCACTCTCTCTCTCTTTCACATAAATGCATAATTTAAATCTGATTCCTAAATGTTTTCTCCCATTCCCAAGCATACATACTTCCACATTTTTAAAAGTTGTTTTGGCTGCATCTTATAACCAGAATTTTGTATTGTTGAAATAACATGGTCTACCTGCTATGTCTCTTCTTCTAGGATAGAGCTATCCATCATACAAAAGCATAATTATTAATTATTCCATGAAATATCATTTCTTTTTTAATGGCAAATATTAAGAGCAAAGTTAATATAAATATGTTAGTATTCTTTTCATTGTCATTTTATTTATTTATTTATTTATTTATTTATTTATTTATTTATTTATTTATTTATTATTTAAATTTTTATACCGCCCTTCTCCTGTAGGACTCAGGGCAGTGTACAGCCACAATAAAACAACATATCTCCACAAAATTTAAAAAAACAGTTTAAAACATATTAAATAATTTGGCCCTTGTATTAAAAAACTAAAAATACCCAATTAAAATTCATTTTCTAAGCCAGCTCAGCCTGTTGAAACAATAGAGTTTTAAGGGCATGGCAAAAGGTACGTAGGTTGGGGATCATACGTAACTCTGGGGGCAATTCATTCCAGAGGGCAGGTGCCCCCACAGAGAAGGCTGTCCCCCTTGGTGTCGCCAGTCAACATTGTTTGACCGACGGTACCCTGAGGAGTCCCTCTCTGTGGGAGCGTATTGGCCGGTGGGAGGCTATTGGTGGCAGAAAGCGATCTCGTATGTACCCAAGTCCTAAGCCATGGAGTGCTTTAAAGGTGGTAACCAACACCTTTGGTTGTTTGAATCGCACCCGGAAGACCACCGGGAGCCAGTGCAGCTCGCGCAGGAGAAGTGTTACATGGGTGCACCAAGTCGCTCCCATAATCACCCACATGGTCGCATTCTAGACCAATTGGAGCCTCCGAGTGCTCTTCAAGGGGAGCCCCTTGTATAGAGCATTACAGTAGTCCAGAAGGGAAGTGACGAGGGCATGAGTGACCGTGCGCAAGGCATCCCAGTCCAGAAAGGGATGCAACTGGTAGATCAGGCGAACCTGATAAAAAGCCCCCCTGGCCACAGCCATCATATGATCTTCTAAAAACAGCCGTGCATCCAGGAGGACACCCAAGTTGCGAGCCCTCTTTGAGGGGGCCAAGATCTCACTCCCAATAGTCAGATGGAGCCAGCTGGGTATACCGGGACGCTGGAAACCACAGCCACTCAGTCTTGGAGGGGTTGAGTCTGAGCTTGTTTCTCCCCATCCAGATCTGCACGACCTCCAGGCACCGGGACATCACGTCAAAGGCATCACTGAGGTGGTCCGGGGTGGAGATGTACAGCTGAGTATCATTAGTGTACTGATGGAACTTCACCCCAAAACCACAGATGATCTCACCCAATGGCTTCACATAAATGTTGAACAGGAGGGGTGAGAGGACCGATCCTTGCAGCACCCCACAAGCAAGTCACCTCGAGGTCGACCTCTGTCCCCCTGCCAACACAGACTGCGTACAGTTGGAGAGGAAGGAGGAGAACCACCGCAACACAGTGCCCCCCACTCCTAACCCCTCCAACCGACGCAGCATGATACCATGGTCGATGGTATCAAAAGCTGCTGAGAGGTCTAATAGGACCAGGACAGAGGAGCAACCCCTGTCCCGAGCCCTCCAGAGATCATCAACCAATGCGACCAATGGCATTTCTGTGCTGTACCCCAGCCTGAAGCCCGACTGGTACGGATCTAGATAGACAGCTTCATCCAGGTACTGGGGAAGTTGTCGCGCCACCACACTCTGAACAACCTTTGCCACAAAGCGGAGGTTGGAGACTGGACGATAATTCGCTAATACTGCTGGGTCCAGGAAAGGCTTTTTGAGGAGGGGTCTCACCACCGCCTCTTTCAAGGCAGGAGGGAAGAAACCCTCATTCAAAGAAGCGTTAGTAATCACCTGGAGCCAGCCTCGTGTGACCTCCCGGGAAGCCAGCACTAACCAGGAGGGACACAGGTCCAATAAACATGTGGCAGCACTAAGCCTACCCAGTATCCTGTCCATGTCCTCAGGAGTCACAAGGTCAAACTCCTCCCAGGTAACACTCTCAAGACCCACCTCCATCACCCCATCTGAACCTACCCAGTCGGAGTCCAGGCCTTCCCGAATCTGAGCGATTTTGTCATGCAGGTATTGCACAAAATCCTCAGCCCAATTTTATGGTTCTGCTAGTTGTGAACTCATTTACTAGAAATAATGCTGGTTCTGCCAGAGATATTTAAAAGAAAGTGGCAATACCATGGAGTTTTCTACCAGGTGTTTTTGGGTCCTGGACCTGCATCCTGTTTCTGGGTAAAGTGGTTTAATTCTTCTTGCAGAAATCACAGATAAAATCATTTTAAAAAGGGGACTTATTAGAAACAAATTCATTTTTTTCTGAGAAAGCTTATATGCTTTTTGTAAAGCTGATCCTATAGTAATAACAATAGCTAGACTTATGTACAGATTCATGGTGTTTACAGCAGTGGTCTCCAAACTTTCTAGCTTTGCACACCAGCTGTGGGGGGAGAGGGAATGTTCCGTGTGAGTGGTGAGTAGGACCTACGTGTGCATGCTGGCCCACCACTTCTTTGGCCCACTTCTCTACCCAAGGTCCTGTAGTGGGCTGCAGCCCATGAATTGGGACCCCTGATTTACAGCAGTTTACAGTGTCAGCATATTGCCTCCTACAATCTGGGTCCTCATTTTACTAATTCCAGAAGGATGGAAGGGTGATTCAACTTTGAGCCAGTCAGGATCGAATTCCTGGCAGTGGGCAGAGTCAGCCTACAATACTGCATTTTAATTACTTCACCAGCACGGTTCTTCCACTGGCTCCTATGCTAGGAGGATATGACCAAAGGCAGCTGCTGGATCATTATTCAAACTGGAAAGCAGAATTCTAATGGAATTAAATTGAATGAAACAATTTAAAAGTAATTGTTGAAGTTCATGCTCAAGTGAAATATCCAACTGATCTAAGGAGAAGAAAAATACTTCTTTAAAACTTGTGAAATTTCTCAAGGGGTTTCTTCTTATATCTTCACAGAGAGACTCAATATAGTAGGAGAGAATTTAATTCATTCTGGGATTATTTTACAGTCAAAGCACATCCAGCAGATAGATTAGTTGAACTGTTTTGCATAGAAATGTTAATCCCCTTTAGGTATATAAAACTGAAAAAATTGGCTTGAGATTCATGAATGTTTTCCTGTAATGGCAAAAAAGCGCTCAATATCTCTAAGGGCAGATTTAAAGTGCTAGATAAAGCAGTTGAGCACAGAAATGTTTATGTACAGAAATAAATGCTAGAAATTGTGTACAATGTTGCAAATCCATGATGCTTTCAATTTTTACTCCAAAACCTCCATCAGAATTATGCTACTGTGTCATATCCGCCAGGAAGAAAGCTATCAAACAGAATATTATTACTGAAGGAAAATGATTTTTATTCTAACCTCCGATGTTTGTGTACTCCCAAATTCTCTGAATGCCCATTAGATTCCTGCAAATGGATCTTTAAATTAAAACAGGTTTGGGAGAGCAATGCAAAGCAGAGAAGGAGGTTTTGTCCAACCATTCTACTTGGCCTGCTTATTCTCATTCAGTAGGATACAGTCTAAGAAGTAGAAGTCTTGGCAGACTTTTAATATTTCTTATGAAATAGAATATATCCCATTTGGTATATGGCAGGAAGAAAAATATTATATATAAATATTTTAATTAGAACGTCTTTGGTACCAGTACAAAAAATACAATCATGCAAATTCCTTAAGGTACACTGATGAGTGCTTACTTCAGGCTTATGGGAAGACATTCATAACAGAATAACAGAGTTAGAAGGGACTTTGAAAGTCTCCTAGTACATCCTTTGCTCAAGCTGGGGACTCTATACAATTCCAGACAAATGGCTCTCCAATCTCTTCCTCAAAATCTCCAGTGATGGAAGACCCACAACCTATGGAGGCAATTCAGAATAAAAGAATAACAGTTGGAAGGGATTTTGGAGGCCTTCTAGTACAACCTTTGCTCAAGCTGGGGACCCTATACCATTTCAAACAAATGATTGTTCAATCTCTTTTATAAAATCTTTCAGTGTTGGAGAACCGACAACTTCTGGTGATAGAAGAGTCTACTTTGAGATTGCTAGATTGTGCTCGCTGTCAGCACATTTCTTCTTAATTTCTTCTTATTTCTTAATTAATTCTCCTTGGTAAGTTTCCATTAGTTACATCTTTTCCTGCCTTCAGGTGCTGTGGAGAATAGGTTGACCCCCGCTTCAATGTATCTTGGCCAAACTGTTGATTTAATTTGGATCTTGGGCAGAGAGAGGGAATGGCTACCAAGTTTGATTTCCAGGTGCCCCTTGTTTGATTCATATGAGGACTGTGATTCTTGAACTTCAAGTACTACAGTTCAGATTTAAATTATGCATTTATGTGAAAGAGAGAGAGAGTGGGACAAGATTGTGTTAAACGACAGACATTCAACCTGTGGCATTGTTATTAGCAGCTAATGCCTGGATTTAATTCCTTTCTCAAAAAGAGCTTTTTCATAAAGCATGCAGAAAACCAAGAATTTTTTTTTTGCATGCACGCATGTGTGTGTGTGTGTGTGTGTGTGTGTGTGTGTGTGTGTGTGTGCGTGCGCGTTTGAGTTTGTGGGTGACTTTTTATTGCACCAAAATGGTTTTAAAATTGTGGCAGAAAACTCCGTTGGCATTTCAGCCTACCAGCAGGCCAAGATACCATTGGCTGAGGGAAAATCTTTAATGCATTTTGGCTATAAAATGAAACACCTGGAGATAAAGGAATATGCCAAATTCTTTTCTTAAAATTAGTGATGCCATAAATGAATTTTTTGATATCAGCAAGGCTTCACAATCTAGAACAAAGAAGAGATAGTATTGCCCTGTGCTGCATTAGTGAGGACACATGGAATATTGCATTCAACTATGGTCACCATGATACATCATGGTGGCTCAGCAGACTAAAAGCATTGTGATTAACACCAGCTGTCTGCAATTACTGTAAGTTCGAATCTCACCAGGCTCAAGGTTGACTCAGCCTTCCATCCTTTCTAAGGTAGGTAAAAATGAGGACCCAGTTTGTGGGGGCAATAAGCTGACTTTGTATAAATATACAAAAGTATTAAGGCTATTGCTTAATGCATTGTAAGCCGCCCTGAGTCTCCAGAGAAGGGCGGCATATAAATCAAATTAAAAAACAAAAAACAAAAAAGATGCTTAGACCCTATATAAAGAGTGCAGAGCAACAAAGATGATAAGGGACTTGGAGACTAAACTGTATGATGAACTATGCATAGAGAAGGACTAGGGGGGGTGACATAATAGATGTTTTCCAGTATTTCAGGAAAAGTCACAGAGAAGAGGGATTTGACTTATTCTCCAAAGCACCTGAGAGCAGGACAAGAAGTAATGGGTGGAAGCTCATTAAAGTTCGATCAAACATGGACCTAAAGAAAAATTTCCTAACAGGGAGAAGACTTAATAAATGGAACAGTTTGCCTCCTGGATTTGTGGGTGTTCCATTGCTGGAGATTTTCAGTAATAAACTGAAGAACCATTTGACCAGGATGGTTTAATGTTTCCTGCCCTGAGCAAAGTGTTGAACTAGAAGATCTCAGAAGTCCCTTTCTAGGTCTCTGTTTATATGATGAAACTAACCCAGAGGGTTCCAAATGAAAGTCATGTGACTGCAGCAGCATCCCAGCAGTGCAGCAGTAGCCAATAGCACTGAAGTGGCCAAAAAATTGCCAAATTTCATTTCCTCTGGAGTCCTTTTGGACACATTCTGAAATTTAGCTCATTTGAAATACTTTGGTTTAAAATTGTTTGAACCAAGGTATTTCCCTATGATGCATCATTTTGACAAGATGAAGGTCATGACAACAAGATTTTCAGTAATATGCATATTTTCTAAAGTATACTGTATTAACAATAGAGGCCTTGTTTACCAAGCACTGAACCCAAAGCTATGACATGATTTTATCTGATAAATAAATAGCTGTTTTATTTATGATAATAATAGCTGTTAACACACACATTTTATTTCTACTGCAGTGATGGAACTAATCTGGTCAAATTTCATGCAATGGAATTAAGTTTTAGTGAATATTGATTTGCTTATTGGTTGTGACTTTATATCATCTAAATTATATGAGTAATCAACATCCCATTCTTTGACATTAATATCTCATCTGAAAGCAACTCATTTGATTTTGAAATCCCTTTTGGGACAACGCATTGAAACAGAGATGCCATCTGTCATCCTGACTGAGACCAGCTCCATGAATGGAATGCCATCATTGCACTGCTATCACAATCAAGGAGCATTGAATGTTGAGGAGATAATTGCCCTGAGTGCCAAAGGCTTCCGCTTTGGTAAGGAGCAGATTTCAGAACTAAAAACAGACATAAAAAAAGCATTTTTTTTTGTTTGTGTCCTTGTAATATTCTTGTTGCTTCTAATCTTCCAAAAAAAGATATGGACACAATCAACTTTGTTAGTATTAATGTTTTTGCTTAGCTATGGAGTTTTATTGCTTTTGTCATGGAACTGAAGCTGGAATTTGGATTGGTATAGTCACAAAGTGAAGACCTGGCAATCAGAACTTAATGGATTCATATGCTTCAATTAGACAATTGTTTGCAGATGTATGTTCGTCATTTGATAAACACCTTGGTCAAGTGATGACTAGGAAGAGTGTGTTTACATTTTAATGATTTCTATTTGATTTGCCTATTGCTTAAGAAATGCATAATTTTTACTTGTGCACACTCCACAAGTTTTCTCTTAAAGGTAACTGTTACTTCACCTTTGATCAGCACAAAATACCATATTCTTTTGTCTCAAATAGACACTGATTTTAATATTTACCATGGCATGGCTGCATAAAGGACAGCAGAATTTTAATTTTAAATTGTCCTTCTTTCATCTTTTAAGTAGGGGGAACAGTAGCTGATTGTTGCATGTTGAAAATACCTAACTATATGTATATATTTAAAGTCATGTAAGGGTTAATCATCTATACATCAATTGTTCCACCCACTGACTTCTCCTTACCATTTGACTCCTCCTACTGTGTATATATTCTGATGTCCTGAACAGTTGCTTTGCCTTGCCTGACGATCTCCTGCAATAGAAACAAAGAAATAAATACTATTTATGTTCTCATGACTTGCATCCTGATTATTGGGACTATATAAAAGAAATAAAAGAAACAATTTGGTAGCAGAGGATGGTTTAAAGGCCCAACCAATCCAAAAGATGCAAGAAACTCCAAAACTAGATGAAGGAAAAAGAAGAACTGTTACCAGATTGTCACGAGTGTTTCCAGGATTGCTGTGGCTACCTGCCTACTCACAAACAGTATGGTTTCAATCAACCCATCTCCTGTTGGCAATTACCTACAAGCCTTCCCCGCCCTAGTTAATTGCAGGTTAACTCCCCATATAAGCAAGGATCTTTTCGCTTGCTACTCGGGCCTAGACTCCTGGTTTAGGCCTAAATGCACAGCTCCTGCAGGAAGCTTAGTGCAATGCTGCAGATGGGAGAAGAATGCAGATAAAGACTCCAGACGCCGTTGCAGAGAAACTCCCATGGATGTTTGCCTTTTGCTGTTTTGTAGCACGCAAGCTATCATCGGGACTGCTGTTGCTGGACCTTCTTCCTCCCACAAGCTTCAAGCAATGTTTGCTGTTTGAACTGTTTTTACTTCAGGTGACTTTTAGCTGTGAAGTTTGTGCTGCCCCCACTTGGATTGCCTTGATGATGTATCGATGCCGAAGCTGCTTACCTTCATGCTAGCTTTATTCTCTTGTGAACTGTTTCGGTATTGTGGAGAGGGATCTAGGGAGATAGCCTTGCTTCACATACCCAGATAAGACTTTGTTTTTAATGTGCTTTCTTAAAGACATAGTGCTTTTTAAATTTTTAAAGTAAATTATATTTTTACACAAGACGCCTCTGTCAGAATTATTTCAGTCTCAGTGTGTTTACTCATGAGCTGGTTCACAGTCCGGGGTACCCCTCAACCCCATTTTATAACAGTATAACAGTATAACAATCAAAAAAAGAATGGCAGCTCAACTAACTCCTACAGAAAACACACTGAAAGAAAAGACAGAGAAAAAAGAGAAACTTTCCAGTAATGAGATACTGCCAGATACCAAAGAACAACAAATCATAAATGAAGATATCCCATCAGTCATCAAAAGGGAGGAAGATATGAAAAAGAAAATAATTAAACTGATAGAAAAAATCCCGAACGATCCAAATCTGTTAGCGAAACTCCACAATCTCATAGAAAATCATGGAGCAGTGACAGATGAGGAGGAACAGGAATCCAGCCAAGATGAAGAAAGCGAGGTAGGAAAACCAAATACCGACTGTATAACTGATGATGAAGCCGGCGGCAATTTCAGCCTTTTTCATGACGGCCATCTTGCATGACTAATTCATTAAAGGTGGCCGACCAGCAGCCAATGGGATTTCAAGATTCAAATCCCAAGGTGCGAAAACAAACAAACAAACAAAAAAACAAAAACAAATGATAAACCATTAAAAGATGATTTATTTGACCAGCCTTCCACACTAGAAATTAATAATGCCATGCAAGTGTTAACCAAGGCATTTGGAAAGAAATTAAAATTACCGGACCCACAGCCAGACAAACAGAAAAAATCCAATAAATCTACCTATAACAAACAACAAACTGAATTAAACTGCATAAAAGGTGAAGCCACCGCATGCAAAAAGATTTACAAGCCACCACCCACTGAAACCAGCTGCTAGGCACACTCGAGAATCACACAAGAACCCAGAAAATAAAACCCAGAAGACCTCACGCTGAGCAGTCAATGTACTCCGACAGCGATGATCCAGACCAGGCCCAGTTCTGCAGCCGCACAGAGGAACAGAGCCACTGGACCCTCCGAGATGACTCAGATGACCAGCAGAGCACCAGGAATGCCCCAGCGACTCAAATAGCCTCCCAGGCGACTATCGACTACTCAAGGCCTCCCAGAATCAATGCAGAGGAAAATCCTGAAAATTGGGGCCTTCTCCCGAGAGCCACAAGCACAGGATCCTTCATCGGTGACTGCTGGAGAAAAATGCGATCTGAGCATGCTCAGAACGCCCCTGTAAGAAAAAATGCAGAAAACATAGACTCAAGTCAGTACAGATACGCCTCTAGCATTCCAACGCCATATTGTGAGTTCACTAAAGACCTAAACCACGGACAACGACAGACTGTAAGTAATTCTTGACACAACCCAGGGGCTTTACCAGCAGACTATGTAAAATTCAAGTCAGATGGATCAAATCTATTGGATTGGAGTCAACAGCTCCAGGTTATATACTTAAGAGAAAACATGTTATTTTTTATTAATGATCCACCCAGCAAACCCTGGACTTATGAACTGGACTGTTTACACCATAAAGCTTATTATATTCTCATTGCCACTATATCACCTAGCATTTACCCTAGCATTCAACACAACTTAACTGTTTCTGAAATATTTCAAAAATTGTTTAACATGTTTCATAGTAAGAGTGTCGCCACAACAACTAGGATTTCTAGGGAATTCCACTCTGCCAAGCTAAAAAGTGGAACGCCCATGAGTGAACATATTTTGAATTTAATTGCCACCAGAGCTGATCTCATTCAAAGAGGAGAAAATATTTCAGAGGGAAGTTTAAAGAGTATTATAATCAACTCATTAGATTCTAGCTGGGATAACTATATCATCCTGCTAGACAGTCTCAGTTTAGAGAACCTATCACTAGAAACACTTACTACCAAACTTATATCAGAAGATAATCTGAGAAAGGAATGTTCCATGAGCCACAGAGAAAGCAGAACTACAAAGAAGGTAGAGTTCCAAGGCAGAGGTAGATATACACCTGAATGTCACACATGCGGTTCAAGAAATCATTATATGAGAGACTGCCCAAGGTATGAAAGAAATAGGGACCAATCATATTGCAGAGAGAGGTCAGATAGAAGAGTTAACTTCACAGACAGACATTCAGCTGATTATAGATATAAACATAGAGATTCATCCATCACTAAGGATAGAAAAAGTTACAGAGGCAATTATAAGGAAGATAGACATGGGTCATTATATGGACTAGGAGATAACAAGTTCACACCAACAGAATCAAGTAACATGTGGCTTATTGACTCTGGAGCCACTAATCATACCACCAACAATAAGGAACTTCTTAATGATTTCACAGAAAAGAGTTACTATGTTAATGTGGCTAATCAAGATAAAGTCCTAGTGAAAGGAATAGGCAACACACACATCAAGGGCATAGGAAAAATATTGTATTTTTGTGGGGGTATTGTTCCCAAAATCCCGCATAACATATTAGCTACTCTTAAATTAAGCGAAGAAAAGGAGATAGAAATTACATTCAAAAATGGAAAGGTGTATATGACTAAAAACAAAAGGGACATAGGAAATATTATTACCAAAGAAGGATCGACATACTTTCAACCAAAAGATGATGAAGGAACACACACAAACATACTGTCAGGAAATAAAAAATGTAAGACAGATAATCATGAAGGTATTGAATCTGACATGAAACATAACCACATTAATGATGATGTTTCTACTGAAAAAATATCCAATGGTAAGCCAATGCATGATGAGTGCGCACATTTACTCCATAGAAAATTGGGACATGCCAGTTTACCTGTTATTCAAAAAATGTTAGAATGTTCTGATGACGTAAAAGTAAAGAATTGCAAAAATTATTTAGAATGTTCCGTCTTCAAAACTCAAAAACAAACCTAGACCAAGAAAAGCCACACGCACCACACACTCAATTTTCCAATTGGTACATATGGACCTAGTTGGTCCCATGACACCATCAATTAAATATAGAAAAAGATACTTCCTCACCATGGTTGATGATTTCAGTAGATATGGTTTCGTATATACGCTCAATCACAAAAACGAAGTGTTTAAAAAGTTCAAAGAATTTCACAAAAGAGTAGAGACCCAACATAATATAAAAATTAAGCAAATAATGACTGATAGGGGATCAGAATTCTTGTCAAAGGAATTCTCTAATTGGCTAAGAATGCAAGGAATACTTCACTTCAAAACTTCTCCTTTTTCTGCATTCCAGAATGAAGTCGTAGAACGCAAAAATGGTTTGTTACAAACCATGTTTAGATGTGTGTTAGATGATGCTGGACTAGGAAAAAATTTCTGGGCTGAAGCACTTACGTATTCAAATTATACCATACATAGGCTATGGTCTAGTGTAATTGAGAAAACACCTTACAAAGTCATGTATGGCAGAAAATCAAAAATTGGCCATCTACATATATTTAGTGTCACTGCTGATGTATATGTTCCAAAACAATTAAGACACAAAGGGGAAAAGGTATCAAAAAGATTAAAATTCATGGGATACGAATCAGGGACCAAAGGATATTGATTTATAGACAAAAACAATAAATTCATAATATCTAGAACGGCTGTATTCCACGAGCATGCAAATTGGTCTAAAATACATTTAAATGAGTTGTACCCTAAAGTTGAAAACTCAATAGATAATCTTAATAAACACATGCCATATAAAACCGAACCCAAAACACGACAAATTGACATACACAGACACCAAGAGGCTTCAAATAAAGAATGGAATAAAAATCATCCCAACCTACAAGTAGATGCATTAACAAAAAAGGAAGCAAGGTATATGCATGATGCTGAGACATCCCTGAATAGACCCATTAGAACCAACAGAAACCAAGTACCAAAAAGATTGGAGGATTATATACTGTCTATCAGTGCATACAATAAAACACCCAGTACATATGAAGAAATACTAAAATTACCACAAGAGGAGAAGGTCAAGTGGGAACAAGCAATGAAAAAGGAAATGGATAGCTTAAAGGAGTTAAATGTATACACATACGCAAAACCACCTGCAGGTAAAACTCCCATAGGGACAAAATGGATATTCAAAATTAAGGAACTAATAGAAAATAATGAACTCTTATACAAAGCTAGACTTGTGGCCCAAGGTTTTGCACAACGGTTCCCAGATGACTATGTGGATACGTACTCTCCCACTGTAAGGTCAGAGAGTGTTAAAAGATCACTAACAATAGCATCCATTTTAAATTTAGATGTGTACCAGTTTGATGTACAAACTGCTTATTTACATGCTGACCTTGACAAAGAAATATATGTGAAGGCACCCCTGGGAAATAATACACAAAAGGGAGAAACTTGGTTATTAAACAAAAGCTTATACGGATTAAAGCAATCTGGGAAAAGATGGTATGAGTGTTTGGCAAAGATACTTAAAGAAATGGGCTTCTCAGCCACATCCGCTAACTTATGTTTTTTTATCAAAAAAGGAGAAAATTCCATTGAATATGTACTCATATATGTTGACGACATTCTATACTTTGGACAACAAAAACATGAGTGTGATGAATTCGCTGAAAAATTGGGCAAACATTTTACATTGAAAACCTTGGGGAAGGTAAATAAATATTTGGGTGTTCAAATTGACAAGACCAAAGGAGGATTCAAATTATCTCAAAAAGAAAAAATAATAGAGCTCTTACAAAAATGCAATATGATTGACTCAAAACCATGTGAGTCTCCCATGCAAACTGATTTTATAAAGAATATGAATAATGAAGGTGATTCATTTAAAGACAATACCTTGTACAGATCAGTCATTGGGTCGTTACTATATATTTCTAATTGGACTAGGCCTGATATCACTCTCTCTGTTAACCTCCTGTCCAGACATGTAAGTAATCCTAATACATATCATTGGGAAGGGGTAAAAAGAGTTCTTAGATATCTAAAATTCACCACTGATGTCTGTTTATACTTAGAATCTGTACATTCAGAAAAACCTATTCTGTCTTGCTATGCTGATGCGGATTGGGCCGGGGATTCAAAAAGTAGAAAAAGCACATCTGGTTATGTCTTCCTTATAAACAATTGTCCCGTTTATTGGTACACCGGTAAACAAAATTTAATTGCAATCTCCACAGCTGAAGCTGAATATATTTGTCTATCGAAAGTGACCAATAATTTAACGTGGTTTAACGACCTACCATCTAACATCTGGTCTGAACCCTATCATCCCATAACCATCCATGAGGACAATAAAGCAGCCATAGAAATTTCAACTTCTGAAGCAATAGGTCAAAGGTCGCGCCATATAGATATAAAATATAAACATGTCAGACAGCTATCTAATATGGGATTCATTAAAGCTATTCATTGTGATATGAGTGAACAAGTTGCAGACATTTTGACAAAACCTTTACCAATTAAACAACATGCTTATCTAACTTCGAAATTGAATATATGTATATAAATTGTAATATTGATAACCGTTAGGTATTTTAGAGGGGGATTTGTTGCATGTTGAAAATACCTAACTATATGTATATATTTAAAGTCATGTAAGGGTTAATCATCTATACATCAATTGTTCCACCCACTGACTCCTCCTTACCATTTGACTCCTCCTACTGTGTATATATTCTGATGTCCTGAACAGTTGCCTTGCCTTGCCTGATGATCTTCTACAATAGAAACAAAGAAATAAATAAATACTGTTTATGTTCTCCTGACTTGCATCCTGATTATTGGGCCTATATAAAAGAAATAAAAGAAACACTGATGAATACATACCCACACTTGCATATTTTAATAAGTCTGTGGTTTTGGATGGGGAATTGGATATCTGATCCTACTTCTGGCTGCTAGGTAAACATATGCATCCTTTCCTCTGCAACACTGACAAAAGAAGAAAGGGGGAAGGATCAATGGAATAGCATGAATTGTTTGTGGAAGGAGTGAGGTTGCAATGATCTGTTCCTTAACTTCATTTCCAATGCTGCAGGGAAAAAATGATACTTTTTTTGAAGCTTCTAACAAAAATGAAATTGATCCAAAGAACCAGACCAAGAAGGAAGGAAAAAATGTTGCTTCTTTTTCTTTCCAGTATACTGTCACAACGTTGGGCATATCTGAGGTTCTAGTGTTGACATTGTAAAAGGAACAATTTGTACTTAACCAGGCATCTAAAGGTAATTGAATCTGGCATTCAAAGGGGAACTAAGAAAGAGGAAGGTCTATTATTTGGTAGCCACCAAATTTTTAAAAAGGACAAGACAAAAGAAACAAATTAATTTTTAGGCAGGGTGGCAGGCTGGCAGGCTGGCAGGCCAGCAGGCAGACATAGTTACCATATTTTTTGCACTATAGGACGTTCCAGACCACAAGGCACACCTAGTTTTTGGGGAGGAAAAAAAAAATCTGCCTCTGCCTCCCAGCAATTTGTCTCCTTGCAGCAAACAGCAAACAGCTTGGTCACCTCAGCACAGCCTGATTTAGCACGAGCAGCTGATTGGCAGTTGGATCGGCCTCCCAGAATATAGCTGATCAGCTGTTCCAGACTGCGCAGATCGCCACTACCGATCGCCACCATCGCCACTGATCACTGTCACCGATCACTGCCTCTGCGCCCCCTCCATTTTCAGCCTCCACCTGTCCCATTTTCGGCCTCCACATGCCTGGTTTTTGGGCTGCATGTACCCCATATTTGGTCTATGCGTGTCCTGTTTTTGACCCATTCCTATCACTGCCTATCACCACCTTTCACTGCCACAGCTGATTGCCACCACCATTTGCCACCATTTAGTGAAACAGGCCAAAAATGGGATGCACGGAGGCCAAAAATGGGGTAGGTGGAGGCCGAAAATGGCTGAAGGGTGGGGGCTGGTGGATGGGCGGGGCTTTGGCAACATTTGCTCTATAAGATGCACAGATGTTTCCACCCACTTTTTTGAGTGGGAGGGAACAGTGTGTCTTATAGTGCGAAAAATATGGTATTTAAGACTAAAGACTTCAATGGCATAAACATAAGATTTAAACTCTTCATTTAACATCCTATTCAATAATAAGCAATCTAAAATAAACCTGAATCTTAGAAGTCTAAAAATTATGTCATTATCTAAAAACTAGGTTGTTTCCAGTTCTATAGCTGCTATTTTTTTTTTCCAAAATAACTGTCATCCCACAAAAGAATTAAATCATCTGAAAAGGAATTGTGTTGTTTTTCATTACTGTAGCCAGTAGTTTCTTACATTGTAAACTGGTAAATCATAGTAATTTTAATGAAACAACATAATTATGTTTGTCCTTTTGGGGTTCTTTTAACTATAAGAACAGTATAAGACAGTTGTGTTAGGCTATATGAACACTGCATTGCAGTGATTACAACTTTTTAAATTCTTTCTATTCCTAAACAAAGTAATGCTATGGGATTGAATTGTCCCACGATAAGCAAGCAATCTTCAAATATTTGAGAAGCTGTGACAGAAAGGAGGGCATACCATTTGAGGAAAAGACAAAAGTTAATGGATGGAAATTTATCAAAAAGAGAACTAAGAGAACTAAGAAGAAATTTCCTGACAGTGAGAACAATTAATAAGTGGAGCGACTTGCCTCCAGGAGTTCCATCTGTGTTCCATCAGTGAAGATTTTTAAGAAGAGATGGGACAGCTATTTCTCTGTTGGCTAGCATCCCTGCAGAAAACAGAAAACAACCTGGTCAGTTTCAGCACATCATCGCAGCTCCAGCACATGGCTCATCAGGGCTCTGCTCTATCAACTGAGCTGAGCTGCTGCCACCTTCAGAAAATGCTGGAACCTTTGCTGCTGAGCAGCTGATTAGCGATTGGATTTACCTCATGGAATACCACAGATCAGCTGTTCTAGCCATTTGCTGCTGCCCGTTTGCCACTGCCTTGGCCCATTTGCTGTGGCCTGTTCACAGCAGCCCTTCACCACCGTGGCCCATTTGCCACCACAGCCTGTTCACCGCCGCAGACTGTTTGCTGTGGCCTGTTTGCCACGGCCCATTCGCCACTGCCTGTTTGCCACAGACTGTTTGCTGTAGCCCGTTCACTGCCACTACAGCCCATTCACCGTGACCCATTCGCCGCCATTCACCATGATTGGTGATGAATGGGCAGTGACAATAGCCGCCTGTGGCACGATAGGCGGCGATAAGCAGTGGTGATCCCCACTACCTAGAACAGCTGATTGGTGTTGCCAAACCCTCCCCCCACTGCAATATTCACTCTATAAGACACACAGACATTTCCACCGACTTTTTTTTGGGGGGGGAAGCATGTTTTATAGTCCGAAAAATACGGTATGTTTCATTTAGAGATGGTGATTAGCTATTAAAATAATTTTTATCTGTTGGGATGAAGGAGAAAATTGCTTCTTCTTTTCTTTCTCCTTCTCTCTGTTTGAGGGTGCTGAACTGTAACTTTTTCCCTGGTTCTAATAACTGTAAAATTCACCCGGGACTGCTATTTACTGTTCCTTTATTGGGGGGAGGGGAATTATTTTGGTATGAAACACTATTGGGTGAAATCAGTCCGTTAACCACCTCATTCTGCTGTAACATTGATGGCCAAACTGGGTTTTTGTCTTTTTTTAATCTTTTTTTTTTTATTGAAAAAGTTTTCAAATACAAATTTCCCCCCCTTTTTTCCTTCCCCCCTCCTCCCTAACCCCCCCTCGCCACCCATCCCCCCTGTGACTTCTTCACACCAAAAACCTAATTCATAACAGATTACATAATATTTTACCATCTCCTTACTCCCTCCTCTATATACTGACCCTTACTTACTAAAAATATTATTGATATTGTTACTTTCCCCTTTTACCATACATTTAAAAAAAAAAGCAGTCTGCTATAACATTGTATGATAACTTCTAATTTAGCATAATATTATTATAACTCCCAATTTAGCAATAATCTGCCCTTTTTGTCCTCCCCAAAACTTATATCTATATATTATTACAACATTTCAAAGCAACCTTCCACTTTAAGACTATATAATAAATCCTACTTTAACATTTATTCTTTGTGTATATTAATATAACATTTCAAAGCAGCCTTCCCCATAAATCCTAATTTAACATTTATTCAACTCTATCCATTTCCTCCACTGCCCTAAATATATCACTTAAACATCCCTTTTCTTAAACTAATCAATCAGTAAACTAACATATTTCCACCCACTTTCCTACAAAATTACCATGCACAACAATTCTTAATATCTTTAATCCACTGCCCACTCTGCTAATATATATATATATATATATATATATATATATATATATATATATGTATGTATATATTCCGTTATTTAAAAAAAAAAAAGACAATAACTTTAAATTTATAATCCATATAATATCTTCTTTGATGTCTTTCCACTGGATTGTTGAGTCCCTCATCCATAATTGGGTAACGTAGCATCCTGGTGCAACAGTTTGTTCAAAGTCTTCAGTCATCATCTGCCCCCATCAGTAATGAATATCCTCATATATATATAAAAGTAAAAACAACCACCCGAGTGACATTATGATTATATTCCATATAGTTGTAATTGTGGCTTTCATCAGGATTATTAATTCCCATCATCCTAATGGGTAACAACCAGATCTTCTGCATGCCCCAACGTAGCTCTCTTGCCTTGTAGCTCAGAATAGTTATAATATATTTATCAATACAAGAAAGAAATCCAAAATAGATAATTCAAATCCAACAGTTTAAGGCTCTTTTCACTTCCCAAAATTACGGCATTGCAGAGGTCTGTCACTGTCCTCAGGATGATATTAACCAATACTTCGCCTCCACTATCTTTTCACATATTCATTCATTTTTTTAAAATCACTGGCTTCACCGTTGCTTAATTTAGAAATTTCTGTTTTTGTGAGACCTATTTCTTTTTTTCTTTTCTTTTTGTGGGTTTAATTTCCATCCTGTTTTCCTTTCTACAAGTTGTATATCAACTGATCAGTTTTCATTCTGCTTCATAAGTTGATCTTGTTGGTTTTGTTTTTGTATCTCATATTTCTTTTTTGCCAATTGTATGTCAGCTAATTGATTTCCATACTTGTCTTTGACTTGGTGAATCATCACGTTGAAATCAGATGCCGCTTCTCTCATATTTGTAGATAATCCAGCAGGGGTATCGAGAGAATCCAAAGGCAATTTGTCTACCGCAACCTCTGTAATTCGATGTTTTCCCTTTATTTCCAACTCCTTCTGCTTATCCTGTATTGTGCCTATAGATGTTAAGTTCATTTTCAAAATTTTTTGATAAAATTCTTCCGCTTTTTCAACAGTATCTAATTGGTATCTTTCTCCTTGATATCTCAATATTATGCCAACTGGGGCATCCCACCTAAATGAAATATTTCTGTTTTTTAACTCAGTCACCAGAAAACCAAATTTCTTCCTTTCCGTTAACATCTTGGGGGGGAGCTCTTTGTAGATCCATATCTTTCTTCCATACAATTGCAAAGTAGAATTGAAGGAATTTTGCACAATATTATTCCTAATTTCTTTATCTGTAAAATAAATCACCACATCTCTAGGCAATTGCCTTTGCTTTGCAATCCAGGAGTTTATTCTGTAAACTCTGTCAATCCTACAAAACACTTCCTCAGGTTGAACCTTTAAAATCCCAGCCAGAATTTCAGAAGATATTTTCCTTAAATCATCTCTGTTATTTTCCTGCAAACCTCTCAGTCTGATCGCATATTCTGTAAAATTGTAATGCACCATTAGAACCTCTCTTTCAATCCGTTGTTGTAAATTTTCTGCATTACAAGACTTTTGTTCAACCTCCATTTTAGGTTTTTCTTCTGAGCTATTGTCTTGAATGTTTGTCAAATCATTTTCAATTTTTTTGTATTTTATTGTCCAAATTGTCCTCAATTTCTTCCACTTTAGACTCTAATAAGTTAGTATTTTCATCCAACTTAATCATAAATTCTGCAAAGCCATTAGCCATTTTTATAATCTTTCGATCCAGAATATCAAACTTTAATTGCACTAATTCTTTAATTTCCTGCTTAAATTTTTCAAAGTTCTGATTCACAATCTCATCCCTTCTTACAATCTCCTCCAAAAGAAATTCAATTATATTAAAATCAGTTTTCTGAGACTGGAGCTTTAAAACTTGGTCACGTAATTTGTTAATGGGGGAATCCCCCCCATTGCTTGTTTGTCCGGCATTAATGCCATATTTCAACACAGACAAACTATTTTTAAAAAAAAAAGAAAAGAGAGGCAGCAGAGAAAAAAAACTTCTTTCCAACCAAGATCAATATCAGATCTCCAGGAAGAGAAAAAACACAAAAGTAGAGCTTTATTTTCAAGTGTAGCCAAAAGTATTTATTCAGCTACTTTGTATCTCAATAGGAAACGGAAGGACTCTCCCTTTCAGCCCCTTCTCAAGCCTCGGCAATCGCCCCTTTTAAAGATTCTTTTTTCCTTTTCCTTTTCCTTCTTCAATAATTGTTATAAAATAAGTGAGATACTTGCGATTCAGGGTCACAGGTCCAGCTCATATCCCTTCAAATGTAGCCAGGAGCATTTATTCTGCTACTTTGTGGCTTAATAAGAAATGGAAGGACTTTCTCTTTTCAGCTTCCCTGCTCCAGTTTTG
This sequence comes from Pantherophis guttatus, assembly GCF_059756535.1. Lineage (NCBI taxonomy): Eukaryota > Metazoa > Chordata > Lepidosauria > Squamata > Colubridae > Pantherophis > Pantherophis guttatus. The sequence goes on along the minus strand of NC_142066.1, from coordinate 69,150,870 downwards.
GCAATCGCCATTTTAAAAGGTCTTTTTTACTTTGTTGAATATCTTTTGCGAAATAAGTATTAATACCTGCAATTTAGGGTCACAGGTCCAGATCCAAATCTCATCATCTTTAGTTAATCTGTTAAATATCTTAAAAAGCTTGTCTTCGTAGCCTTGTTCTGCAAAAAGGCAGAGGTCTCCCAACGCCCGGAGCAGGCGGCGAGTGCTATAGGGAGCTTCCTCCGCCCGCCCCCGTCTTTTTTTAATCTTGATCAAATAAACCAACTTTATATTTCTTGTTTTTACTTCTAAAAGTATTAGTCTTTATTGCATTCAAATATTTTCAAAGGATTTGATTTCTGTGATTTCTTCTTTACTCCATCACACAGAGTACTTCCAGGCTTTAACATGCCTTCTTTTAAAATTAAATAGGAAAAATATATTACCCTTTTAAATTTTAAAATCTCAATCAATTTCTTTTTGGATCCAGTGAAACATCCTTTTTTAAGTTCTCTTGGCTTGTCAGTTGCAAATCCAATTTTGATACCACTTCTGTCTTGTCAGATAACATTTATTCTATATCTGTCATTTCATCAGTAACATCTTTTTAGACATGAAGCTATTTTCAAATTTTTGGAAAATATGAAAATATCTTGGTGCCAATTCTGGACTGTTTGATGGATGGCATAAGATGACGAGCTGTATCTTGGGTGTTTAGCATCATGGTACAGCAAAATTTATTTATGATTTTGAGCTTTGCTAAAATATTGTTTCAGGTTTTTTTTAGTGCTTTAGTGTTGTGTTTTGAATTGTTTGCAATGTCAGATTCAAGGAAGCCCCTGTGAATTACATCATCTCTGTCCCAAAATTTGTAACCATCAGATGTTTTGGGAATGCTGAGGTGTTTGGGCTGGTAATTTTCCTGACAGACTGATTGACTTGATTGGTTCTGAGATCACATCTGTCACTTCCTTCAAAACTGTGGGATGTAATTCATCTAGTTCTGGTGATTTGAATTCATCTAGAATGGACAGATGTTCTCTTGCTATTTTCTTGCCTTTTTTACAGCTCTGTTTTTGGTGGGTTGAGCTATTTTTTCCCCTTTTGCATGAAGGCAGATGCAAAGAATGAATTAAGCAGCTTTGCTTTCTCTCTGCTGCCCGTTACCTCCTTGCCATCTTCTTCCATCAGTGGACTGATTGTTTCCTGGATTTTTTTTAACATGTTGAAAGAAGCTTTTTTTTTTGAAGGATCCAATCTAAGTTGGTCACCAGGATCAGATTTTTAGATTTCCAAGCTTTGGAACACATCCTAGAGCCCATCCTCAGGGAATTTCTTTCTCTCCATGCATTCTGAAGAGAAAAATGTTCCCTGAGGATGGACTCCAGCACAAGTCTAAAATCTTAGAAGACTAGAGTTTTAGACTTTAAGGTAGCCAATATCAACAGACTTCAGATGATACCAGAGAGCAAACAAGCAAATTGACAAACAGGAACAAAAGAGGGCAAGTATAATAAATGGAAAGAGATGCATATAACTAGAGCAGAATACCAGCAAATAGCCTGAATCTTCAAAGAAGGCTAAGTAATGAACTAAGAGTTGAAACAATTGCCAAAAATAACATTATTTTTGCAATATTTAGGGAGCAAGAAAAAAGTCAAGGAAATTGTCAGTCAAATTGTCAAAAATTGTCAATGGGAAAAGATGACAAGTAGGTGATGGACAGCAAAGAGAAAACAGAACTGCTTAACTCCTTCTTTGCATGTCTCTTTACCCAAAAGAAAAAAAATAGCCCAACCTACCAAAAGAAGCACTGTGGGAGACAAAACAGGAATGCAGGCATTAAAAATAGACAAGGAATTTATAACAGAACATCTACTTCGTACAAATATGAATCTTTGGTATCAGATGGTTTACATCAGAGTACAGAAGAAGCTGGCAGATGTAATCTTGGAACTACTGAATGAAATCTTTCAGAGCTCCTGGATTACATGGGAACTGCCAGAGGAATGGAAAAGAGCTGGTTCCAATATTAAAAAAACCTAAAAAATACTGATCCAGGAAACTGTATACAGACTAATCAGCTTGACATCAATACCTGAGAAAATCCTGGAAAATATATTTAAGCAGCAGAGCATCTAGAAATGAAAAAGGTGATTACAGGAAGGAAGCAAGGGTTTGCTAAAAAAATATCATGCCAGACAAACCTTATTGCCTTCTTTGATAAAGTATCTAAATTAGTGGATCAAAGAAATGCTATGAATATAATATACTTGAACTTCAGTAAACTATTCAAAGTAGACCACAGCCAAGTTCTTGGAAGATACAACGATGTGGGATAGCCAGTATTAGATTTGCAGTTTCCATATGAAGCTACATGGAACTATAGCTACAGCATGCAGTGGGGTCTTGGTTTAGTCTTGGGTCTGGTGTCCTAACATCTTTATAAATGATTTAAATGAGGGTATAGAAAGGGAAGTCACCAAATTTGGGGATGACACCAAGCTGAGAGGAATTGTCAAAACTTTGGAAGATAGACTCAGGATTCAGAAGGATCTTGACAGATTTGAGCATTGGGCCCTATCAAACTCAGTGGTGAGAAAAGTAAGGTCCTGCATTTAGACAGGAAAAACCAAATGCATATGTATAGAATAGGAGGTACCTGGCTCAACAGTAGTAAGTGGGAGAGGGCCTAGATGTCCTGATGGATCACTGCTTAAATGAGTCAGCAGTGTCGGTTGCAACTACCAAAAAAGCCAAGTTCTAGACTGCTTCAACAGAGGGAAAACACAGAGGTAATAGTACTGCTTTATACTGCACTGGTGGGACCACACTTGATGGAATACTTCATCAAGTTCTGGTCACCATGATTAAAAAAAAAAGCTAAGGAAAAAAAGTGCAAAGCACAACAAAATGATAAAGGGTCTGGAGGCTAACTCATATGAAACTTGTCTCTCGGAGTTGTGAATGTTCCATTGCTTGGACAACCGTTTGTCTGACATGGTGTAAGGATTCCTGCCTTGGGCAGGAATTGGAGTAGAAGATTCCAAAGTCCCTTCCAGTCCTATGATTCTATACTAAATGATTTCAATAAGCTGTGATCTAAAACCAGGTTGACTTTCATGAATTAAATAGCCTTCTGCTTAATTTTGGTCACCACAATTATCATCATATGCCTAGAAGATTCAGCTGTGATATTAAAACCTGACAAAAATAGAATTGAAATTTTGCTTCTGCATCTACTTATCAGATCTGTTTTGAGAGAGTCATTGCTTCATTAAGCATTCTGCCAAATATCCTAAATCTGGATCATTTTTTCATCATCATCTTTGATCCTGGTTGCTAAGTACCAATCTTTTTTTTTTTATCACCTCTTGCTGGCTGGCACTTTAGTCTATTTGTTTAGCTTCTGAATGGCTGAATAGCTTAGAAATAGCTCACAGAGTAGGTCTGAAGATAAAGGAGATGCAAAGATAAGTCATGATTAGATCTTTGCATTTAAGTACCACATTGTAATACATATTACAAATATCACAATGGGTGTCTAATGGTGACATGAAATACTGCATGAACGCTAACAAATAATTGTTCTATATTCACGATTGTAATATAATTATTGATATACTGATAGGGGGATAGCAAATGGAGAAAGGACAATTGTACAGGTAGACATTTGTGCAGGATCATAAAGTTTCCATAAATTGTTTCCAGTATAGTTTCTGCTAAGTCAGAACAATAAAAAATAGTGAAAGCAATACTTTCCCAGATAGATGAAATGGTGCCCCTCCCTGAGGGTTTAGATGAACTTCTATTAGTTCCAGTCAGCATGTCCAATGGCAAGCAATTCTGGTAGTTGTAGTTCAGGTAATATCATGTTATATGGAGACCAGAATATTTGCATTTTAAAAAGCAAATCTTCATTTCAACTAATAACCTTAGGGAATTTTATGAACAAACTAAAGTTGCTATTAGTATGTAGGGCTAGATGTATATAGTAATACCTTAGTTAGTCAGAACTAATAACATGAAGAACCAGTAGGAAATACAATTTGTCTCCTCATATACATTATCAAAATGAATTTTAATGTGGAGAAAAGCAAAGTTTTACATTTAGGCAGGAAAAATCAAAGGCATAAGTACAGATTAGGTGAGATCTGGCTCAAAAACAATAACTGTGAGAAAGACCTTTGAGTCCTAATGGATGATCACTTGAATATGAGCCAGCAATGTGCACCAGCAGCCCAAAGAGCTAATACAATCCTTGACTGTTTAAACAGAGGCATAGAATCAAGATCACTTGAAATATTAGTGCCACTTTATAAGACCACACCTGGAATACTGCAACCAATTTTGGTCACCAAAAAGATGTTGTGACTTTGGAAAAAGTTCAAAGAGCAACTAAGATGATCAAAGGCCTGGAGATTAAACCATATGAAGAATGGCTACAGGATTTGGGTTTAGCTAGTCTAAAGAAAAGAAGAATTAGGGGTGACATGATAACAGTATTCCAGAATTTGAGGGGCTGCCAAAAAGAAGAGGGGGTCAAATTACTCTCCAAGCACTGGCAGGAGGACAAGAAACAATGGTTGGAAACTAATCAAAGAGAGAAGCAATCTGGACTTCCAGTTGGCGCCACGGTGATTCAGACGGGGAATTAGCAGGGCTCCTCGGAGCCCCGTGAAAACCCTGTCTGTCAAGCTGCCGCCGGCAGGTCTGTGGACCTACCCTGTCCTGTAGGGACAGGGGGTTAGAGAGGGACCCCTCAGATGGCCGAGAGAAACAGGCAGGTTCCTTGGGCCTGGAGGATTGCCCTCTGCGCCGGCGGCGGTGGATGCAGCAGCCATGGCGCTGCCCCGAGACCGCGGCAACCGGGACAAAAGGATATGCAGGAGGAGAAGTGGAGAGTGGAGCAGGGAGTTTGAAAGCCGGGTGAGTGGACTTCTGCCCAGGTGGGAACTGCCCGTAAATGCTGGATTACAATAAGTGTGCCCCAGCCTTAACAACGGCTGAGAACTGAGGCAAAAAGACTCAAATAAATGGTGGAAGGAAAAGATCTGTTGATGGATAGCATTAATTACTGACTTCTTGGAAACGATCTCACTACAGATTTGGTTTTTCTTTTTCTTTTTCTTTTTGTGGCTAAATGAGAATGGATTATGTTTGAGAGAGAGGGGAAAGAGAAGAGGAAATAAATACGCTTTTAAAAGCAAAGACAAAAGACAAATGGAGATGGGCAAAATGGTTGCCAGCTGAGAAGTGAAAGTGTAAATTCCAGACTGCTTGTTACTTGAAAAAGAAACTTTGTTGCTTGTTACTTAAAGTGATTTATTTTGAGAAAAAACTCAGGAGGCTTGACTTTGGATTTATAATCTGTTTATTGGAGGATTTATTAAAGATCAGAAAGAAGAAACTAAATGGAATAATGAAAACTGAACTAATAAGCGTGGTAACAAGAGAAAAAGGGCGCGGCAATAAAAGAAGGACATGATGATACCATATATGGAATAGCTAACTCAGAACTAATTTTATAGAACTTATAACTTTGATGACATTGAAATGGAAAAGAAACATACTTAGACAGATTGGAGAAAGAAAAAAAATGGAATATATTATGTAACAAGATAACAAAATACTATAGTTGATTTAAATGGATGTAATGGTATCTGGGTGTTTGGTGTTTGAATAATGTTAGGAGATACTTTCTTTCTTCTCTTTGTTCTTTCTTTGTTTTCATTTCTTTTTTTTCTTTTTTCTTTTTTCTTTTTTCCTCTCTCTATTTTTTCTAATTCTTTTTTTAATCTCTTTTGTCATATTTCTATTCTCTTTCCTTTCTTTATTTTTGCTTCTTTTTTCTTTTTTTATTCTATTATAAATATTGTTACTATTCTCTCTCTTTCTTTACTATTATTTTTATTGAAATTGATTTTATAAATATATAAATAATTTGACTAGAAAACAAGAGTACAAATGATTGAAAAACATGATTTTTGGATGTTCTAATGCCTTTTTAAATTTTGAATCTTTAATAAGCTCTATTTACAGACCTAATAATTTAGAAGAAAATGTTTTTCAAGGTGCTGGATATTAAAAAGAACTATTTACAGACTTAATAATTATAGAAAATTGATTTTAAAGTGACTTAAAATGTTGTTACTTATAGAAAATAAGAAATAAGCATGGAATGGGAGAAAGCCTAGGAGAGAATAGGAGCTAAGATATTTGTTGATACACATTTTTATTTTAAATTAATAAAAGATATGGAGGAGAATAGATTGAAAAATAAATATGGGTAATACAGTGTGAATTAATTTAAAGTTAAAAAACTGAATAAGAGATGTAGGAATGGAGGAAAACATAAAGCTGGACAATAACTAAAATAAAATGCTATGACCAGCTAAACAAATGAAGTTAGAAGTGGAGGGAAGCATGATTCTGGAGAACAGTGAAAGCAAAGTTGTGATCCAGTCTTACAAATAAGGTAGGAGTGGAGGAAAGCATCATACTGGAGAACAGTTAAAGCAAAGCTGGGAACCAGTTAAAAATAAAAAAAAGAGTTAGGAGTGGAGGAAAGCACGTGCTGGAAAACAGTTAAAGTAAAGCTGTGAACCAGCCAATAAATAGAGTTAGGAGTGGGGGAAAGCATATGCTGGGTAACAGTTAAAGCAAAACTGTGAACTAGCCAAAAAATAAAAAGTTAGGAGTGGAGGAAAATATATCTGGAGATCAACTGAAATAAAGTTGTGAACCAGTTAAAAATAGAGGTTGGAGCGGAGGAAAGCATTGCTGGAAAGCAACTATTTGAGTTGTGAACCAGTTTCATAATAGATCTAGGAGGAGTGAAGGAGATAATGTTGGTGTGTAGTTAAAATTATATTGTGAACCAATCTAAATAAGTAAGGTTAGAAGTGGAGAAAAGCATCACTGGAAAGCAGCTGATTAAGATGTGAACCAGCCAAAAAATAAACCTAGGAGGAAGTGGAGGAGATAATACTGGAGAATAGTTAAGCCAAACTGTGAACCAGTTAAACAAATAGAGATAGAAATGGTGGAAAATACCGCTGGGAAATAGCTACTTAAATTATGAACCAGCTAAATTCAGACTTAATAGTATTAGAGAACAAGCCTGAAGTAAACAAAATAAAGAATTTTGGGAGTAACAAATTATAGATGGAAATGTTGATTGATTTTGAAACGACTTTTAGAGAAGAGGAAAATATTCTTTGTCAAGATCATGGATATTAGCTGCCATTTAAGAGAAGTAGAATATAGATTTGATGTAATGGGTCTTAGGAATGAGGAATATATATGAAATATTGGTTGTTAAAATGACAAAGATTTGGAATGATGTCTATTTGGAAATAATTGTTTAGAATTTTGGGTGATATAGTAGAATGAAAAATGTTTAGAATAAGATTTTTTTCTTACTTTTTTTTAAAGATGTAAATGGATAAAACTTGGAACAAAATTGATTGAGGGAATGTGAGTAATTGTACCTATTTTATACCAGATCAAATCCTTGCTCTAAAAAGATGTATTTTATGTTGTATGTCTTAAAAAAAAATCAAAAGAGAGAGAGAGAGAGAGAGAGAGAGAGAGAGAGAGAGAGAGAGAGAGAGAGAGAGAGAGAGAGAGAGAGAGAAGCAATCTGGAATCAAGGAGAAACTTCCTAGCAGTGAGGACATTAACCAGGGGAGCAGCTTGCCTTCAGAAATTGTAGGCTTTTATGTTACTGGAGGTTTTTAAAAAGAGATGACAGTCACTTGTCTGAAATAATATAGGTTCTCCTGCTTGAGCAGGAGTCTGGACTAGGAGACCTCCAAGGTCCCTTCCAGCTCTGTTCTATTCTATTCTATTCTATTCTATTCTATTCTATTCTATTCTATTCTATTCTATTCTATTCTATTCTTGTCAGCCTCAGCTTTGCCTGCTTCAGCTGCCATAAGAAACGGGGGAGGGATTAGTTATGGGGGCGAAGGGGGGGAAGATGCAGGAGGTGTTTTTTTTTCCATTGTAGGACGTGTCTTCCAAAGAATCAAAAGTGAATCTTCAAAGGGAACGGCTGACCAAATGCCCTACATTCCTGATGAATGACGCTGCCAGACGTGATGCCACCTGACCTTTGGGAGACCTTTGGATTGGCTGATGACCAATGGACATGGGGGGGGGGAGAAGCTTAGTAGATGCTATTTCGCGCGTTTTGCTCACTTCCAGCTTTACCTGGGTTGCAATCATTTCATATTCAGTAAAAGTACTAATCTCTTCAAAATGTTTGAGTTTGGGTTTTCCTTTCCTGGATATTGAAGGAAGCATACCTGACATTAAGCTGGAAGTCACATCCAGTCATCCCGGACGAAAACCGAGGGGACTGTAAATCCAAAATATGTCAGATCGAGGGAGTGATGGAGAAGAGCAAATGGGGGCAGCGAGTTCAACGGCAGCCGCCCTCCAAGCGGAGAAAGAGACTGCAGAATGGTTGGAAAGACTCCGTTTAGAGCCGGAGGAAGCTAGATGGTCGAAAGGAGTGGGGAGACTGCCGGACTGGGGGGAGGACCCCCAGGGAGTGACGACTTCCAGACCCTGTAAAAATGAGGCAGTGTGGATGCAAGAGCAAAAGGAACATCTCATGATAGAACAAGCCTTGCAGCTTATCCGTGATGTAGAAGAAAGCAGAAAAAACCGTGAGTCTTCTGGAATTCCTGTGGAGAAGGGGGGAGCAGGCCCCAGGGGGGAGCCAGAAGAGACAGCCTGCGGGGGAGAGGAAGAGTTTGAGGAGGAAACATCCCAGGCTTCGGCAGCTCAAGGGAGAGATGCAGCCAGCCAGAGAACCCCAGCCTTGCAGCCCCCCCCCCGCAGACATAAAAAGCCAAAAATCCCCCCCCTTCCTGGGAAGTTTGATGGGAATCCTAACGCCTTGGGATTTTTCCTGACCCAAGTGTGGAACCACATGCAGGATTGGGGGGAGGACTACAAAACAGGCGGCTAAAGTCAGAAGCGTCGCGAATGCCCTAGAGGGAGTAGCTGCTGAGTGGATGGTGGTTCTCCACAATAACAACTCCCTCTTGCTGAGAAATTACAACCAGTTCATGAGGGCCCTTATAGGAGGCGTTTTGAAGACCATTTAGCTGAACGAAAGGCGAGACTCAGAATGAAGAGCATTCAGCAGGGCCGGAGGCCGGTTGCAGAGTATATCCAAGAGTTTCGTGAACTGGCACCCTATATGACAGGCTGGTCAGAAATGGCTCTTTTGGAGAGTTTCAAGGATGGGTTGAATGAAGAGATATATCGAGACTGCAGAAGCATGGGGGTCCCCGATGATTTGGATAGATGCTACATAGTAGCTGAGGATGTAGAGATCAAGCTGAGACGGAGTGAACTCCGAGGAAGGCGGATGGGGTACCAGTCATCCTCTTTCCACCGTAAGGGGGCACCCAAGATGACTGGTGGGAAGACTGAATTCAAACCCAAGTCAAAGCCCTTCACCTGTTTCAAATGTGGGAAGGAGGGTCACCGGGCTGCCGAATGTTTCTCCAAGCCACTGCCAAAAGCTACTGGGGCCGGCCAAAAGAAAGGCGACAAAATACCCGCCAAAACCCGCGGCACTGCTCTGAAAGGAGAAGTCGTTGAGTTCACTCCCCGGAACCAGGGTGAGTTGGGAACTCCAACCAACGATGACGACAGCGAGACGGACTCCGACTCCGACGATCGGGTGAGTCACACGAAAGAACCCTTACTCATCCCCGTAGAAATAAGGGTGCCCTCCACAGGGGCTCATGCGCAATTGTTAGCCCTGTTGGACTCGGGGTGCACTAGGTGCATAATTAGCCCCAAAGTAGTGGAGGAAATGGGACTGAGACTAAAAACTTTAAAAAGACCCATTGCATTTTGTCAATTAGACGGGTCGATTGCAGGAGGGGGCCCAGCTAGCTTTATGACCGAACCCCTTGAACTGCAGTTGGGGAATCATGTAGAGAATCTCAGAATTATTGTAGCCCCTGGTATGGAAAGACCCCTCATTCTAGGACTGCCCTGGCTTCGCAAATGGAACCCACGAGTAAATTGGAAGATGGGGGTCCTGCACATCCGCACGGCAGAACCAACTCCGGAAAAGGAAGCCCCCCCGAGAGACGACATAAAACCAGAAAGGGTGGCAGTAGCCATTAACTGTATTGAGGGAGAAAATTCCAAAGGAATATTGGGATCTCAAGGAAGTGTTTAGCGAAAAAGCATCGGATGCTCTGCCTCCCCACAGGGCCACCGACTGCACCATTGAAATACTCCCTGGGGTGAAGCTTCCCAAACCAAAAATTTACCCCATGATACCTCGAGAATTGGGGGAATTGCGAAATTTTATTGACAAAAACTTAGAATGGGGATTCATCGAACAAGCCAAACCCAAGGTGGCGGCGCCAGTAATGTTCCGTGAAAAGAAAGATGGATCCTTTCATTTAGTAGTTGATTATAGAAATATGAACGCGATTTGCGTAGAAAATGTCTACCCACTCCCACTCATGAAGGACATGTTAGCCCATTTAGGGAAGGGAAAAATTTTCACCAAACTTGATTTAAGAGAGGCATACTACCGAGTGAGAATAAAAGAGGGAGATGAATGGAAGACAGAATTTAATTGCCCACTGGGATGTTTCCAGTTTAGAGTACTCCCTTTTGGACTACAGGGAGCCCCGGCTGTATTCATGCAGTTGATCAATGAAGTATTGCACGAGCACCTGTATAAGGGGGTGTTGGTCTATTTGGATGACATTCTGATCTATTCTGACAACATGGCCGACCATGTAAAGTTGGTTCGAGCGGTCTTGAAGAAACTCAGAGCAGCTGAACTCTATGCCAAACTTTCTAAATGTGAATTTCACCAAGACAAAATCGACTATCTTGGATATCGTATATCGCATGAGGGAATAGAGATGGACCCTGAAAAGGTCCGGGCAGTGCTGGAATGGGCCGCACCGCGCACCCGTAAACAGTTACAGAGTTTCTTAGGGTTTGCTAACTTTTATAGACAATTTATCCCCTCTTTCGCGAAAATCGCATTACCAATTACAGACTTGCTAAAAACCAAAGGGGAAGTAAGGCCCAAACCCTCGAAACCACTAGAATGGACTATGGACTGTCAAGCTGCTTTCGAAAAATTGAAACGGCTGTTTGCGGCTGAACCTGTGCTCAAACTCCCGACATGGAACAACCTTTTGTAGTACAAGCTGACGCCAGCGACGTAGCTGTAGGAGCAATACTCTTGCAAAAGAATGAAAACGGGATATTACAACCCTGTGCTTACACGTCCCGTAAACTATCAGACACGGAAAGGAGATGGGCCATATGGGAGAAAGAGGCGTTTGCAGTTAGATGGGCGCTGTTAACATGGAGACAATTTTTAGAAGGGGCGAAACATCCTTTCGAGGTGTGGACTGATCATAAGAATCTAGAAGCATTAAAAACACCACGCAAACTATCACCAAAACAGGCTCGTTGGGCCCAACATTTCAAGCGTTTCAATTTCACTTTACGTTACCTTCCTAGTGGGAAAAACTTCATGGCGGACACACTTTCCAGATTGCCGCAGTACAACAGCATCAAGAAGGAAGTGGTTCAACCAATGATCCCCTTGACACAATTGGCAACACCTGTCACTACCAGAGCGCAGAGTAAAACCGAACCAGAACTCTCGGGGGATTTACTCGAAAAATTGCGAGAAGCGCTAAAAACTGACGAGTGGTTTAAGAACCACTCGAATGAATGCACACTTCATGACGGACTAGCTTGGTTTGGATCGAAATTGTATGTTCCAACAACTTTAAGGACAACCGTATTGACATATGCTCATGATGCCAAGGCCGCAGGACACTTTGCGTTTGTCAAGACTCTACATCTTGTTAAGAGACAATTTTGGTGGCCTGCACTTAAAAAGGACATAGAGGCATATGTGGCTAGCTGTCCAGTATGTGCCTCGGCTAAAAGACCTCCAGGAAAATCCCCTGGATTACTGCAAAGTATGGCTAGACCGAACGCCCCATGGAAGGAAATATCTATGGATTTTATTGTGGACTTACCAGAGAGTGAGGGCTGCACTGTCATTTGGGTAGTAACTGATTTGTTTTCCAAACAAGTACATTTCATCCCTTGCTCAAAGATCCCTTCAGCAAAAACCCTCGCAAAACTGTTTATTCGACAGATTTACCAACTACATGGATCTCCAAAAAGAATAATTTCTGACAGGGGTGTGCAATTTACTTCCAGTTTCTGGAAAGAGTTTTTGAAATTGATAGGCTCCGCACAGGGGCTAAGTTCCAGTCACCACCCTCAGACAAATGGGGCCTGTGAAAGAACCAATGGGGTGCTCGAACAATACCTGAGGTGTTACATAAATTACCAGCAAGACAATTGGGTAGACTTGTTGCCATTTGCAGAAGTGGCATATAATAATTCCGTACACAGTAGCACCGGATTCACCCCTTTTAAGGTCGCATCGGGCCAGGATTTCGTACCCATTCCCGAGCTACCACAAGATGATCCCCAAAATCCCTCCTTGATGGATTGGATTGAACAATTAAAGAGCACATGGGCAGTGACTCGGAAGGCATTAGATGAGGCACACCGGGCTCATAAGGCGCAAGCCGATAAGAAAAGGTCCCCAGCTCACATTTATAAAGTGGGGGATAAAGTCTATTTATCTACCAAATACTAACAGATTACCCAGAAGTCCAAAAAGCTGGGGCCTAAGTATGTGGGACCATTTCGTGTGATTAGACTGATTAATCCAGTAACAGTTGAATTGGAATTGCCAAAAACGTTGAGATGTATACATCCTGTATTTCATGTTAGTTTATTGAAACCTGAACACTCGTCTCCCCTAAGGGCTGACCAAAGCACCCCTCCAATTCCCATTCTCATAGAGGGGGAGCAACATTTTGAAGTTAAAGAAATCTTGGACTCTAGAAAACACCATGGTAAAGTCCAATATCCGATTGCCTGGAAACATTTCCCTTTGTCTCAGGCTGAATGGGTGAATAAACAGGATGTCCGAGCTCCCAAGAAAGTACAGCAATTCTATACCAAATACCCAGATAAACCTTAATTATTGTATATATTCTGTTTCTCTCTCTTTTCTTTCCTCTTATTTAGGAATAACGTCTCTTCTGCAAGAGGGCCGAATGTCAGCCTCAGCTTTGCCTGCTTCAGGAAGGATACCTGACATTTCTATTCTATTCTATCTGCATTAAAGTCAAATGGGTTTATGGACGCTCATTTTGACTCTCCTAAATGGGAAAATGATGATGGTTTGATATCTGCATATTTGAGCATTGTAAAAATGATCAAATTGATATTGCATTGTATGACCATGACAGAGGAATGAGGAATGATTGTGGCAGAATATCGCATGCTTCAGCCATCTTATAGATTGGTAGGCATTCCTAAATAAAAATATCTATATTTGGATGTAATGGACAATAGGAATAATCTGGAGGAAAAAGAAAAAGAACTGCAATTAAGGAGAAAATAGAAATCTAAGCCCAGAGCAAAGAGAGGGAAGAAGTGCACAAAGGTATTGCAATGACCCAGGTTGTGACACAAAGGCAACATAGAGAACCGGAATGAGTCCCTTTATTATCACCAACTGTGCCCCCAATGTCCCTTTCAACCCTCCAGCCTGGAGAGAGCTTTTCCACCAACCTGTAATAGTCTTTGGCTGACAATACTTCAGTCCCAAACATTGTAAGCAGAAAACTTTCAACTATAAATCCAATAAGGCAAGATAAGATAATTAAACTGGCAGGGCAAGCAAGATAAGGAGTTCCAGAAGTGAAGTAGCATGCAGTAAATCAAACCAGATGGGAGGATGCCAGGAACTCATATAAACAGTGAACACAAGATGAACTCACTGTTTGTTCCCAATAACTGCAGATAAAGATAATTGAGAATCTCCATAGACATTCTGAGGCACAAGGTTCTATTACTATAACCTTATAACTAAATGGGATTAGCGTTCATACTCTGGCATTCAAGGGATGACAATAGGGCACCAGAGTTGAATTTCCTAGATTGCCATCCTGAGCCTTCTTGATTTCAAGTACAGATAGTCCTTGATTTACAACCACAACTGGAACCGGAACTTCCCTCAGAAAGCGATGTGATTATTAAGAGAGTCACTTGATTTTATGACCTTTTTCTTCTATTGTTAATCAAATCTGACATCTCCCATTGTCTTTGCTTTTTTATTTTTTTGAAATGCTCTGGGAAGGTCACAAGTGACACTGGGATGCTATAACCATAAAAAATACATGTCTGTTGTGGCCTGCCAGCAGCCTGCGCGGATTGTTGCTGATCCCGACGATGAGGAGGCTGGTGTGATGCTGCTGCGCCAGCAGCCTGTGCAGCTGGTGCTAGAGTCGGACAGCGAGGAGGCTGAAGAAGATGTGGTGCCAGAGGCAGGGATTCAGTCAGGGCCTTCAGAACCTCCAGAGGCTCCTTTAAGTGAAGAGGACGAAGAAGAGGAGCCTCTTCTCAATGCATGGGCACGCAGAGCTGCTAAAAAGCAGGAATGGTTCCTCAGGAGGAGGTCTCCTCAAGAGTAAGGCTTGGGGCTAATTGGCCACTCCCTTAGCCTATTTAAGAAAGTACGCAGCTGGTAACAAGCTTCAGGAAACAACTTTAGTTCGCTAATCATCGCGTTGGGATGTCTCTGCAACCTTGCTTCTGGGCTTTCTGCCAACTCCAGTAAGACTCTGAATATCTTATCTGTGGAATTCTGGCAGGCTATTAAGGACGATTTATTAACAGCTGGCATTTGCTAAAACTGCGTTATTTGAGTAAACTAAGTTTTGTTCAGAGTTTGTGTGTACTTTGGGATCCGTAGCTGAGGCAGAACAATGCGTTTCCAAGCACCCAAATTTTGATCACATGGCCACAGAGACACTGCAACAGTAATAGGCATAAAGACTGGTCACAAGTAACCTATTTTAGTGCCATTGCGATTTCTATTTCTGTCTCAACATTTGTTATTCCTGGTAAAATGCATCAAGCAGCTACAATTTAAGAAGAGATTTGCTCTTTCTGCTTGGTCTATTGCCAGCATGGGTCATTTTCTTCACTCTGAATGAATGACTTCCTCCCTGTGCCACTTCTAGACCATGGCAAATGTATCCCCAGATATGTTTCCGACCTTCAGTGCAAAACTGCTTTTTCTGTGCCATCTTAAGCTCTTTAAAGTACACAGATTCCAGCATTTCCATTCCTGCAACTGTGAATGGCTGCAGTGCCTCTCAAGCTCCTTACCCTCCAGCTGCTGACTGCTATCCTGGGCAGCTATTTAGGCCTGAGCTTTGGCCTACTATGCTTTCTACTGCTCAGTAGTTTTTTTAAATATAATTTTACAGTTGATCCAATATTGACCCATTAAACCAATAAAGCATACTCAACTTTTGAAGCTCATGTACTCTTGAACCTTGATATTTTCCACTGAGCACCCTTTTGGATTTTGTATGCTCCCTTTGCCTTCCTATCCTTTGGATATAGAAGTGCAAAGTTTCCTTCCCTTCCCTTTATTTTTAAAAATTTCTTTGAATTGCAGTATATCTTTGTTTTTTTTTTGTTTTTGTGAAGTTGAATAATCAGTTCTTTTTTGCTACATAGTTTCTATTGAAAAGGAGAGATAATGAAGGAACCTATATGTGCAAATTTCTGAAAAAGAAAAAAAAAAGCCACAGAACAATGAAAAGGAAAAGGAAAAGGTGGGTGGTGGATAGAGAAGCCATCCTGGCCAAACAGACGGGAACGGCAAAAAGCAAAGAAATGTGGGGTTCCAGTGGCCATATTTTGAACTGAACACCACTAACACCCAATTGTATCCACTGCAATCAGAACTGGATCTTGGTTTAAGAAAATCCTGGGAACTATGCAAGAACACTTCAGCTGCAGTGCAAAATTCTTCTCTATCTTCTGGTGCAAAAGAAATGCCTGGTTAAAGAAATGCTACACATGATATAAAATGATCCTTCCTTCCTTCCTTCCTTCCTTCCTTCCTTCCTTCCTTCCTTCCTTCCTTCCTTCCTTCCTTCCTTCCTTCCTTTTCAAAAGTGGACTCACATTGTACAAATTTTACAATATATTTTCACCTATCAATCAATCAATCCAGTGGTGGGTTGCTACCGGTTTGCCCCAGTTCAAGTGAACCAGTAGCAGCAACGGCGTGAGGCTCCACCCACCTCCCCGGATGTCATCAAATACATTCTGTACATGTACAGAAGTGGTGCGTAAGTGAAGCAAGCACACATGCTTGAGCGAACTGGTATCAAAGGTAAGTGAAACCCTCCACTGAATCAATCAATCAATCAATCAATCAATCAATCAATCAATTAGAATAGAGCTGGAAGGGACTTTGGAGGTCTTCTAGTCTAACCCCCTCCTGCTCAAGCAGGAGACCCCATACAATACCTGTCCAGTCTTTTCTTAAAAACCTCCGCTGATGAAGCATCTACAGTTGAAGGCAAGCTGTTCCACTTGTTAATTGTCCTCGCTTTTAGAAACTTTTTCCTTAATTCCAAGTTGCTTCTCTCCTTGAATAGTTTCTATCCATTGTTTCTTCTCTTGCCTTTTGGTGCTTTGGAAACTAAGTTGACCCTTTGTGGCAGCTCCTCAAACACCAGATTACTGCAATCATGTAACCACTAGTTTTTCTTTTCTCTAGACTAGCCATACCCAATTCCTGCAACTGTTCTTCATATATTTTTGTATCCAGGCCTTTAATTGAAGGGAACCCTCGCACATGCCCAAGATGGCGACTCCCGATGGAGCTCCGGTTTTACGGGGGTAATGTCCTGACAGTTGGGGGTCCTTAGGGCCAATTACCCATCTATGGCCCATGGTGTGTTGAGAGGGCTGATTTGCCGATCCGATGGGAGCATTTTCAGCTCCGGAAGACCTTCTAGGAGAGCGGTTTTGTGGCTTCGCTCTCTGAAACAGCTTATAATGAGACGGGCGGTGCTGGTGGGATTTGAGTCAGCGAATTTGGGCTGATAGCTTCATGACAGCCGGCCCTACATTCATCAGAGGCTGCCGGATGGATGGCGATATACGGCTGCGATGACTGTCTGGCACCCTGGGCTGACTTCGTTAGACACTTGGCAAGATTGGAGGTTGCCTGCAGAGGCCAGCGGTGGGCGAAATCGGTGCAGAGGAGGCCGATGGTGGTGGCAGTTTAAAATTCCAAAATGGTGCCTGAAATAGCAGTTACAGTTGGCGGTTACAGGCAGCAAAAACCAAAGCAATTTAGAGACCAAAGAGGCCTCAGAAAGGAGAATAGGGACCTTTCTTATTTATTTTCAACTGATCTCCTGGGCAATGGAAAGATGCTGATCCTTCCATTGTCGGGCCAGCTCTGGATTACCATCCCAGAGGCCTCCAGCCTCTCTTTCTATGGGGGGGGGGGTTAAACCTTCATGCATAAAAGACCTAAAGAAAGCTAAGGAGATTAGAAATGATTGTTATATCTATCATGGGGGCTTTGCTTCTACAAAGTGACTGCCTTATTCCATCTCCCCTCCTGTATTTTTATCTCCTATCGCCCTTTTATGACCGGATATTCGGCTTTTTGTGAATCATTTGCTATCCAGGTTTGTTGTTTCCTGTATATCAGGATGAGAATTTCCTTACTTTTATTTCATCTGAGTCTCCCTGGATTTTCGCCTATTATATATATTTCCCACAGACTATCCGTATCTCTAATCTCAAGGATTGGCTATTCCATCTATGCCTAGGTACAACATTGAAAGAACAGGACTATAGCTGCTGTTTTTCTCCCTTATATCTGGTTGCCGTGAGAGGGTGATTGATGTTCACATCTGAGTTCAAAATGGCTCTTTCTACCGCTGATATGAGAGTTCAGCGAGACTAAAATGACTTGTACCTCTAATTGATACTCTCTCCACAGGACCCTGGATAACTAGGACATGCCTACCAGCTATAGACTATCTAGCTACAAAATGTACTCATTGGGAGAACTCCTCAAACTGCGAGATGCCCCCCTCTCGCAGGTCTGGCTCTCTTCTTTATCGAGGGCCTATCTCGAAGATGGACTTTGGAGTCCGGAGAGATGGCATACAGCAAAAAGAGGGTTATGGGGTTTTTTAGGGAAATTTCTTAATAAGATTTTAAGGGATTCTAGGAGGGGGGTAGATTATGTGGGTTCGGGGGAAGACCCGCGGGGGAGGGTATCTGGGCCAGCCGTAGGACATGGCATGGGAGGTGTAAACTCTGGGGTCAAGGAGCTGATTAGATCTTACGATACAGATGCCCATAACATCGATACTGTAGGTGGGAGGGGCAGATATGGCGGGAGCAGGGGGCCACATCATCCTACGGGAGTGCGTCCTCGCTGTTTACAAGCGGTGGCACGGTCCGACCCTCAAAACTCTTCTCGTTCCCCAGGTTGTACGGAACCTTGGGCCCCAGGCCTTTGGCTGATGCTGTGCAATGCCAGATCCGTGGTAAATAAAGCCCCCCTCATTTGTGATCTTATTCAGGAGGGGGGTGCGGACCTGGCAGGTATTACGGAGACCTGGTTGGGCCAGGAAGGGGGAGCCCCCCTTGTTGATATGTGCCCACCAGGTTTCCATGCTTTCCATCAGCCAAGGTCTCAGGGGAGGGGCGGAGGGGTGGCAGTTGTTATTAACGAGGTCTTGGACCGAGGGAGGCCACTGTTCCTCAGACGGCTGGATGTGAGTCCCTTCTTGTGAAGTGGGGTCATAGGGTGCAGTTGGGCTTGCTAGTCACGTACCTGGCTCCCTGCCATGTGGCAGCAGCCCTGCCTGAGCTGCTTGATGTTATAGCCGCGGTGGCTGTTGACATCCCCAGGCTTATGGTCATGGGGGATTTTAACCTGTCATCAGTTGGCGAGACATCTGAGGTGGCTCGGGAGTTCATGGCTTCCATGACAGCTATGGACCTGACCCAGTTAATTTATGGCTCTACTCACATGGGGGGACACACACTGGACCTTGTTTTTGTCTCAGTGGTTGAGTGATCTCGAGATAGGGGATATAGTGATTGAACTCTTGTCATGGTCAGATCACTCCCTCCTTCGCCTGGACCTTCGAACCGCCGCACCCCACCGCAGGGAGGCGGAACTGACCAGGTGGTTCCGCCCCAGGCGCCTGATGGATCCTGAGAGATTCCAGATGGAGCTTGGGCCATTTCCTGAGGTTCTAGCACACGACTCGGCTGAGGACTTAGTGGCCGCCTGGGATAGGGCAGCGGCTGATGCTTTAGACCGAGTCGTGCCTTTGCAGCCTCTGACCCGGCGCCGGTCTCACCTGGCTCCTTGGTATACTGAGGAGCTGAGGGAGATGAAGCGCCAGAAAAGACGCCTAGAGAGCAGTTGGAGGGCTAGTCGTTCTGAATCCGACCGAACACTGGTAAGATCTCATATTAAGAATTACCTAGTGGCGATAAGAGTAGAGAAGAGTAACTACTTTTCTACTCTTATTGCGTCATCAGATAATCGCCCAGCCGCCCTGTTTAGGGTGACCCGCTCTCTGCTCCATCAAGAGACGCTGGAAGACCCCTTGGAGGGTAGAGCTGAGGATTTTGTACAATATCTGTATGACAAAATTGCTCAGATTCGTGAACAGCTAGACTCTGACTGGATTGATCCAGAGGAGATGACAGGGGCAGGTCCTGAGAATATTATTTGGGAAGAGTTTGATCCTGTGACTCCCGAAAGCGTGGACAGGATACTGAACAGACTAAATGCGACCACATGTTTATTGGACCCGTGTCCATCCTGGTTGGTACTGGCCTCCCGGGAGGTGACGCGAGGCTGGCTCCTGGAGATTATAAAAGCCCTCCCTGGATCCCGCTGTATTAGCAAATTATCGTCCTGTCTCTCCAACCTTCGCTTTGTTGCAAAGGTTGTTGAGAGTGTGGTTGTACGACAACTGCCTCAGTACCTGGATGAATCGAATTATCTAGATCCGTTCCAGTCGGGATTCAGGCCCGAGTACAGCACAGAGACAGCATTGGTCGCATTGGTTGATGATCTCTGGAGGGCTCGAGACAGGGGTTGCTCCTCAGTCCTGGTCCTATTAGACCTCTCAGCGGCTTTTGATACCATCGATCATGATATCATGCTGCACCGGTTGGAAGGGTTGGGGGTGGAGGGCACTGTTCTACAGTGGTTCTCCTCCTTTCTCTCTGACCGGTCGCAGTCTGTGTTGACAGGGGTGCAGAGGTCGACCCCGAGGCCCCTTATATGTGGGGTGCCACAAGGATCGGTCCTCTCGCCCCTTCTATTCAACATTTATGTGAAGCCGCTGGGTGAGATCATCTGTGGTTTTGGGGTGAAGTACCATCAGTATGCTGATGACACCCAGCTGTACATCTCCACCCCAGACCATCCCAATGATGCCCTCGAGGTGATGTCCCGGTGCCTGGAGGCCGTACGGATCTGGATGGGGAGGAACAAACTCAGACTCAACCCATCCAAGACCGAGTGGCTGTGGTTTCTGTCGTCCCGATATAGTCAGTTGGCACCATCTCTGACTATTGGGGGCGAGTCGTTGGCCCCCACAGATGGGGTTCGCAACTTGGGCATCCTCCTGGACTCACGGCTGTCTTTTGAAGAGCATATGACGGCCGTAGCCAGGAGGACTTTTTATCAGGTTCGCCTGATTCGCCAGTTGCATCCCTTTCTGGATCGGGACTCATTACGCACGGTCACTCACGCCCTTGTCACCTCACGCCTGGATTATTGTAATGCTCTCTACATGGGGCTCCCCTTGAGAAGCACCCGAAGGCTCCAACTGGTCCAGAATGCGGCAGCGTGGGTGGTAATGGGAGCAATGTGGCGCTCTCCTGTAACCCCCCTCCTGCGCGAGCTGCACTGGCTCCCAGTGGTCTTCCGGGTGCGCTTCAAGGTTTTGGTTACTATCTTTAGAGCGCTCCATGGCTCAGGACCAGGGTACTTACGAGACCGCCTCCTGCCACCAATAGCCTCTCACCGACCAGTTCGCTCCCATAGAGAGGGACTCCTCAGGGTGCCATCGGCCAAACAATGTCGACTGACGGCCCCCAGGGGGAGAGCCTTTTCTGTGGGGGCACCTACCATCTGGAACGGGCTTCCCCCGGAGTTACGAAACATCCAAGACTTACGCATATTCCGCCGTGCCCTGAAAACATTTCTATTCCAACAAGCTGGTCTGGCCTAACTCTCCCTTTTTAATTGGCTTTTAAACTGGCTTTTAAATTGGGTTTTAAACCTCTTTAGATAAATTTGGATGTTTTTTAATCTTTGAGCCTAAATTACTTAATCTGTTTCTAAATAGTTTTTAACTTCTATATGTATTTGTATTTATTATGGCTGTTCACCGCCCTGAGTCCTTCGGGAGTAGGGCGGTATACAAATATGAAAAATAAATAAATAAATAAATAAATTGTCATAGTTGCTCTTCTTTGAACTTTTTCCAAAGTCTTTATTGTAATGTGGTGACCAAAACTGGATGAAGTATTCCAGGTGTGCTCTTACTAAGGCCTTATAAAACAATATTAATACTTCACATAATTTTGATTCTATGCCTCTGTTTATACAACCAAGAATTGTATTAGTTTTTTGGGCTCTGTGGCATACTGCTGGCTCATGTTTAAGTGATTGTCTACTAAGACTCCAAGGTCTCTCTCACAGTTACTGGTTTTGAGCCAGTTTTTGCTTAATGTATACTTGTACCTTTGATTTTTTCTGCCTAGGTGTAAAACCTTGTGTTTCCTTGTGTTTCTCCACATTAAATTTCATGTTGGTGGACAGGACCCATTGTTCAAGTCTGTCAAGATCTTTTTGGATCCTGAACTTGTCTTCCTGCCAGCTTCCTGCCAGTGTCATCTGCAAATCTGATGAGTTCCCCTTCTATTCCTTTATCTAAGTCATTTATTAAGAGATTGAAGAGTACTGGGCCTAAGATGGAACCTTCTGGTGCCCTATTGCTTATTTTCCACCATGTAGACCTAGTACATTAAGGACTATTCATTGAGCATGGTTTGTTAACCAGTTACAAATCCATCTGGTGGTGATGCTGTCTATTCCACATTTTTCTAGTTTGCCAAGAAGTAGGTTGTGGTCTACTTTGTTGAATGCCTTGCTGAAATCTAAGTATACTATGTCCACAACATTTTGCTGGACTACTAATTTAGTTGCTTTGTCAAAGAATGAAACAAGATAGGTTTGGCATGATTTGTTTTTAACAAACCTATGCTAGCTACTAGTTAAAACATTGTTTCTAAATGTTCACAAATCTGTTTTTTGATTATCTTTTCCAAGATCTTCCCAGGTATTGATGTTAGGCTAACTGATCTGTAGTTTCCTGGATCTATTCCCTCCCCCACTTTTTTTGAAAATGGGAACCACATCAGCTCTTTTCTAATCCTCTGGTAGTTCCCTGGTGCTCCAAGAATTTTGAAAGATATGGTAAAATGGTTCTGAGATAACGACTGCCAGCTCCTTCAGAAATGTGGGATGTCCCAGTGATTTATATTTATCAAGATTCTCTTATCATTTTCTTGCTTATTTTAATTTTTATTTCTAATCTGTCTTTTACGGATATGATTTTGGTAGGTTGGGCTATAGTTTCTTTTTTCATGAAGACTGATGAAAAGAATGAGTTAAGCAGCTCTGTTTCTCTCTTTTGCCTGTTAGTTCCTTTCTATTTTCTCTCTTTAGTGGACTGATGGTTTCTTTGACATTTTTATTGTTATTTATACGTTGAAAGAAACTTTTTAAATGGTGCAAGTCTTTGTTCATTCTGAATCTTTGCTTTCCTGACTTCATCTTTGCAGATTTGGGATATCTGCTGATATTCTGCCTTAGTTATGTGTCCCTCTTTCCATTTTTTGTACTTATCCTTTTCTTTCAGTATCAGAAAGATCTTTGTGCAATCATACTGGTTTCTTCTTAGATTTCTTGTTTTTTCCCCAGTGGTATTGTGTTGGACTGGGCTTTTATGATCATATGTTTCAGAGTTTCCCCCACGTCTTGAGTTGTTTCCATCATTTCATCATTCTTTTCCATCATTCTCTGCTTCATTGTGTTTTTCCACTATGCCCTTTCTGTGACATCCCACTGCCTGGAAGCGGTGCGGGTTTGGATGGGGAGGAGCAGACTCAAACTCAACCCTTCCAAGACTGAGTGGTTGTGGATGCCGGCATCCCGGGATCTGGAGGTTCCATCTTTAGTGATCGGGGGAGAGACCCTTACTCCCTCCAATAGGGTCCACAACTTGGGTGTCCTCCTGGATTCTCGGCTGTCCTTGGATGATCATCTGATGGCCGTAACCAGGGAGGCCGTTGCACAGGTGTATCTTGTGCTCCAGTTGTGCCCTTTTCTAGACCGGATGCCCTCGCCACAGTCACTCACACCGTCGCTACCTCTAGGTTGGACTACTATAACACCCTCTACATGGGGCTGCCCTTGGGATGCGTCCGGAGGCTCCAGCTAGTCCAGAAAGCAGCCGCACGGGTAATTACGGGGGCTTCTCGATACTTCCGTGTAACACCTCTCCTGCGTGAGCTGCACTGGCTGCCGGTGGCATTCCGGATTCGTTTCAAGGTGCTGGTGCTCACCTATAAAGCCCTTCATGGCTTAGGCCTGGGGTACTTGCAGGACCATCCCCTGCCGCTCTCCCATCGTCCCGTGTGCTCTCACAGAGTGGGCTCCTCAGGGTGCCGTTGGCCAAACAATGTCGGCTGATGGCCTTCAGGAGGAGAGCATTCTCTGTGGGAGCCCCGGCCCTCTGGAATGGATTGCCCACCAAGCTCAGGACAGCCCCCGACCTCCTTTCCTTCTGTCGTGAGCTGAAGATGTGGCTCTTCCATCAACTCAACTGATCTGTTGGGTGTACACTGTTATAATTTTAAACTGTTTTAATTGGGGTGTTGATTTTAATTTTATCTTGTGATTTGTATTGGAAATTGTCATTTTGTAAGCCGCCTTGAGTTCCTCAGGAGAAAGGCGGCATACAAATCGTAATAATAAATAAATAAATAAAATAAATATTCATCTTTTTTTCCCTAGGGAAGTCTGGAATACTTTTCTTCCAATTGCAGAAATGCTGGGTTGTGCCTCTTTTTAAGAAACTATTGATGAATGCTCTGTTATGAATGTCTGCATATTTTATTTCAGGGGGAGGCTATGAAAGTGATTGTTTAATTCCAGAGGGACTTCATTGGAGTGGGTTAGGGTAGATAATAGGGGCTTTGCTGGTTGTTGCTTTCTTCTAAAAGTGACCTGTTTCCAGTGGTGAAATCCAATTTTTTTTACTACCGGTTATGTGGGCATGGCTTGGTGGGCATGGTGTGGCTTGGTGGGCATGACAGGGGAAGGATACTGCAAAATCTTCATTCCTACCCTACTCCAGGGAAAGGATACTGCAAAATCCCCATTCTCTCCCTGCTCCTGGGGAAGGATATTGCAAAATCTCCATTCCCATCCCACTCTGGTGTCAGCCGAGGTGATATTTGCCAGTTCTCCGAACTACTCAAAATTTCCGCTGCTGGTTCTCCAGAATCTATCAGAACCTGCTGGATTCCACCCTGCCTGTTTCCATTGGCCTTGCTCTTTAGGTTCATATGTAGGGTCATTTTTTAACAGAAGCTGTTTGTTTCCTATTGCATTCAATTTGGGTGTATCAGTTTTCTTCTTTATATTCATATATGGGATCATTTTTTAAGAAGCTGTTTGCTCCCTATTGTGTTTTATTTTAGTGTAGTCTTCTTGTTTAGGTTGGAATTTCTTGCTTTGTTTATTGAGTTTCAGACTTTTTCTTCTAGTAATTCAAGTAGTTTACATTTGATACATACATAGTTTGGGTCTTCTATGGGCATAAGCTGAAACATATGACACACTTTGCAAGTCACTATAGTGTCAATTTCTATTTCCATTACTTTTTTGTTTATCAATGTCTAATAATTATTTTTCCTATTGCAAAGTGTCTGTTTACAATAGCTTATAAGAGTTCTTGACCTTTTATTCTCTGTCTTGCAAAATTCATCACTATCTTCCCTGTTTTGAACTGTATCTGTTTTTCTGTGGTTTATTTTTTTTCTCTTAGCACATTAAGGATTTAAAAATTCTAAAGAATTAAAATAAGTAAACAATTTTTTCAATTTTTTAATTGAAAAAAATATAAAAAATTGAGCAAAAATTAAAAAGTTTAAAAAAGATCTTTTAAAAAAATTGAAACAGAAATTTAAAATTGAAAAAAAGATTTTAAAATTGAAAGAATTTAGAATTTAAAAAATGATATTTAAGAGTTGAAAAAAGATTAAAATTTGAACAAAGAATTTTAAAAATTTAAAAAAGAAATTTAAAAATTTAAAAAAGAATTTAAAAAAGGAATTCAGAGATTTTAAAAATTTTAAAATTTTGAAAATCTAAAATTTAAAAAATCCTATTTTTAATTTAAATAAAAAATAATTTAATTTATTAAGTAATATGTAATTCTATTTTGTTGGAAATCTCAGGCTGTTTTCTAGGAGATGCTTTGCTCTTAACCCTCTACTCCCTGCCTTGAAAGTTTATCCCTTTCCTTCCTGTCTATAGTTGTTTTATAGCTATCCTTTTCTTCCCTGCTTTCTTGCCCTTCTGTTGCCTGGCTACTGCCGAGGTTTTCAAGTATGATGTGCTGATGTGGACACTCTGCTTAGCTGGTCCACCATGCTGTTCTCAGCTACTGCTGGTCCATTACACTACTCTTAGTCGCTGCTCTGGTCACTTCATTCCTCTACCACTTAGCTCTGCACCACTGCTGCTCAAGGTCTGCCATGCTGCCCATATCCATGCTGCCACCTAGCTCTATTTCACCGCTGCTCAGTGGCCTTTGTTTGCATTGCACTGCCTCCACTCAGGCGTCAAGCTGGGTTGCTGGGCTGCCTCTCTGTCTCCCAGTTCAACTATTGCTCCTTCTCTCAGATGGGTTGCTGGGCCACCTCTCAATTGGAACATTGGCTGCCTCTTAGCTGGGTTGCCTGTCAGTTGGGCCTCCTCTCAACTCTTTGTTGTAGGAGTTCAAGTTCTCCTTTTGTTCCCTCCTGTAGCCAATCTTGATGTTGCCCTCTTGATATAGTTTGTACTCCACACATGTATTGACAATGACAGATGAATAAAATTTGCAAAGTAAAACAAAATCTCAGCTTAAAAGAAAAATAATAGTATTTCAACTGAGAGTTACAGTAAAAAAAAGAAATGTCAGTTTGTTGTTAGTGTAAAAAATATTATACAAATATGTGTGAGTGTGTGTGTATATATACATACACACACACACACACACATATATACATATACATATATATAGTATAAAAAGATAATACAAGATAGTCCACAAAATGCACAAAATATTTAAAAGTATTTAAAAGTTTTAAAATCTTGTAAAAAAATATTGCAATGTTTGACTATTTGTAATCCACAAAAGAAGGTAGAATGATAATTGCAGTTCAAGGAAATAAAAGCAGTTCAGGACAATTAAATTACCATCTAGGCAATAAAAAACTATGATCCGGCCATAAAACTTTACAATATTTATTTATTTATTTATTTATTTATTTATTTATTTATTTATTTATTTATTTATTTATTGGTTCGATTTATATGCCGCCCTTCTCCGGAGACTCAGGGCGGCTTACAATGCGTTAAGCAATAGCCTTCATACCTTTGTATATACCTGCTTAGTAGGGCTTTTGGCCCCCCCCCTAGCGGTGTTCTTTTTTATACAAAGTCAGCTTATTGCCCCCACAATCTGGGTCCTCATTTTACCTACCTCGGAAGGATGGAAGGCTGAGTCAACCTTGAAAAAGTTGTGATCAACTTTTTAAAATGTTCACGCAATTTTCTCAGGATCATTCAATGTATTTAAAAACTGCATTCAATTCATTATTATTTAGTTAGTAAAGGCTCCTTATAAATCCTTATAAATATGCAGAGAGAGAAAAAAAGAAAAAAATACCATTGCAAACACTTTATTCATTAGAGAAAAAGAGAGGAAGAAAGAACCCTCATGCAAGTATCTGAATGTAATTCATTTTGCAATTATCTCAGTGTAAGTATGCTCTGTTGATGATAAAAAGAACTATGCAGTCAATATTGAAGAAAAACAGTTCAGTCTATATAAAGAAATTTTTCTCAATGCTGAAATACTTTGTCAATGGTGGTATTTTCTCAATGTCATCAGGAGAACAAAGGAACTACAGTTTGATTATGTTACAAAGCAGAATTCACCAGAACAAAAAAAAAAAAAATTTTTTTTTTGGATTTTTTGCATCCAAAAAAATGTTTGATTTCCAAGAGTTCTTGTCCATTTTTTTCCTACATTCACTTTCCCCACCCCACTGTGGTTGCAACTCTGCGTATTTGTATTTTTTTTAAAAAAAGGCTTTTAATTAGATTATTCTGAGTCCTGCTTCTGCATGTCTGCTCTCTCTGTCTCTTGGAAAATAAAAAATAATAATAATACAATTTTAATTTTAAAAATTATTGATATAATTATATTAATATAAGTTTATAATAATATATAAAACAATGAAAAAGACATTTTAAAAAATCAATAAACAAAGAAATTATACAATTAATGTACAATCTACCAAACTGTTTTTCCTGCCTCCAAGCAATGCTCTCAGACTTCTTAATAAATTTTTTTGAAAACCTCAAATTTATAGAGTATGAAAATCTTAAGAAAAAGTAAAGGGACCACTTTATCAAATAAAGTTCTTCAAAATGGACAGATAAATTGGAGTAGATAACCTGATGTAATATTAGGCAGCTTAGCTTCTGGATGTTGTTTTCATAATGTTAAAATTAAAATATCATGTCATTATGAGAGATTTTGGAAGTCATATTATCCATTATCAACATACCATTTTCTCCTGACAAAGTATAACTAAACTATGAGCCTTTATAGCAACGATGCTTTCTCCTTGAGCTAAAATCTTCTGTAGTGTAAGCTGCAAATTGAGAGGAGTGTTTTTTCAAACCCTAAAGTCCTTTCTATTTTTGGTTCTTTTAAGCTCTTTAACCTGCTATCCTGCATTAATTCTAGCCAATAGAAATAAGCTTGACTGACACAACCCAGTTTCATTTTCTAGAGAATTTTCTATGGTATAGAATATTGCTATATGTTTTGAAAGTGAAAAACCAAACATTTTTTAAAAACAGAACAAAACCAGCAACAAATACAAGACAGTTTTCTTTTTATACTTAAAATCATCTATACAGCAACAACACAATTACAAGTATTTCCTTTAGTACAGCATATTAACAAAAATGGTCTTAACACTGAATGCTGTCTTTTTAAAACTGTTCTTCTCTGTTCATTGTTTTATGGTGCTCAATCCATAGAATGTAAATAGTTATAGTGGGCTATTTTTTGCTTTGGGCAGCACAAGTTCACAGGAACAGAAGAAAAAAAAATGGAATGAGTTGAAGTGTTAGACCTTCCTGCTGCCCTTACATGCACTGTAAAAATGCTATTACTGAATCTTTTATATTTGATCCTATCCAAAATAAAGAAAAATAATCTAATGATTAATCCAAATGGATTTTGCATGTGGAAAAGGTGGGGGTGGGGAAAATAATTTTCCTTCCTCTCCCTTGGGCAGATTAATGACCTGGAAGTGGCCAAATTATATAAAAGACAGCTCTCCTTTTCAATTTATTTGGAAGAAAGGATTGTGTATCAAACAAGCAAACCAGAACCTTATTTTCTGTTTCAAAATTGGATATGTATTGTGTATCTTTGTGGGGAAGGGAAGGAGGAACCAAACCATATGAGAACAAGAATAGAACTTTATAAGTTGTTTACTTCAAGCAGGTAACAAGGATCCTCTTTTGTTTTTATCCTGATGATGAAAAATGTTTTTCTTGGTCAAGTGAACTTGAACAAAATCCTCTTGCTGTCCTCCTATCTCATCATAGAGAAGTTGTGAAAAACATAAAATGAACATGAATAGAACTTGAAGGAAAGCAACAGAGAGTTTATTGTGTTTTTACAGATAAGAGTTGTTGTCTTGCAGTGAAAAATAAAATATTATAAACATAGATAGAGCAGCTCACTCAAGTAGCCTGTTAAGTAGGGGAATAGAAGAAAGATATGCAAGAGAGATGAGCACTGTGAGAGATGAGCTCACCAATAGGGCTTATCCTTGAGACTCATTGACCCTAAATCACATTGTTGGCCTTCATGCCTAAGGCAAGCCTAGAACTCAGTCCCCTGTTTTCTAGGCCACACCCTTTACCACTAATAAAAGTAAAATCAAATATACTATCAAATGCATTATTCTTTTAAAGTGATAGATATTTAAAATGATTATTTTGTTTGGTCTAAGGCAGGGGTCTGCAACCTTAAAGAAAGGTTGCCTTAAGGCTCAAAGAGCCATTTGGACTCGTTTCCCACAGAAAAGAAAACACCGGGAGCCACAAAACCTTTCCAATGCCTGACTATTTCTTGAGTGGCACAAAACTAGCATGGTTTGTTTTAACGTTTTGTTTTCTTCTGAAATTTTTATTTTCTTGGATTCATCCATGGCTGGCCTACTGGGGGTTGAAAACAAGGGTGAAATCTAGCAGGTTCTGACAGGTTCTGGAGAACCAGTAGTGGAAATTTTGAGCAGTTCAGAGAACTGGCAAATACCATCTCTGGCTGCCCCCAGGAGTGGGGTGGGAATGGGGATTTTGCAGTGTCCTTCCCCTGCCACGCCCACCAAGCCACACCATGCCCACAAAGCCATGCCCACAGAACTGGTAGTAAAAAAATTTGGATTTCACCACTGGTTGAAAAGCTCCATAAATTGCGTGCTGGTGGGTGTTGCACATTGGCGGTTGTGACACATATTTTGAGTGACAGGGAGCCACAGCAGAGGGGTGAAAGAGCCACATGCAGCTCCAGAGCCGCAGGTTGCTAACCCCTGGTCTAAGGCACCAGCCTAGAAAGTAGGAGATTGTGAGTTCAAATCTCACTTTAGCCATGAAATCCAGTTGGATGACTTTGGACCAGTTATTTGTTCTTAGCCCAACCTATTTCATCGGGCTAGTGTGAGGAAAATAGAAGGAGGAAAAAGTATATGTTTGCTGCTGTGAGTTATTTATAAACAATACTACTGCTACTACTACTACTATTAAGAGCCAAGATGGTGCAGTGGTTAGAGTGCAGTACTGCAGGCTACTTCAGCTGACTTAGTCTTCCATCCTTCCGAGGTGGTAAAATGAGGACCCAGATTGTTGGGGGCAAAATGCTGACTCTGTAAACCACTTACAGAGGGCTATAAAAGCACTATGAAGCAGTATATAAGTGCTACTGCTACAACATTGCTTTCGGAAGCACTTACCAAGGCGCTTCTGAGTTGAAAGGATCAGCTGGTGGCATCACCCTTGCCCAGGGGATATCTGAGTGGACTCATTTCATGTCCCCAGTATTTTCCCACTGTAGTGGTACCTATTCACCTACTCACATTTGCACTGCTTTCAAACTGCTAAGTTTGCAGGAGCTGAGACAAATTGATGGAAGCTTTCCATAACATGGCTTGTGCTCTTGGGTTAGAACTGCTAAGCTGCTTACCTCTCAATGGTTTCTGACTCAGCATCTCAACCATATGAGCCACACCGGTCCCTTATAAACAATAATAAAGGTATGATAAAAAAAATCAAATTAATAAATTTTAGCATAGTTTGAATGCAGAGGTGAGGTGGGTGGCCATAAAACGCAAATAAAATAAATAAAATAACAAACAAATTTCATTCTTAATTAGAGAATTCATATGATCCAAAGAGTCTATTCAAACAACAGCAACCATTTGTTTATGTATTGACAGATGTGCTTATTTAGGACATACACAGATACTCCTTTTGATTTACATATACCAAAGTAATTTGGGAAAAGCTGTTGGGATTTTTGTAATTTTTGCTGAGCAGTGAAGACACTGCAGTTCTCAGGAAAACTTTTACATTTCATTTAGTTTCCAGTGGGGGGTGGGAGAACTGCTGATAGATGCAAACCCAAAGTTATGCTAGGCATGGCAAATAAGGTGTGTTGGTTCTGGAATCTGGCCAGTAATTTTAATTGAAAATAATATAGCTGAGGAAAAAATGGGATGTTATGTTCCAATGAGACTAATTTTCCAATGAGGCATTCTTCATGCAAAACAATTTAAACTAATCTATTTGGCTTCATTGTTTTGCCTGTGATAATTTATCTCCCTACCTTCAATGATGATACAAATGCTACTTGAGGAAAAGTAGGTGGTTATTTCAACTATCTGTGCCTTAGTTTACCAACATAGTGCTGCAAGTTTATGTGTCTGGTTTGGGAGATGTAAAAAAGATTCCCAACTGAATTCAGTATTGGAATTTCCTTCAATTGGCTACATTTTATTCTAAGAATTGCTTTGCATCTCAGAACTGATTGTTCTTATTTGACTTCTCACTGTGATATAATAAAAAATTTCACTTAGCAACAGACAAAATAAATCCAGTGTGATTTATGATGGATAGGCATTTTTGGTAAATAAACAAAACAACCCCCCCCCACAAAATTATTGATTTGTGAATACTGTTTGAAAACTGGAACAATAATATCTATGAGCTGTATTTTGTTCTTCTGAAATCTCAAAATTCTGATAAAATACTGAATACCTATGCCCAAAAAACTAAGTTTGAATATACTAATAGAGTTTGACAATTTATACTTTGATTTTATATTAGAAGCCACAAGCTAGATTCCAGTAAAATGCTCAAATAATAGACAACAATGGAAAAATACTTTATTAAAATTGATAGCAGGAAAATATGAAGGTGAAAAGAGTCTCATATCTGCCAATATAAAATAGCAATTAAAAATATTGATCATTACATGATGTGAGATATCACCATCAAAATGTGCATTAGATTAGAAAATTAGATTGCTAGTTCTCCCTGCACACTAACCATACTTTACATGTTCTGAAGCTGGTTTCTCACATTCATATAAAAATGAGAGATTTCATGTATCTTGACGTCTGCTAGGAATTTAACTCTGTCAAGAAACAAAAGTCCCGTGAATTCTTGTCCTCTTCTGCTGATAATTTCAAGAAGGTGGAAGGAATAAAAGAGGGTCTGCTCTCCTGGACTTTATCCAACTAACAAGCATGAGTTATTATTATTATTTTTTTTTCAATAACAGTCATGAGTTAATTGAAGAAGTGAAGGCAATTGGTTCCTTAGGGATAGTGATAATTTTATCCTTAAATGTATGAAATTTAAATTTATGATTAACTTAAATTTATGATTAAATAAATAAGAGACCAATAGATAGATGAAATGCTAAAGGAAAAAATTGTCCTTTGAGATTGGAAAATCCTACAAAAAGAGAGATTATTTTTGTACAGTCACAAAAATAAATTTATACAGGGAAGCATGAATATAACAAAGTTCTTTAAAATGCTGGGAAAAAAAGACATAGTAGAAAACAGTAGGAGTATATTACAAGTGAAGAAGAATGCAAGGTAATCTATAAAAACTGTAGGAACTTGCTCTGAAAGTTTAATGTTCAGAATGAACTGAGGCTTGTAAGAGCATCAACAAAAAGGAGATCTGACATCTTTACACGCGTGTCTGATGTCCTTACAAAGATTAATATATTTTGCTATTTTTTTTGTAATAAGTTTTTATTTTATTTTATAGCATACAAAAATTCCAATTTCAATTGAACAGTGTGTTGTCTGGGTACAAACCATTTTAGGAAATAATAATCAAAGTGTTTACAAAAATATTCATTGCATTAATATCAATTATATTAATATTAATAACAAAAATAATCATACTATTTGTTTAACCAAGTTAACATATTTTCCTTATATCACTGATCCTTCCATATATTACCCTGTTTCTAGCTCCTGTTTTTGTCAGCTAGCCATTGCTAAAATATTCAGTTTCTTTCTTTTCCTTAATTGGAAGTGTTAGCTTATCCATTTCTGCACATTCTAATATTTTTCTAATCATGTCTTCATCTATCGAGATCTCTTCACATTTCCATTGTTGTGCAAATACTATTCTCACTGCAGTCAATACATGTAAAATCAGATATACATTCCCTTTGTTATATTTGTCTGGTAAAATTCCCAACAAAGATGTCTCTGGTTTCAAATCTATATGTTGTTTTATCATTTTTTCCAGCCATATATGTATTTTTGTCCAATATTTTTTTTGCTTTTTGACATTTCTACCACATATGATAGTATGAACCAGGTATCTGGTGACATTTCCAACATTTTGCAGATTTATCCTTAAACAGCTTTGCTAACCTTGAGGGAGGAAAATGCCATCTATAAAACATTTTATAAATATTTTCTTTTAATGCAGTAGACATTGTTAATTTATAATTTCTATCCCATAATTTCTGCCATTTATCTAACTCAATCGAATAGCCAAAATTTGTAGCCCACAGTATTATTGTCTCTTTTACTTCTTCATCTTCCATCTTAATACTTAACAAATACCTATATATTTTCTTTATTGATTTTTCCATACCATAAAAAAGCATGCCAACCTAATTCAAGATCATGTCCTCCAAGGTCAGGAGTCTTTTGTTCTTCAAGCCAATCCATTCTTTCATCCAAGTAAGTATTGAAGCTTGGTAATACAATTCCCAATCTGGTAACCCCAAAACACCTCTATTTTTAGAAACTTGCAACATTTTCAAACTTATCCTTGCTTTTTTCCCTTACCAAATATATTTTAATATTGTTTTATTTAATTCTTCAAAAGATTTTTCCCAGTTTTATTGGTATTGTTTGAAATAAGTATTGTAATCTTGGCAGGATATTCATATTTATAGTGGCTACTCTTCCCATCAATGATAATTGTAGATTTTCCCACTTCTCCAAATCTGTTTAATTTGTTGCTCCAATTTATAATAATTATCTTCTTTAATCATTATACACCTTACCGTTAGTTGAATTCCTAAATATTTAACTTTCTTCACTATCTGTATATCTATTTTCCTTGTTAGTTCTTTTTTCTACGTGTCTGTAACATTTTGAAGTATTATTTTGGTTTTTTCTTTGTTTATTTTCATTCCTGTAATTTCACCATGTTCTTCTATTTTCCTAATTAGTTTAAGTTCATTTTCTTTGGTTTTCCAAGATAAAGACCAAATCATCTGTGAATGCCTGTAATTTATATTGTTCCTTTTTTATTTCCATACTTTTAATTTCTGTATCTTGTCTATCATTTCTATTTAACAATTCCAATGTCAATATAAATAGTAAAGGAGATAGTGGACGTTCTTGTCTTGTGTCTTTTTTAATATTAAAATTCTGACATTTCCATCATTGATATTCATTTATTTAACATAGCTTTTATTTTCCTTGGTACTTTAGGTAGTTTTGCTTTTTCCAGATTTTCTTTAATTTTCTATTCTGATACTTTCTCTTGCTCATACAGCTTTTCATAATAATCTTGAATTATTATTTTTTTTATCCTCATTTTGGTAGTATGAAGTTACTTTCTCATCTACCAGCATATGTATCAATTTCTTCTCTTTCTCTGTTTTCAATTTATATGCCAACCATCTTCCTGGCTTATTTGCATTTTCAAAAAAGTTCTTTTTTCTTTTTTTCTTTGACTTTCCTCTTTTCTGGTCTACAATAACAGCAAATTTGAAACTATTTGGAGACTTTGGTGGTGGCTTGATTTGTGAAAATACTTGTTAAGTGGAAGTTGGTGGAGGATTGAGGAATTACTAGAAGATTGTTGTGTTATTGCTGATTATTTTTCTTAAATGTTTAAATGTTTTGAAGATCTTAAGCTTGCTCGAAATGACTAGCACTTCAAATTTAAGCAAAGTAGGGAGAAAAAAATACATCTGCACCCTTAGCAGCTGCAGCTGCATCCAGTCCAGCAAGTCAAAGATCTTTGGATAGCATGTTGCAGCAGGAAAAAATAAACACAATGAATACAAATCAAGCAGAATTGAAATTAATGCTCCAAACATTTCAAGAAGCCACAACAAAATATTTTGGAGACATGAAGGAAAGAATGGAAAAGATAGATTATAAAATGTAATAGATGTATGATAAAATGGAGAATATTCAACAGGCAATAACGAAAAATGAACATAGGATGAAGAAAATAGAAGTGAAATCGGAACAGACAGAAGAAAATGGAAGAGATGGATGACAGACTTACACAGGCAGACAAAAATCTTGAGAGAACAGTAATCATGTTGGAATTGGATAAAGCTGAATATTTCTTGAGATTCCAGTACATTGAGGGGGAAAAAGGGGGAAAATCTTGTAGAGATAATAGCAGAATTATTGGCGGATGCTGTGGAGGGGAACAAGCAAGAGATCTTTGCTGGGATGGATGATATATTTAGAGTATACAAAAGATATGCATCAAAAAATAAATTACCAAAAGAGGTACATGTGAGATTTACCAAGAAGGCACTAAGAACAGAGATACTTCAAAGAGCAAGAGATAACCCATTGAAATATGAAGGAAGAGAAATGATAGTTCTGAAACAAGTTTCTAGAAGATAAGAGTCACGAGAAAACAATGCCAATTCCTGACAGGACAATTAATTAAACATGAAATAAATTTCAGGTGGTTGATACTCGAGGGAATCCTGGTGACCTGGATGGATCAAAGGTATAGACCGGATACTATAGAGAAAGCTGAGTAATTTTATAATGAGCAATTTGGATCATATGAGGAAAAAAGAAAGAGACAGGAGATAGATGACAAGAAACAAGAAGAAGCATCAGGAGGAGGAAATGTAAAACAAAAAGAAGACGAAACAGAATTAAAGGAGAGAGCAGAATGAGAAGGTGCAAAGATGAAAGAACAGAGAGAAACAACAGCGACCAGAACAACAAGACCTATCTATAAGTAAAATTATGAAAGATGAAATAAAATTACTGTCGATTAATATAAATAGACTGAATTCTCCTATGAAAAGGAATTGGATTTTTAACAAATTAGAAAAGTTAAAATTAGATTTTATTTGTCTTCAAGAGGTCCACATCAAAAAACAACACAATAAATTATTGGAATATCCTAAAATTGGGAAACTATACTCCTCAATAGCACAACAAAAGAAAAGAGATGTGGTTTTATATATTAAAGAAACAATAAAAGCAAGACAAATTTTTGCAGTTGAAGAGGGGAGAATATTACACATAGGGGGACACACTCTGGACTTGATTTTTGTCTCTGGTCAGTGGTTGAATGATCTTGGTAGAGGGGACCTAGATATCAAACCCTTGTCATGGACAGATCATTCGCTCCTCCAATTAGACTTTCCTACAGCTTGCCGCTGCCACAGGGAGACGGAACCAACTAGATGGTTCCGTCTCAGGCGCCTGATGGACCCCGAAAGGTTCCTGACGGAGCTTGGGCCGTTTCCTGAGACTCTAACACACGACTCGACTGAAGAGCTGGTGGCCGCCTGGGAAAGGGCGGCCGCTGGAGCTTTGGACCGCGTCGTGCCTTTGCGGCCTCTGACCCGATGCCAATCTCAATTGGCTCCTTGGTTCTCTGAGGAGCTGAGAGAGATGAAGCGTCGGAAAAGATGCCTAGAGAGCATCTGAGGACTAGTCAATCTGATTCCGACCGGACACAGGTGAGGTCTTATATCAAGACCTATCTAGTGGCGATAAAAGCAGCAAAATCTAACCATTTTTCCGCTCTTATTGCATCTGCAGAGAATCGCCCAGCCGCCCTGTTTAGAGTGACCCATTCCCTTCTTCGGGGAGGAGTGCGGGAAGATCCCTTGCAGGGTCGTGCTGAGGATTTTGTGCAATTCCTGCACAATAAAGTCGCTCGGATTCGGGATGGCTTGGACTCCGATTGGAAGAGTCCACGGGAGGAGACGAGGGCAGATCTTGAGAATGTTATCTGGGAGGAGTTTGATCCTGTGACTCTCGAGGATGTGGACAGGGTTCTGGGTAAGATTAGTGCCGCCACGTGTTTATTGGACCCGTGTCCCTCCTGGTTGGTACTGGCCTCCCGGGAGGTGACATGAGGCTGGCTCCAGGGGATTATAAGTGCTTCTCTGAGTGAGGGTGCCTTTCCTGCCGCCTTGAAAGAGGCGGTAGTGAGGCCCCTCCTCAAGAAGCCTTCCCTGGACCCGGCTGAATTAGCCAACTATCGTCCAGTCTCCAACCTTTGTTTTGTGGCGAAGGTTGTTGAGAGCGCGGTGGCACGACAACTTCCCCAGCACCTGGATGAAGCTATCTATCTAGACCCGTACCAGTCGGGCTTCATGCAGGGGTACAGCACAGAAACGGCATTGGTCGCGTTGGTGGATGATCTCTGGAGGTCTCGGGACAGGGGCTGCTCCTCCGTCCTAGTCCTATTAGATCTCTCAGTGGCTTTTGATACCATCGACCATGGTATCATGCTGCAGCGGTTGAGGGGGTTAGGAATAGGGGGCACCGTTCTGCGGTGGTTCTCCTCCTTCCTCTCCGACCACTTGCAGTTTGTGTTGGCAGGGGGACAGAGGTCGACGTCAAGGCATCTTGCATGGAGAGTGCCGCAAGGGTCGGTCCTCTTGCCCCTCCTGTTCAACATTTATGTGAAGCCGCTGGGTGAGATCATCCGTGGTTTTGGGGTGAAGTGTCATCTGTACACTGATGATACTCAGCTGTACATCTCCACCCTGGACCATCCCAACGATGCCCTTGATGTGATGTCTCGCTGCCTGGAGGCCATGCGGGTCTGGATGGGGAGGAACAACCCCTCCAAGACCGAGTGGCTGTGGCTTCCGGCGCCCCGATATAGTCAGCAGGTGCCATCGCTGACTATTGGGGGTGAATCTTTGCCCCCCACGGAGAGGGCTCGCAATCTGGGTGTCCTCCTGGATGCACGGCTGTCTTTAGAAGAGCATATGACGGCCGTGGCCAGGGGGGCCTTTTATCAGGTTCGCTTGATCCGCCAGTTGCAGCCCTTTCTGGACCGGGACGCCTTGCGCACGGTCACTCACGCCCTTGTTACCTCCCGGTTGGACTATTGTAATGCTCTCTACATGGGGCTCCCCTTGAAGAGCACTCGGAGGCTCCAGCTGGTCCAGAATGCGGCCACGCGGGTGGTTATGGGCGCAACTCGTTGTGCCCACGTGACACCCCTCCTGCGCGAGCTGCACTGGCTCCCAGTGGTCTTCCGGCTGCGATTCAAGGTGTTGGTTACCACCTTTAAAGCGCTCCATGGCATAGGACCCGGGTACCTTCGAGACCGTCTTCTGCCACCAATAGCCTCCCACCGACCAGTCCCACAGAGAGGGTCTCCTCAGGGTGCCATCGGCCAAGTTATGTCAGCTGGCGACACCCAGGAGGAGGGCCTTCTCTGTGGGAGCCCCAGCCCTGTGGAATAAACTGCCCCCGGAAATACGTAAGATCTCCGACCTCCGGGTGTTTCACTGCGCACTGAAGACCCTGTTGTTCCGCCAGGCCGGGCTATCAACATAATAGTTTTAAATTGGGGTATTCTAAATTTCTGGGGTTTTAATTGAGCCAAATTTATTTAATCATTTTAAATTTTAATTGCTGTTTTGTCTTGTGTTTTTAAATAGGCTGTACACTGCCCTGAGTCCTTCGGGAGAAGGGCGGTATAGAAATAAAATTATTATTATTATTAATATTGATGGTGGAGGTAACAATGAACTATATTTTGCTATTTTTAATTGCTAATTTTATATTGGCTTTTAATTGATAATATATATTAAGATCCCTTTTCAGCTTTCATATTTTCCTGATTTCAATTTTAAGAAAAATATTGCTTAATTGGATTATGCATTATTTGAGCACTTTACTGGAATCTAGTTTGGCTTCTACTTACAGAAAATCAAAATACAAATTTTTCACATTGTCAAACCTTATTATTGGATATATAAAAAACAAAAAGACAAGTGTATAGTAGTATAGTATAGTAGCTATATTGCAAAACTTGGTATAGTAGTTTAAGGTACAAGGACAGAAAGTGGCAGACTGTGAGTTCTAGGCAGTGGTGGGATTCAATTTTTTTAACAACCGGTTCTGTGGGCGTGGCTTAGTTGGGGGTGTGGCTTGGTGGTCATGTGACCGGGTGGGCGTGGCTAGCTGGTCATGTGACCGGGTGGGCATGGCTAGCTGGTCATGTGACTGGGTGGGCGTGGCTATCTGCATAGGGACTACTCAGAGGGCTGAAAAAAGTCATTTCTGAGTGGTCCT
Organism: Pantherophis guttatus; assembly: GCF_059756535.1. Taxonomy (NCBI): domain Eukaryota; kingdom Metazoa; phylum Chordata; class Lepidosauria; order Squamata; family Colubridae; genus Pantherophis; species Pantherophis guttatus. Next base: position 69,111,675 of record NC_142066.1, on the reverse strand, counting down.
CGCACTTTTGACCGGTCCTTGCACTTATGACCATCCTCACATTTATGCCCGTTGCGGCATTCTTAACAACCGTGTCACTCATTTCACAACTGCTTCTCTTCATCATAGTGACAAGATAGAGCAAAAACGTAAAATGTGAGGACAGTCGTAAGTTCGAGGACTGGTCAAAAGTGCGAGGACCAATCAAAAATAACTTTTTCAGCCCTCTGAGTAGTCCATATGCACAAAAGGACTACCCAGAGGGCTGAAAAAAGTGATTTCTGACAGGTCCTCGTACTTTTGACTGGTCTTCGCACTTATGACAGGTCATCATTTATGCCCATTGTAGCATTCTTAACAACCATGTCACTCATTTCACAACTGCTTCTCTTCACCATGGTGACAAGATAGGGCAAAAACATAAAATGTTAGGACAGTCGTAAGTTCGAGGACTGGTCAAAAGTGCGAGGACCAGTCAAAAATAACTTTTTCAGCCCTCTGAGTAGTCCATATGCATAAAAGGATACAGCAATAGAGAGGGATGAAGGAAGGGAAGGGAAATTAGAGTAGGAGTGAGGGTAAGAGAGGGAGGAAGAGAGGAGGAGAAGGAGAAAGGAAGAGGAAGTAAGGAGGAGAAGAAGGGGGGGGAAGAGAAAGTAAGAAGGAAAGAAAAGAGAGGTGTGGTAGGTTTGAGGAGAAAGATTGCTGTACAATAAAAAAGATGAAAGGGAAGAAAGCCAACCCCAAACAAATATAAAGATATTAAGATAAAGAATGAATTGTTAAACTTTAAAGAATAAAAGAAACAAATATGAATAGATAGCAATAATTAGAAACACACATACAAACATACAATGTATCTTCTTTAACAGAGTATTTGGCTGGTTCACAAATTTAAACAGTGTTTAGTCATTTCAATTACATTTACAATTTCTATATTTCCTTTTTGCCATATTTATTCCTCATCTATTTTTTAAAAAAACCAATATTACCCTTCATCCTCATCTCTAATCTTAATCAAATTCAATTTTTCCCTTCTATTCTATATTATACCCCTTCCCATTGTCATCTATTTTTATATCCATCCACACATTGGTTAAATATGTAATACTACAGTTGTTTAATATAAATTCAACATTTTAATATAAATCAATTAGTTATATAACTACCTTTTTGTATATTAATCAATATGAACATGAATATTCCAATTATTTCCATGTAATCCAATTTCTTACAAATCAATTAATTATATTTACCAATAATAATAAACCAAATAATTTCCCCCATATATTCCTCCAAACCACAACTTAACCATTTCTGCTTTCAACACAATATACAATTAATAGTATCTCAATTATTACAATTCCCTAGTTAAATAGAGCTTTTTTTCTTTTGTGTTTTAAAATCTTGAACTCTCCTCTTTTGCCCTAAATTTCCCATTGTTTGCACCTATCTTTTTTGGTGAGGAAAAAGAAAAAGAAATCTCTCTCTGCCTCATTTTGTCACGTTGCAGCAAAGACCCTGCTTTACTTTCGGTTTCGCTTTTTCAGCATAGCTAGGCTAGGGGAAAAAAAAATCTGCTCGAGCACTCTTTGCAGAGACCAATAGAGCCCTGGCAAAACAGCCGAGAGCAAATCAGCTGAGAGGCAGGAGGCCGATCTAATTAACTTGTGCTAATTAACTGATGCTGAAGCTGAAGGGGCTGTTTTTTTCTTGCTCTTTGTTTGCAAGGAGGTAAGTGCTGCGAGGCACAGGGCAAAGGGTGGAGGCCACCCTCCTAGCCATTTAGCCCCTCCTGCCACCCCCCTTGCCTCTTACCACCCCCTAAGGCATTCCACCCCCCAGGGGGCAGTACTGCCCACTTTGGCAACCACTGGCTTAACTACTTAACTACTTAACAACTGGTTCTACTGAAGTAGAATCCCACCACTGGGTCTACCCATTTATTTTTGCAGGTGTCGGTCTACTCATTTCTTTTCTTTTAACACTGATCAGCTATAGGGCAGCTCTTTGAAGCCCCGCGGCAGCTGCGAGGCCAATAAAATTATAAAAAAACACCGAACCGTTTGTTAAATTGCTGGCTCGCTCACCCCTCGCCCAGTGGTGTGGAGGGGCGGGGCAAGGGGCGGGGCAAGCCAGCAATTTAACAAACGGTTCGGCCGAGCCGCCTAGAACCGGCAGAATCTCACCACTGGTTCTAGGCCAGAAAGCCAGCTGACTGACTTTGGGCTTCTCTTTCTTCTCTGGGTAACAGACAATGGCAAACTCAATCTTGCCAAGAAACTGCCAGTAGTCAACACTGATTTGAAAGTACCCAAAAGGCAAACAATGGATATGTTTCTTAAAATAACTAAGGTGCAATTTTTCCAAAGATGAAAACAGCATTTATAGTTCTGCATTAGTCAGTCATAAATATAAGGATTTAGCAACTAAAACAACTACAAAATGAATAAGAAAATATTGTAGATATACTATTATCCCTCAATGCAACATTTTGCCATGCTTACACTAAAGCATGAAACATGAGGGGGGCCACAAACCCGGTCTTGTTTTTGTCTTGGAGCAGTGGCGGGTGGAGTTTGGTGGGGGATTATTGGCTATTTATCCTCTGTCATGGACTGATCACTATCTCCTCTGGCTGGGCTTCCAGTATGCCACCCCTCCTCGCTGGGTGGTGGAGCTGATCATCTGGTTCCGCCCCAGGCGCCTGATGGACCCAGAGAGGTTCCAGATGGAGCTTGGGATGATGCCTCTCTCTCTCTCTCTCCCACGCCCCGGTCATGACCCTGGTGGATGCCTGGGATGGGGCCGCTGCCGGGGCCCTCAACCAGGTCGTGCCTTTGCGGCCTCTAACATGATGCTGATCCCGGTTGGCCCCTTGGTTTACCGAGGAGCTCCGGGGGATGAAGTGACGTAGGAGAGACCTAGAGAGCCGTTGGAGAGCCAGTCATTCTGAATCTGACCGGTCACAGCTAAGGTTGGCCACACGGGCCTATCTGGTGGAGTTGGTGATGGTAAAGTGTTGCTATTTCTCCAATGTCATCACGTCTGCAGAGAATCACCTGGCTGCCCTGTCTAGGATGTCCTGCTCCCTCTTGAAGCAGAGGGTGAGGGAAGACCTCTGTGAGGGCGAGCTGAGGAGTTTAGCCAACACCTGCTGGACAAGATCGCTCAGATTCGGGACAGCTTGGACTCTGACTGGACAGAGTCAGACAGTGAGGAAGAGGCAGGTCTTGTGCTTGGGAAGAGTTCGATCCTGTTACCCCAGAGGAAGTGGACAGGATCATGGGGAAGCTGAGTGCGACCACATGTGTACTGGACCCGTGCCCCTCCTGGCTGGTTTATTCAGCAAGGGAGGTGACACACGGCTGGATCCAGGTGGTGATAACTGCGTCCTTGGAGGATGGAAGCTTTCTTGCTGCCTTGAAGGAGGCGGTGGTGAGGCCCTCCTCAAGAAGCTGACCTTGGATCCAGCTGTCTTGAGTAACTTCTGTCCAGTCTCTAACCTTCGCTTCCTTGCAAAGGTTGTCGAAAGTGTGGTGGCACATCAGCTCCCGATGGCCCTGGATGAAGTGGATTACCTCGATCCGTACCAATTGGGTTTCAGGCCCGGGTACAGCACGGAGACAGCATTGGTCATGCTGGTGGATGATGTCTGGAGGGTTCGGGACAGAGGTTATTCCTCTGTTCTGGTCCTGTTGGATCTTTCGGCGGCTTTCGATACCATCAACCATGATATCTTGCTGTGGCGCCTCGAGGGGTTGGGAGTGGGAGGCACCATTTTACTGTGGTTCTCCTCCTACCTCTTGGGGTGGATGCAAGTGGTGTTGACAGGGGGCCAGAGATCGACCATGAGGCCCCTCACTTGTGGGGTGCCCCAGGGGTCAGTTCTCTCACCCCTTGTATTCAACATTTATATGAAACCGCTGGGGGAGATCATCCATGGTTTCGGGGTGAGGTACCATCAGTATGCTGACAATACTCATATATATCCACCCCAAACCAACCCAGTGATGCCCTCAACATGATGTCCCAGTGCTTGGAAGCGGTGCGGATCTGGATGGGGAGGAACAGGCTTCGGCTCAACCCTGCCAAGACTGAGTGGCTGTGGATACCGGCATCTCGGTCTGAAGGAGAAGTTCCATCGTTGGCTATAGGGGGTGAAGTTTTACCCCCCCCCCCGTAGACAGGGCACACAATTTGGATGTCCTCCTGGATTCGCAGTTGAGTCTAGAAGATCATATAACAACTGTAACCAGGGGGGCATATGCCCAGATTTGTCTGGTGTGCCAGTTGCGCCCCTATTTGGACCGAGATGCCCTACGCACAGTTACTCATGCACTAGTTACCTCCCGTATTGACTACTGTAATGCTCTCTACATGGGGCTGCCCTCAAGGACCACTCGGAGGCTTCAACTGGTACAGAATGCAGCCGCATGGGTTGTGATGGGAGAATCCTGATACTCCCATGTAACACCTCTCCTGTGCGGCTTGCATTGATTGCTGGTTGCCTTCCGGGTGAGATTCAAGGTGCTGGTAATGACCTATAAAGCTCTACATGGCTTAGGCCCAGGATACTTGGCGGACCATCTGCAACCAGCAACAGCTTCCCATTGCCCGGTGCGTTCTCACAGGGAGGGCCTGCTCTGGGTACCGTCAGCTAGACAATGTCAGCTGGAGGCTCCCAGGGGTAGAGCTTTCTCTGTGGGTGCACCCACGCTTTGGAATCAACTCCCCCTGGGGCTCTGGCTGGCTCCTGACCTCCGCACCTTCCGCCACGAATTAAAAACATGGCTCTTTGCGGCACCTAGCCTGGACTGAGGGGGTTTTCGATTATTTTAATGGGTTTTAATATTTATTTATGCATGTATTTTATGTTTTTATTGGCTTGTTTTAATTGTTGTGAGCCACCCTGAGTCCTATGGAGATAGGGTGGCATATAAGTTATATTAAATAAAATAAAATAAATAAATAAATAAAGCAGTTCCAGTACTTTGTGAGATATCATGATGGTACAAATAATTATTTTGCAGAAGTGATTAACAAATTTTAACAAATTAAACTGAAAGTTGCAGGAATAAATCACAGAAATTTTAATCTAGATATTATATTGAAATTATTCCAATAGTTCATCATAACTATTCGCTTTTTAGTTTTGTTCTTGCCCTATTAAATCCTGAAGCTGCCAACAATTGACTAAATTGTATTTAGACTAGGATGTTTTTAAACGATCAGTATGACAAGCAACTTTAACTTGGTGCTATCCAAGTATGTTAGAATTCTTTGTGTAGGTAACAACCTGGAATTCTTTGTGTGATTAACAGTTTAAGCAGAGCTGTTTTATTTTAACTTTACTGAAGGAAAAGAGCTGAAATGAATCTATCTTATCATTTCTCTCACTGCATATACAGGTTCTGTAAAATCTCCGACCTGGAAAAACAATTCTTTGTGGTACCCACCAAGTCTGTAGATAGCACTAAACTTGTACTGAAGTACTTCATATCAGGGGTAAATTTCAACAGGTTCTGACAGGTTCAGGAGAACCAGTAGCGGAAATTTTGAATAGTTCAGAGAACAAGTAAATACCACCTCTGGCTGGCCCCAGAGTGGGGTGAGAATGGGAATTTTGCAATATCCTCCCCCTGGAGTGGGTTAGGAATGGAGATTTTGCAGTATCCTTCCCCTGCCATGCCCACCAAGCCATGCCCACAGAAAAAAAATTTGAATTCCACCACTGCTTCATATTGAGAAGATTATCGTGATGGCGATAACTAGTTGCATTCCAAAGATACATGAAAAACATGGTTTTCCACTTTTGGAATGAACAAGAAAGGAAAGAAACTAGGACATATTTTAATATAATCCAATCTCTGTTTTAATTTCAAATATTTATGGCAGCCTGGGATATTTATGGAGGGGGGGGGGAGAGAGAGAGAGAGAGAGAGAGAGAGAGAGAGAGAGAGAGAGAGAGAGAGAGAGAGAGAGAGAGAGAGAGAGAGATCTACTATATAAAATGTATAAAGTGTTGTATGAGACACATATGCATACACGTTTACATATAGATGTCCATTGCTATCTGTCTTTCTCCCTTTTTTCTGTGTATATTTTGTCAGCCATTTATAATTGCATACAATCTTTACAATCTTTTTTTCTTTAATCTTAGGGAAGTCCACAGGGGGATTCAAAAAATGGCTGCTGGCCATGACTGCTTGAACAACCCTGTTTTTTTTTGGGGGGGGTTATGTGGTTATATAGCTGTGACCACCTTTTTAAAAAAACAGCTGCAGATTTCTATTTGAACTTACCTGAAAAGATTATCAAACTCTTTAGCATTTTATCAGAGGAAAAGTGTGCTAATACCTGCTTATAGTTTTATTACTTTGTTTCTTCACCAGGGACTGCTATTTACAACATTCTAATCAAGCCAATGGGAAGGGCAAGATGCAGTCTTGAATGTATATGGCCCAGTCCATCTTGCCCTGAAAGATGTCATGAAATGACCCATTTCTAGTCATGTCAGCATATGATTGTGTCACAGTGGTAGCAGCTGCTTCCACTGAAAATAAATTTTGCATCTCTGTCAGAAATCAGTAGCTGTAGAAATGGAAAAGTCACAACAGGATCAAATTCTTCGGGGGGGGGCATGATTAAAATCTGATTAAATAGTTCTCCGTTGAAGTAAAATAATATGTAAGTACCTACAGACTAATAAGAAAAATATGCTTTCAAGTACTCTTGTTCCCTACCTTCATTTTTCTGGTGGAAGCGAAACAAAACAAAGTGGATCTTTCTCTTCCTGTATTTTCCTATTTAAAATGCTATAAGTGCACTGTGTATGGTATACTGAACAGGCTAGAAAGATTAAGTCATCAAAGTGCTTCAGCATGTGGCAATCCACTTTTGGCTGGAACTTGTTGCAAGACGACCCATCAGTCTTAAATAACAGAAGGACAGACATTTAGAAGTAGTTTCTTATTTTTCTTCTTATAATTGTTCTCCTGAAAGAAAAATAACAATCAATAAAATATTTTTTGCTTTTTACTGTTATTGTTTTTAATGCTTTTGATTGTGGTGGTGTTCTGTGACTGTAATAAAAACTGATTGAAAATAAAGCAAGAAAGCTTCATATTGGAATCCTTGCCTTTTAAATCATCCTTGATTTCAATTAATGTTTGAGGTGCTAATATTTATACCCTGAGTACTTTAGGGACACTATTTCAGGACAGCCATCTTTTGAAGGAAATTAGACCAGGACTGCTTTAATTTAGGATTCCACTGCTGCCATGACAACCATGGGTCTGTTGCAACTGATTACTGTCACAACACATGTGGCAGGTCATACGCTGCCTTTTCCTCCCCACCCCATTCCGCAAGAGGATGATAGCCTGACAAGCAGGAGATTTTATGTCTGTTCTTTTATGCTTGTGAAACTATTGCTGGCTGAAATTTAGGCTTTTAGCCAAAATTTTATTCTCTGCAAAAGTAAGGGACAATAAATTGGACTGTCCCCTAAAATGGATGCTTGAGTTAAAAAGTAATCCTGCCTCTCTTTTTTCCTCTCAACATTGCTCAAAAGATTGCTCTGTTCTTTTAATGTTTAAAGAGTGCTTTCCTTCCAATGAGCAGCATTGTTCCAGAGGAAGAAGAGTTTATTTTGGTATTCCAGGGCCAAACATTTGCCTTTGCCCAACATTTGCTTGAATGGACAGCACCACCTATTAATCTTTACTATAAATTGACAAAAATGCTTTAAAATCTTCACTCATTCTTTTATATTAATGGCAATAATTGCAGGTTTCCTTCAGAAATCCCTATAATGACATATCTATGAGTTCATCATCCACTTTTAATTCAGGACTACCAACAAGATTTTAGTTCTCAGATAAAAGTTATCTTTTGATAACTCTGGCCACTAACTGTTTTACATTTACTGAATCCTGCTACAATTGCTCACCATGTGTGAATAGACCACCACAAATAATTGGTAACAGATGATCCTTGACTTACAACCATTCATTTAGTTACAATGGCACTGAAAAAAGTGACTTATGATCACTTTCCACTCTTATGACCATTGCAGCATCCCTTTGGTCATGTGATCAAAATTCAGACACTTGACACCTGGCACGTATTTATGACAACTACCGAGTTTAGCATATTTTGGGCTCAATTGTGGTTGTATGTCAAGGTCAAGTCAAGTCAAAGTAATTAAGTTTTTCATGTGAAGTTCTTCAAGTGGTCATAGGTGACTGCAGGGGAAACAAGATCTGGAAGATGGCAGATGCAGTGCCAAGACTGAACCTCAGCTTTTTGTATATGCATGCATATTGCACACATGTAAAATGGAAAGGCAGGGGTTCAATCATGACAGTTCATCCCACCAATGCCCTTTCATAATTATGAGAAGTGTACACCCTCATCTGGATGCTTCTGCACGAAAGGAAGGAAACAAGAATTCACTAGGTTTTGAAAATTTTAAATTGTCTTAGTATAGTCGTATAACCTCAGCCCGTTTGAAGAAGTCTGATAACAGATAAGTATTGTAAGTAACCCACCATTTAAACTACTTTTAAGCAACTATCACTAGTTGAGAAATTACAATCACAGCTTTATTATTAAGGGGGAAATGTGAGACACCACCAAAATGCTATTTGTTATATGAGGCCTGCTTTGTCTACATATATCGTAGATGTAAGAGTCAGTTTCATATAGTGGTTAAGGCAGATTAGACACTGGGAATTCCAGTCCTGCTTTAGGCACAAAGCCTAGGTCATTTGTTTTCAGCCTTGGAAGAAGGTAATGTCAAATCATTTCTGAAATCTTTCCAAGAAAAATGTCAGGGACTTGTCTAGGCAGTTGCTGTAAATCACACTACCTCAATTATACAAATGGATGGGTGGACAGACAGATGGATTGAAGGGAGGGAGGGAGATGTATTTTGCAATTGATAGGGTATAAATATAAAAATTCCCTATAAGATTCTTTGTTTTGAGGGTACAAGGTATTAGTTTAATGCCTAATATGGCCTGTTTCAAATTAGCCTTCTCCCTTCAATTCAATTTATATGACAAGTATAACCTGGAGACTGCAGTAACGTAGATGCATAAATGACCCTGATAAAATTACTAAGGATTTGTCACATAAGAAGCAAGGACATTTATTTAGATATTTTGGAATCTATTCACATAGCAATATAATTATCAAGAGTCAAAAGTACAGGAAACAGATGTTAAACTAGATTAACAGATTACAGGGCAAGATAAAGAGTTATCTATGGAGATTCTCAGTCATCCAGGTCATGGTTGTCCCAAAGGTGCTTTTTCAAGAGGCAACTGGGTTTGGAGCCTTCTTGGAACTATTGAAAGAACTGTGTTATAGACTGGAAATAAATGATGTCATATCCCTCCCCCTCTGTTGAGAAAGGGCTGTTCAGTTTTGACATAGATGGTCTCTTTGGCCCTCTTTCAAACCAGTGGTCCTCTCTGTCCAAAATGTGGAATCTGTTATCTTCAAAAGAGTGGCATTTGTCTTTTAAATGCAGATGTTTGTTCTCCTATGTTGTGCCATATATTTATGAAGTGGTTGTTTTGTTTCCCCAACATCTGCACTTACTGCATATACATCATTGCTCAGTTTGTGTTTTGGTGTTTTATCCTTGGGGTAGACAAGCTTCTGCCTTAGTGTATTCTTGGGTTGGAAGTATGCACATATGTTGTGTTGGCTGAAGATCCTCCTGAACTTTTCCGATATTCCTGTAATGTATGGAATGATTTTGATTCATTTAGATGACATCCTAGTGCTTTCCTCTTCCCTTTCGTCTGCTCAAGCGGACCTCTCTATGGTCCTCTCCTTGCTTCAAAGTCATGGGTTTTCTGTTAATTGGGCCAAAAGTCACCTGTCTCCTTCTACCCGTATCATTCACCTAGGGGCCTCTATTGACATGGTTTCTTCCCAAGTTTTCCTTTCCCCGGACCGGCAGACCAGCTTGCGAACCTTGGCCACCCAGTGTAGGGTTCAAGTGTCACTTCTCTCTTGACTCTTTCCTGCTTGCTTGGAAAGATGGTGTCTACATTCGGCATTATTCCCTGGTCTAGATTTCACAGCAGGAACCTGCAGTGGCTGCTTCTTCCACATCAGCAAGCTGGATGAAGCAACTCGTTGTCCCGTCTTCATCTGCCATTGCCAATGGTATCATCTCTACGGTGGTGGAGCTCAGACGCCATATCACGAGGCACCTGCTTCAGGGAGCCCTGCCGACTCATCCTTACGACGGATGCCAGTCTATCGGGGTGGGGAACCCACCTGCAACAAGACATGGTACAGGGGCAGTGGTCTGCCCGGGACCGCCTCCACAACATCAATGTCTTGGAGTTGCGTGCTGTAAGGTTAGCCCTCGTACACTTCCACAACCTAGTGGAGGGCAAGGACATCTTAGTGTTGACAGACAACATGTTAATGAAAGCGCACATAAACAAACTGGGTGGTATCCACTCCAGGACACATCTCGCGGAGACTGTTCTTTTTGGCTGTTGGGTGGAAGCCCACCTCTCCTCCATCAAGGCGGACCACATATCGGGGACAACAAATGTCCAAGCGGATGCTCTCAGCCGATCCCTACTGGATCATGGGGAATGGAGCATCTCCCCTCTTTCAGGACATCGTACACCGGTTTAGGAACCCAGTGCTCTATCTCTTTGCCATGGCACAGAACCACCAACTGGCCAGGTATTTCTCTCGCTTCCTGGACCCCCAGGCCGAAGCCACCAATGCCTTATGCAGCACCTGGCCTCCCAGCCTGTTGTATGTGTTTCCTCCTCTGCCTCTTATTCCCCGAGTCATCCGAAAGATGCTGGACGAGAAAGCAGAACTTCTTCTCTTGGCCCCCCCATTGGCCTCGCCGGCCATGGTACGCAGACTTAGTCTCGCTGTCGGTAGCAGCCCACTGTCGCATTCCGGACAACAAGTTTCATCTCACTGAGGGCCCTCTCCACCATCCGGATCCCGCGTGGCTCCAGCTCACCATCTGGAGGTTGAGTGGAGCCTCCTGACCGCGGCCCTCATTCCTCCTCGGATTGTCGCAACCATGTAGGCAGCTCGCCGAGATTCTACTAATCGAATTTATCAAGCCACATGGCATTCCTTCATCTCCTGATGTAGTCGTTCTTCAGTGGAGCCGTTATCTGCTTCTGTCATTCAGGTGCTCTCCTTCCTACAGGATGGCCTCGACTCGGGGTTAGCACCCAACACACTCCGCCGTCAGGTGGCGGCCATCGCCTCCATTCTCTCCTATGGATCCCCGGAGTCTTTATCTCATCACCCCTTCATACGCAATTTCCTTCGCAGAGCAGTGAAACTTCGTCCACTGACTATTCATCATTACCCTACATGGGACCTCAATAAAGTCCTCATGGCCCTCACCTCTTCTCCCTTCAAGCCACTCAGACAAGTATCACTCCGGTTTCTGTCTTTCAAAGTCTCATTTCTGCTTGCCATCACTTTGGCCCGTCGAATCTCCGAACTGGCAGCTCTGTCAATCCGCAGCGATCTCTGCATCTTTCACAACGACCGAGTGGTACTTCGCCTCGACCGAGCCTTCCTTCCCAAAATCAATTCCCTATTCCACAGAATTCAGGAGCTTGTCCTCCCTGACTTTTGTCCTCGTCCAACGCATGATTTAGAGTGGTCATGGCACTTGCTTGACGTGCGCAGGGCCTTGAAGATTTATATCGCCAGAACTGCGTCCATCCGCAAGATGGAAGCCCTCCTTGTTTCATTTCAGCCAGATTCCATCGGCTCTCGAGTAAGGAGTCAGACTATTGGCCGTTGGATCAGGGCTACCATTGCGACCACATACCAACGATTGCGGCTTCCAGTGCCCCGACATATTACCACACATTCGACCAGAAGTGCAGCCACTTCAGCTGCTTGGGCTACTCAAACTCCCTGGGAGGAAGTCTGTCATGCGGCTACATGGACCTCAATTTCTCCTTTCATTCACCATTACCGGGTGGACTCCTTCGCCTCAGCAGATGCCACCTTTGGCTGTCGGGTTCTGCAGGCTGTCATTCGTTCCTGAAGGCCTTCGGGCTGGAGTTCCCTCCCTGGCAGACATGCAGCTTTGGTATGTCCCTAGACTGATTGCCATTTCTTCCCTTTGGAGAATGGACGTTGGTCTTACCTGATACGTCCTTTCTCGATCAGGAAGAAATGGCTGTCAGCCCCTCCCAGGGTTTCGGCCCTCCGGGTTGGATGGGGAGGGTGGTTATTAATTCTTTGTCATTACAGGAAGTCAGGAAGACACACCAGTCTGCACAAGCGCCTTCGCCGAAACACTGGGGCAGAAGGGCGGAGTTATGCAAATTCACCAGACTCGATCCATGCTGCATAGAGAGAGTCTTCCCCAGACTGACAGCCATTTCTTCCTGATCGAGAAAGGACGTATCAGGTAAGACCAACGTCCATTTTCCTTAACATCTTCCCGTGTGAAGTTGATGTATCTGTCCACAGAGTTGATATGTTTGATGAACATTTCCAATTCCTGTGTTTTGATCTTGACCCAAGTATCATCCACATACCTATACCAGTGAGTGGGTGGAATTTCTGTGAAGGAATCTTGGGCTTTGGTTTCTATCTCTTCCATGTAGAGATTGGCCACAATGGGGGAGACACAGGTGAACCTCTGGTGCATGTTTCAAAGAGAACAATAAACAAAACAACATTATCATTCTATTCATTGCTAGAATATCTTAAAAGCTCAGGAGGATCTTCAGCCAACACAAGATACATGTATACATATGTGCAAATCCAAGAATACACTAAGGCAGAAGCTTATCCACCCCAAGGATAAAACACCCAGACACAAACTGAGCAATGTGGTATATACAGTACAATGCAGTGAGCCAAGTGCGGATTTGTACATTAGGGAAACAAAACAACCACTTCATAAACACATGGCACAACATAGGAGAACAAACCCATCAGGACAAGATTCAGTAGTCCATCTGCATTTAAAAAGACAAAGGCCATTCTTTTGAAACAGCAAAATCCACATTTTGGACAGACGGGACCACTGGTTTGAAAGAGAGGTCAAAGAAACCATCTATGTCAAAATTGGGATATGACATCATTTATCTTCAGTCTATAACACAGTCCTTTCAATAGTTCCAAAAAGGCTCCACACCCAATTGCACTACTCAGGTGACGCTGATGACACAGATAAACCTCCAGATGGCCTCAATGACTCTGTAAAAGAGTGCAAATGACCAGCTGTCTGCAAGGAGTATAAATCCTTCCATTCCCCATCATCCAGCCAGAGCTGAAGAAGCTTCTTAGATGAGTTGTGAAACGTCTTCAAAGAAAGTCCAGTTGTCTCTTGGAAAAGCACCTTTGGGAGAAATAAAGAGTTCTTAAAAAGCAGTGAGGGGTTTGCAAGGAGATCAGAATTTGAAATATCTGGAAAGAAGGAGTTGTCCCCCCCCCCCAAGTTGAGAAGAGACAAACAACACTCAGAGTTGGGAAAAGAATATGTGAGTAACAGGCACTGGATATAATGGTTCATTAGACAGAGATCATATTCACACAGCTGCTTTGTTATGCTTTTCTATTCCAGGGCTGGCAGGAAATCATGTCACCTAGACTTCACTGCCCACACAGTATTCTCCATGTTTTTTAAAAACCTTCTACTGTACCATTGACTAACTGAACATGTTTTCCCCATAAATGATCACTTTGCTGTTCAACCGAGCTGGAAATAAAGAGTAAGTAGGGTTTATATCACTTATCTGATAGCTAGTTCTCATCTGGATTTGTGTATCCAAGTTAGTGCCAACAAAAAGTGCTGTTGAAGAGCTGGAGTTTGAGGAAAGGGATTTCCTGGGGGTATCAATGTGACAACTAAGAACAGTGGACAGTGGACCAGAGGAATGCTGTCAGTATAATTTACTTCGACTTTAGTAAAGCATTTGATAAAGTAGACCATAACCTACTACTAGATAAAGTAGAAAAATGTGGGTTAGACAGCATCACCACCAGATGGATTTGTAACTGGCTGATCAACCACACTCAACGTGTAGTCCTCAATGGAACTGCATCTACATGGAGGGAAGTATGCAGTGGAGTAACACAGGGCTCTATTTTGGGCCCAGTACTCTTCAACAACTTCATCAATGACTTGGACGAGGGGATAGATGCGGAACTCATCAAATTTGCAGATGATACCAAGCTGGCAGGAATAGCCAACACTCCAGAAGATAGACTCAAGATACAGAAGGATCTTGACAGACTTGAACATTGGGCACTATCTAACAAAATGAAATTCAACAATGAAAAAAGCAAGGTTCTACATTTGTTTTTGTTTCAACAAAAACAAAATGCACAGGTACTGTATATGTGGTACCTTGCTTAATAGTAGTAACTGTGAGAGGGATCTTGGAGTCCTAGTGGACAAGCATTTAAAGATGAGCCAGCAGTGTGCAGCAGCTGCCAAAAAAGCCAACACAGCTCTGGGCTGCATAAACAGAGGGATAGAATCAAGATCACATGAAATGTTAATACCACTTTATAATGCCTTGGTAAGGCCACACTTGGAATATTATATTCAGTTTTGGTCACCACGATGTAAAAAAGATGTTGAGACTTTAGAAAGAGTGCAGAGAAGAGCAACAAAGAAGATTAGGGGACTGGAGGCTAAAACATATGAAGAACGGTTGCAGGAACTGGGTATGTCTAGTTTGATGAAAAGAAGGATCAGAGGAGACATGATAGCAGTGTTCCAATATCTCAGGGGTTGCCACAAAGAAGAGGGAGTCAAACTATTCTTCAAAGCACCTGAGGGTAGAACAAGAAGCAATGGGTGGAAACTAATCAAGGAGAGAAGCAACCTAGAACTAAGGAGTTAGAACTCCTTAGAGCAATTAATAAGTGGAACAACTTGCCTGCAGAAGTTCTGAATGCCCCAACACTGGAAATTTTTAAGAAGATGTTGGATAACCATTTGTCTGAAGTGGTGTAGGGCTTCCTGTCTGGGCAGGGGTTGGACTAGAAGACCTCCAAGGTCCCTTCCAACTCTGTTATTCTATTCTATTCTATTATGTGGAAGAGGTATCAAAGCATCAGCACTTCCCTGGGAGCAGCAGTTATGGAAACATAATTCTCTGCCAAGCAGGATACAGTAGCAAAATTCCTTCAATTAAAATTTCAATTACATGCATTATACCAATAATAGGTTGATCTGTTTTGATGCTTTGCATGTTAGACTGACCAGTTGATCATTTAAAAATAATTTTAAAAAGAGGATGTGGAACCAGGAGTTTTGATCTCTTGTGCAATCAAAAGGACTTGACAGGTATGCAAAGAGACTAGGGACCAGGTTGAAAGGCTAATTCCATAGGAAACCAGCACAACTATCAATCTTTTATTACGGTAACAGATAAGTATTTTAAAAATTATTAAAATAAAATGAAACAGAACAGAACAAGACATAGTAGTATATTACAGTTAGTGATCAGATCATCGCTAGGCAGTCAAAGATTGTCCAACTAAATCAAACTTGCGGCGACACATTGTCGTCACATGATGTATCACAACTTTTTCTCCCTTTGCTAAAATGGGGATGGGCATAGCCAGCATGTGACACATCTGGTCCACAGGCTGCAAGTTTGACACCCCTGAACTAAATCATTTCCAAATTAAATAGCCACAATGGGAGAGGAGTAGAAAACAGAAATCCCTGCCAGTGCATTTGGGTGGAAGGAGATAATCTTGTTCCATTCATCAGAATAAAAGTAGAAGGAAGTAGGGATCAGACTGCTGATCACTACTTTGTGCAATAAGACATTGTACTAAGTTTCTTCCTTTTAGGACTTTTCTTTTTACTGCTGCAACTTCAGAGTCAGTGCAGATCATACAAAACTTATTCTCTTAACAAATAATCTAAGCAAAGGGCTTTTCCTCAAAATAACCATTTGGCTAAGGATAACCTTAATCAATGTTAGCATTGTTGTTGCTGTTTGAGAATGTTGGAAGTTGAATTATGGGCTTGTCCTTCCAGCTGGGAAACGAGCCACAGAAATGTTGCCTTAGCAGAAATAAAAGAGATTGAAGTCAGCTGCTAGAAAGGAGGTCCAGTTTATTCAGAAGCAAAGTGACTCAGCATCAGTTCTGGGATAACTGACAACCAGGTCTAGTGAGTAGATGGATTTTTATATGGTTTCTGGGTTTTGTAATTGAAATATCCAGATTTGTTGTGCAATCTGGAGTGCTTTTTAATATTTTAATTTTGGTGGGCTAGCTCCTATTGAGGTTAAGGTCACGTCCTGCCCTCTAGGTCAAGTGGGGAAATGCACATTAAATATTATTGTTTGTGTTTTAATCCCTTTAGCCTTTGGTTTCTTGTGAAACCTGTAGCTGGCAATCATTCTATTTATGAATAAGCTATAGCCTGTGGCACTTTCTCCCTCTAAATGGAGCTGTTCCAGATGCTTGGTATCCACTTGCAATAAGCACTTAAATTTTACTTAACTTCTTGGGTGAGGGAGTATGGTTTGATCTTCTCATTTAGAAAGTGTTTTCTATTTCCTAGGGTGTTTTTCCTTCTCACCTGATTTTCAGGGTGGGGGCTCCCTATAATCCCTCGTTTTGTGCTAATATTTGTGAAAAATATTCAGCATAATCCTGTTTAATTTGGTAAAGTTGGTACTTTTTGTCTAATATTTCTATTTAGCATTTCCAATGTCAATATATATAGTAAAGGAGATAATGGACATCCTTGTCTTGTGGCTTTTTTATATTAAATTTCTCTGTTGTATCTCCATTTACCATCACCTTTGCCATTTGTTTATGGTATATTGCCTTTATCATGTTTAATGAATCTCTCACCAAAGTCCATAGATTTTAGTTGTAACAACATAAATTGCCAATTTACGTTATCAAATGCTTTCAGCACATCTAAGAAGATCAACGCCATTTGTTTTAAATATTCCAATGTATTTAAAATTATTCTCATATTATTTTTAATCTATCTCTTAGACAAGAAGCCATTCTGGTCTGAATGTATAACTAATTTAGAAATCTTTTCAGTCTCTCTGCCATTATTGAAGCATATATTTTATATGCATTCAGTAAAGATGAATGCATATCTGCATTAAATCTGAGTCTTCTTTCAGAATCAAAATAATATTTGCTTCCATCCACGAATTTGGTACCTTCACATCAATCAATACTTCATTATAGACTTCCAACACTGATTAGACTACAGAGCCTTGGTGGCGCAGCAGACTAAAGTGCTGTTAAATAGCACCAGCTGCCTGCAATTACTGCAAGTTCAAATCTCACCAGGCTCAAGGTTGACTCAGCCTTCCATCCTTTCGAGGTAGGTAAAATGACGACCCGGTTTGTGGAGGCAATAAGTGACTTTGTATAAAAAAGAACACCGCTTAGGGGCCTCCCGAAAGCCCTACTAAGCAGGTATATTCAAAAGTATGAAGGCTATTGCTTAACGCATTGTAAGCTGCCCTGAGTCTCCGGAGAAGGGCGGCATATAAATCGAACCAATAAATAAATAAGTATCTTGTAAACATTTGTAAAATTCTGCCGGCAGTTCATCTGGTCCTCGTGTTTTATTGCTCTTTTGTCTCTTAATTGCTTCTGACAATTCCATCACTGATATTCATTCACTTAACATAGCTTTTACTTTTCCTGGTACTTTAGGTAGTTCCTCTTTTTCCAAATATTCTTTAATTTTCTCTTCTGAAACTTTTTCTTGCTCATACAACTTTTCATTATAATCATGAATTATTATTATTATTATCCTCATTTTGGTAGTATAAATTCCTTTCTCATCTACCAGCCTATGTATCAATTTCTTCTCTTTCTCTGTTTTCAAGTTATATGCCAACCATCTTCCTGGTTTATTTGCATTTTCAAAAAAGTTCTGTTTAGCATTTTTTTGTGCCAATTCTTCTTTATCTAGTAGATATATTTTATGTTTCATTAGTTCCATTTGATTTTTTAGAATCTTCTTGTTTGATTCTTTCTGTAGTTCCAGTCTAATTCCAGTCCCTTGTGTTCTTCTGCTAATGACTTTTGGTTTTGTTTCTTTTTCTTGTTTTTCCCCCTGTGTATGTTATAGCTAGTCCCTGAATGTATGCCTTAGCAGTGTCCCATATATTTTGTAATGAAGTTTCTTCTTTTCTCTTCTCTTTGAAAAAGAAGTCCATTTCTAGCTTTTTTACTTACTTTACTGCTTTTGTAGTCCAATTCTCCATCTAGAATTGTGTTAAAATCTCCTGCCATGCATATATTTTCATATTCCAATTCAATAATATTCTTATACAATTTTTCATAAAAAACTTTCTTGTTTATAAGTTGGTGCATATATTGCTACAAAAAGTGTTGGTTTATAGTTCATTTTAACCTCTACCATCAATATTATCCCCTCTTCATCTGCAAAAATTTGTCCTGCTTTTATTGTTTCTTCAATATATAAAACCACACCTCTTTTCTATTGTTGTGCTAATGAGGAGTATAGTTTCCCAGTTTTAGGATATTCCAATAATTTATTGTGTTTTTTGATGTGGATCTCTTGAAAACAAATAATTTTAACTTTCCTAATTTGTTAAAAGTCCTTTTCCTTTTCATAGGAGAATTCAGTCTATTTATATTAATAGACAGTAGTTTAATTTCATCTTCCATAGTTTTACTTATAGATAGGTCTTGTTGTTCTGGTCGCTTTTTTTTCTCTCTGTCTTTTATCTTTGCACCTTCTCTTTCTGCTCTCTCCTTTAATTCTGTTTCATCTTCTTTTTGTTGTACATAATCTCCTCCTTCTTGTTTTTTGTCATCTATCTCCTCTCTCTTTTTTTCCTCATATGATCCAAATTGCTCATCATAAAATTCTCTGCTTTCTCTATAGTATCCAGTCTATATCTTTGATCAATCTAGGTCACCAGGATTCTCTCGAGTATCAACCACCTGAAATTTACTTAATGCTTAATTAATTGTCTTGTCAGGAATTGGTATTGTTTTCTCGTGATTCTTACTTTTCTAGTAACTTGTTTCAGAACTATTATTTCTCTTCCTTTATATTCCAATTTATTTATTTATTTTGTTGCAGTTCTATGCCGCCCAACTCCCAAGGGACTCTGGGCGGCTTAAACAGAGAATAAAACAATGCAATAATATCCCATATAAAAGTTAAAAGAAGACATTAAAACATGAAAATGTTAAAACACATACACTCCAATTTGTGGCCGGGTCTCGCAAGATCACTATAATGAGATCAACGGCCCCAGGCCTGCCGGAAGAGCCAGGTCTTCACCGCTTTCCGGAAGACCAATAGGGTGGGGGCGGTCTGGACTTCAGGAGGTAATTGGTTCCAGAGAGCCGGGGCAGCCAGAGAGAAGGCCCTCCTCCATGGGCCCGCCATCCGACATTTTTTAGCTGACGGGACCTAGAGGAGACCGATTCTGTGGGATCTTACCGGTCACTGGGAGCTATGTGGTAAAAGGCGGTCTCAAAGATAACCTGGTCCTGAGCCATGTAGGGCGTTAAAGGTAATAACTAATACCTAGAATTGCGCCCAGAGACCGATAGGGAGCCAGTGCAGCTCACGGAGAATTGGTGTAATGTGGGTGTATCTAGGTGCACCCACTATAACTCGCGTGGCTGCATTCTGGACCAACTGTAGTCTCCGAACACTTTTTAAGGGTAGCCCCATGTAGAGCATGTTGCAATAGTCCAACCGTGAGGTGACAAGGGCATGAGTGACTGTGAGAAGAGCCTCCTGATCCAAGTAGGGTTGATCCAGCTGTCAGATGTTGTTCCAATCTCAGCTGTGAGTCTAGAAGGACACCCAAATTGCCAGCCCGTTCTGAGGCGGCCACTTTCTCTCTCCCCAGAACCAAGGATGGACAATCGACATAGTTTTTAGGGGGCAATACCCAGAGCCATTGGTCTTGTCTGGGTTAAGTCTGAGCCTGTTGACTCCCATCCACGCCAGATATAAAGCCGTTGACTCATATATCCCTACAAAAGATTATCTCTCAATAATTGCTTGGAGAGTTTTTATAACAGTTTGGAGATCTGATGAAAAGGACGAAGTGTCCTTCTTCAAGATCACCAAATTAGAAGTAGGGAAAGGCAGACATATTCAAACTGGGCCTACTTCTCCCTGATATGGGATTTTGCAGCAGAGCTTGGCCTCAGGCTTGGCCTCAGGCTTCTTTTTCGAGGGTGAGATATCTATATACAGCAGGAGCTCCACATTCTTCCCAGCCCTAAGACTTTCCAGATTTGAAAGTTCTGCCCAGCAGTACCAGTATGGTAGATGTGGGGACTTCCATTTAGACCTAAGTGTTTTAAAAAAAATTATAATGAAAACAGTACCACCTTTTGGCCAAATTTGGTTCCCGGCTTCATCACTGAGCAGAGTTCACTTTTCACATAACTTGCATGTGTGCCTCTTTGTCATTCCTGGCTGGATAGGCAATTTCTCCTGTTCCCAGGCCTCTAGCAATCTCCCTAGTGGAGATCTTGGAAGGATCTTTGATTCTGAGCTCCCCATTTTTGGATTTCAATTCCTACTTTCTGTGATGAAACTTCAAGGTTCCTTTCCTGGGTCTCTTGCAATCCACAAATTGCACTGCAAGGTGAAAGTACCTTTCAGCCTGGGGTCTGCAACTTCTCACCCTCTTTATCAGTCTTTCTTTCACTCAGTTGTCCACTCCGCCCACTCCGGCCCACCAACTCTTGGCTTTCCTGCGGCCTGCATTGCATGTTTGGATCTCCTGCCTCCCCCCACCATGCCTCTGTCTCCATCTGCTCTTTGGATAGGTAATCAACTCACCTGTGCTGCGTGGGCTGTGGCTGCTGCCAGACACTATCACCCTGCACACACTCTCCTGTGCTGGCCATGCCAACCTCTTAACTAAGGCTTATTTTTGGGGTAGGGCTTATATTACATTCGGCACATGCTTAAAAATCAGGATAAGGCTTATTTTCAGGGACGCATGGCACATGTGCTCTTTAATATTTTAATTGTGGTAGGCTAGCTCCTATTGAGGTTAAGGAATCACATCCTGCCTTCTAGGTCAAGTGGGGGAATGAAGATTAAATGTTATTGTTTGCATTTTAATCCCTTTAACCTTTGGCTTCTTGCAAAACCTGTAGCTGGCAATTGTTCTGTTTATGAATAGGCTATAGCCTGCAGCACTTTCTCCCTCTGAATGGAGTTGTTCCAGATGCTTGGTATCCATTTTCAATAACTGCTTCACTTTTGTGAATGAGAACAAAAGTATCTCATTCATGGATACGTAACTTGTTGGAAAAACCACTCAGGGTGGTTTTCCTAGTCAATAAGGGAGTGTGGTTTGATTTTCTCATTGTGGAAAGCCTTTTCTATTTCTTGGGGTGTTTTTCCTTCTTAACTGATTTTCTGGGGAGGGGGCTCCCTACAAGAGAAACAAAAGAATATTGCTTATGCTCGCTTCTGTTTTATATTTAACCTTACCTTTAAATTTATATTATGGCAAACTAGCAGCAGAGTCAACACAACAGTTTGCTTCAAACAAAGACCATTCCTCTGAAAGCAGGGTAATATTTCTGATATCAGAAAAGTGACAGATTTCCATGGTTGGTAGAAAAGGAAATGCTGCAACAGCAGCTGAAAGCAGAGTGCAAGCACAATAATAATGGCAGCAATTTATAGAGACCCATAATAATATGGGATATTATTCAACACTCTCTTGACTCTGTGCCTGTGCTGGCTCTCTTGACCATGAGATGAAAGCAGAACAATGTCATGTATGAGAGAATAGTGTATTTCACTAAGGATTATGAACTGAGACTAAAAATGCACTCTTCAGCTTGAAAGTAATTCTGGAGTGCTGCATTTCTCATCCTTTTCAAGTTAAAAAAAAAGATCTGTCAAAGCATTATTTCTGAAAAAGAAAGCTATAATAGTAGCAGACTAGGTTTTTTTAAAAGTTTTTCCATGAACAATATCTGCCTCCTTATTCAAATTGATAGGGTTTAAGTAGGTCAGGTGGGAGAGGAAAGCAGCTGCATCAAATACTACATTCTTATTTCCTTATATCAGCAGAATGTCGATGCATGAAATATTATAAAGCTAACAAAGATAACAGCTTGGAAATTAGGCCAGTAGAAAACACAGATATCATATCGATGTCTTTATCAAAGCACACTAATCTAGGTTCTTGTGTCAGATTGTTTTTATTTTCCTCCAAATAGCATTACTTTCTGTGCATCCACATGTGTACTCAGGGAAGCCTTGGTGATTTGAGCAATAGATTTGGAGAGGCACTTAGCACACTTTCTGAAGCATCTTCCAAAAAAGAGAGGAGGTGTAGGCTGTACATAGATATAGCCAGAAGCAGTTTCCAATACAACCTTATAAGTCTTGCAAATGAAGCAGCTGCTTCAACAGTTTGAAAAAACACTGGAACTGTGGTACAAGAATTGTATAGTTAAAAATGTAACTATGAGAGGATGGCAGTTCAATACTAAAATGTTAACTTAAAGTGCACTTGTCTATCTTACTTTTAATTTTCATTTCTTAAATGTTATTTTTGAACTATTTAAAATTGAAACATTTTTTGCTTGCTGGAAATTACATAAGTCAAATAAAATCATGGTTATGGAGGACTTCCGGTTGGTGATTTGCAGCGACAGGGTGTTGAGTGAGAGCTCGCTGCTCCTCAACACCTTTTAACATCGCGTTTTGGGGATCCCCTCGGGGGACGCAGGACCCGGAGAGCCCTGCGGGCAAAAGAGGAAGCCAGGCAAGCGGGAAGTGGGTGCGATCACCTCTCGCTGGACCAGGCGGCTCTGCCTAACCAACGCGGTGAGCCGGCCATTGATGGCGGGCGCGAAGCAGCAATAGCCAACAAAGACGGGAAGCTAAGAAGAAGATCGGAGGTGCGGTGACAGATTCAAGCCTATTCCCCTATACCTACGATCGTGCGGCAGAGAGGGGATCGGTGGTGTCGGGAGAGGAGTGCTCGGAGCGGCGAGAGGCAGAGACGGAGAGGGTGGAGCAGCTTGTACTCCCGGCGATCCGACAAGCCGAAGAGCAGACGAGAAAACGGGGAGAGTGGATTGCGTCTGCAAGGAGCTTTGGAGAGTGTGGTGTGGTGAGAGAGTAAAAGAAAAAGGAAAGACTATTGGTGTGGCTGGCTTTTGGTACTGGGATTGAGTGGAAGAAAGCAGAAGAAATACAGTGATTAGCTGTTTGAGGCTTTTAGCAAACAGGAAGTGCTTCCATTGAATCGGAAGAGTGGAACAGCAGCGGTTGAACAAGAAGACACTCTGGCAGAGACTATTACCATCGAGTTTGGTTGGAGCCCAGCAAAGTGGGAAATTGAAGATTTCCTATTTGTACTCTAAAATTCCGTAAATACTATAAACACTATAAAACAATATACTTATACCCATATATTTATATGTTTATATCTTTCCTATCTTTCTCTTGAGTATATGTGATATTAATAAGTGAACTCTGTTTTCCTCTCTAACTTTATAATTTTATAATTAATATTAATTAGATCTCTTAAGCCATTTTATAGATATATACAAAAAAAAAAGGTTGATTATATATGAGAATTTAGATTTCTATAATTATTACTAGTTAAGAGAAAAAAGGGTTGGATTTGCATCTTACTAATTAAATTATTATACAGGATTTTATATCTACTTATATTTATTGTAATTTATTTATACCTATTTATACTTATTTTTATCTATTATATCTATTTATATCCAACCTTTATTAAGATCTGAACTTAGAATTTATTAGTTCATTAACTTATTGTGGTCAACTTATACAATTTAGAATATCTATCTGTATTTATCTATATCAATACTACCCATTAGGAACTGAAATTAGAATTTATTAACTTAAAATAATTACTTGTATTGCTAGCCTATAACAATTTATATATATTACTTACCCCTTTCTAAGATTGAATTTAGATTTTATTAAGTGATTAATTGATTTGTATCGATATTTTGTCTACCTATTTGGAGGAGAACTATATAATTATATAATTAGTGATTGTTAATTGCTGGAAACTTTATAGTAGCCCGCTACAGTATTTTGGAAATTTAGAACCTAGTATTAACTGGAACTTATTGAGAGTGTAGAGAGGACCAATAAAGGAGCGAAATAAAGGTCTAAGAAAGCTCCTCAGAGAAAACGTGGCAAGTGCCACTGGATGAGAATTTGGAGAAAGATAGAGGAGATAATAAGAGATCAAAAATTGGTTCTGAAAGAAATGGCAAGTCTGACCTCCACAATTGCAAAAACTGCTAAAAAAGCGACATCTATACCTACCCTAGCGATGTCTTCCCCAGCCACCCAGAAATCAGTAGAAGGTCTCCAGAAACTAGACAAACCCCCTATAACTCCTACACTGCAAACGGTACAAACATCCCTCCAGTCAATCCAAGAAACAATGCTTGCGATGCAAGAAAAACTTTTGAATAGTCACTCCGAATTAAAATCAGACATCCATGCTCTTGATTTTAAAATGAATGAGATTCAAACTGCTATTGTTAGTAACGAAAATAGAATTTTAAAAGCAGAACAAAGAATTGAAAAAAATGAGAAAAAACTGGACACAGTAGACCAAACTTTGTCGGCACAAAACAAAGAAACGGAAGACGCGCTGATCCAACTCGAGATGGACAAGGCCTCGTTATTCTTGCGTTTCCAGAACATCCTGGAAGATAAAGATGAGGATTTAGGTGACAAGATAGTGGAGTTGATTGCAGAAACTCTGCAGCAAGACAAGCAGGAAATAATTCGTGAGATTGATGAGGTGTACAGGGTCCAGACAAATTACGTAAGAAGAAACAGACTCCCCAGAGAGGTCCATGTGCGCTTTGCTAGAAAAAAAGTTAGGGATATCCTGTATAACATAGCTCGGGAGGAAAAAATTACCTATGGGGGAAAAGAAATTAATATTCTGAAACAAATTCCGAGAAGAGTGAGGGAAAGGAGGAGAAACTATAGGTTTTTGACAAATCATCTAAACAGGAGAAATATAATTTTTAGGTGGCTTTTGCCAGAAGGACTGCAAATTTCCTGGCAAGGGAGGAAAATAAGAATTGATTGTCTAAGTGATGCCCAAGACTTTTTAGAACAACTAAGGGGAGGAGAGGAGGAACAAACCAGTAAGGAGGATAACGAGATAGTAAATACGGAAGAAGAGATATCCCAAGAGCAAATTACTAGGGAAGACATAGAAGAGGAGAAGAAAAAGGAGGATACTGAGGAAAGAGGGAAAAAATCAAGACCAGTGAGAGCACTAACTTTAAAAGGTAAATAAGAACAAGAGACTAGAAACTAATTTCAGGAATGAACGATACCAAGATCATATCGGTAAATGTGAATGGATTAAACGATTACAAAAAAAGAAGGATAATATTGTCGAAATTGGCGAAACAAAATCCCGATATTATCTGCATCCAAGAGGTCCATATAAAAAAAGATGAAGCTGAATATTTAAATTACTGTAAATTTGGTAAAGTATTTTCCTCACTAGCTGAGAAAAGGAAAAGGGGGGTTGCTATCTATGTTAAGAAAGGAATAATGGCAGAATGTAAATATAAAGATGAAAAAGGGAGAATACTCATAGTTGAAATAATGAGAGGTAACTCTAGACTGCTATTAGTAGGGGTTTATGCACCGAATAAAAAACAAGGGAAATTCTATAGGAAACTGCAGGAACAGTTGGCAAATTGGGCACATCTTGAAATATGTATGCTAGGGGACTTTAATGGAATTGTAGATCCAAAGCTTGATTATAAGTGCGATATAACCAAAAAGAATAAAAGATCTCCCTTACCAAAGTTTTTTTTTGATTTGGTGGATGAGATAAATTTAATTGACATGTGGCGTACCTTACACCCCCAGGACAGACAATATACATTTTACTCCATCCCACAGAACTCCTGGTCCAGAATCGATATGGTTTGGGTTACTAGAAAATTGGCATTAGAAATTAAGAAAGTTAACATGGACATCAATACTTGGGCAGATCATAAGCTCCTCGAAATTAGATGGTCTCATGATACGAAGAAAATACAACAGAGATGGAGCTTAAGGACCAATCTCCTAAATGAAAAAGAGTTCACACTCAAATTGAATGAAGAAATCAAACGCTTCTTCTTAGAAAATGGAAATCGAGGGACAGCCAAAGAAATTGTGTGGGACACTATGAAGGCCTATGTCAGAGGAGTAGCCATCTCATATACTGCCTTTAAAAATAAGGAAAAAAGAAAGAGTAGAGAAGAACTTACTCAAAACTTATTACAAACTGAGGCTGAATTACAGCAACGACCGGGAGATGAGGCGACGAAACAACAGTGGTTGATGATGAGACATAGACTGAATCTATTGGACCAGGAGGAGATAGCTCAAAAAATAAGAAGATCTAAGCATTATTGTTTCGAGAACGCTAACAAGTCGGGGAGATGGCTCGCATATAAATTAAAAAAAGAGAAGGAAAAAAACCAAATACTAGCTTTAGAAGACCCACAGGGCATCCTGTTGACGAAGGAAGAAGACAAATTAGAAAGCATAAGAAAATTTTATGAATGTCTTTACAAAAATGAAGGAATTGAGTTAAACAAGGTAGAACAGTATTTGTTGGAAGCCAACCTTCCTCAAATTCCGGAAGAAGAAAAGGAAATGTTAAATGAAAAGATCACCATAGGGGAGTTAAGAACCGCCTTATCCAAAATAAAGAAGAACAAAACCCCAGGCCCTGATGGTCTCCCCGGAGAATTATATCAAAAATTTGATGATGCTCTGAAATTGGAATTGTTAGAAATTTTAAATGATGTTATTGCTGGTATAACAATCCCAGACTCCTGGAGGGAAGCGTACCTGACGATCATTCTGAAGGAAGGTGCCGACCCGAAGCAGATCTCCAACTATAGACCTATCTCACTGCTTAACGCAGATTACAAATTATTTATGACTATAATAGCGGAGAGATTCAAGAAAATTTTAAACCGATGGATACATAAGGATCAAAATGGTTTTCTCCCAGGGAGACAGATTAGAGACAATCTGAGAACAGTCCTAAATACTTTTGAATATTATGAACAACACCCTGGAAAACAGATGGCTTTAATGTTTGTCAATGCCCAAAAGGCATTTGACAACCTGAATTGGACCTTCATGATAAACCAAATAGATCTAATGGGATTCGGGACTAACTTTAGGAGGATGATAGAGAATATTTACCAAAATCAGAGGGCAAATATATTAGTTAACGGAGGCAGAACCCAGACATTTCAGATCCAAAGAGGAGTTAGGCAGGGATGTCCCCTATCCCCCTTACTTTACATTCTAGCATTAGAGGTCTTACTTAGAAGGATTAGAACTAATGAAAATATCAAAGGCTTGAAGATTAGGAAGGAAATATTTAAAACACAGGCTTTTGCGGACGACGTTGCCTTCATAATAGAAGACCCATTAGATACCAGCTTAAAATTAATGCAGGAAGTTCAGAATTATGGAGAAGTCGCGGGCTTTAAACTTAATAAGAACAAAACCAAAATAATTGTGAAAAATATGACAAACCTACAAACGAAAGAATTAGAAGATTTATTAGGCCTCCAGGTAGTTAAGAAGATAAAATATCTGGGAATATGGATTACGGCGAGACTCTCTTCATTAAAAGATGATAACTATATCCCGTTATTGCAGAAAACTAATCAAGATCTTGATAGGTGGAGGAGGCTTAAATTGTCCCTGACTGGTAAAATTGCGGCGATCAAAATGAATATTTTACCGAAATTTCTATTTCTATTTCAAAATATACCTATATCACTAGATAAAAAATTTTTTTTGGATCTGAATAAACATATCAGGAATTTTCTGTGGGAGGGTAAGAAATCGAGGATTTCTCTCAAGACACTTCAAGGGAAAAGAAATTTGGGAGGGTTCGGGCTCCCTGACTGGGAATTATATCAAAAGGCGGCAAAAATAATTTGGATAAAGGAGTGGATCAAATTACAAGAAGGTAGAATCTTAACACTAGAAGGACACGATCTCCTTGAAGGATGGCACGCTTACCTCTGGGATATAAAGGATAGGAAGAAAACTCATTTCCATAAACATAAAATTAGAGAGACATTGATTCGTACG
The DNA here is from genome assembly GCF_059756535.1 of Pantherophis guttatus. NCBI lineage: Eukaryota > Metazoa > Chordata > Lepidosauria > Squamata > Colubridae > Pantherophis > Pantherophis guttatus. The sequence goes on along the minus strand of NC_142066.1, from coordinate 69,083,522 downwards.
TGGCTGGAAATTAGACAGAAGATATATACCAAGGTTCCTAGCTGGTTGTCGATTATGGATGCTCTAGTGGCCCCAAATAGAAGAGAGAACTATAAAATGGGCACATATAAGGATATCTTGGATGAAGAAGGGAAGCTCAAACCCTTGGAAGTACTGAGGGACCAGGGGTTTATTCTGGATTGGTGGAAATATCTTCAGATTAAGTCTAGATTTCAAGAAGATAGAGATAAATGTGGTATTGAAATGAAATATGGATATTTTGACAAAATTATTTGGGGACCAGATAAGAAAATGCTATCGAAAATCTATAACTTTATATTAGATGAGGATAGAGCCGAGAAGATAGCTAAAAATCAGCTAAGCATTTGGGAGAAAAATTTAGGATATGGCCTTAATTTCAATGACTGGGAGATAGCTTGGAACAGAAATCTCAAAATAACGAAATCGGTAACATTCAGGGAAAATCACTACAAAATGCTGCATAGGTGGTACCTAGCCCCGGACAGGCTGGCCAAAATATTTCCAAATTCCTCTGCTTTATGTTGGAAATGTGGAAAGACGGTCGGCACCTTTTACCATCTGTGGTGGACTTGCCCTGAGACCAAAAAGTTTTGGTTAAAGATTCGACTCTGGCTCTCGGAAATAATGGGACAAGAGATAGCCCTGGCCCCGGAATCCTTCCTCTTAGGTATGATTGAAGATGGCCTCGACAACAATAAAACCCAACTGGCAATTCAAATTATTACTGCGGCTAGATTAGCCTTTGCGAAACTTTGGAAATCCAACTCTACCCCCTCTGAAGAAACATTAATAAATAAAATTCTAGAGTGCGCAGAGATGGCCAAATTGACGAGCGAGCTAAAAAATGAAGAGAATTTTAAGTACTACGAAGTATGGGGAATTTGGTATAACTGGTTAAAGAATAGGATAAAAATATGATAATAGGCTACGATTTGTTAGACACCCGAAATGGACTTAATTGTATAGAAATATAGAGAATTGTATAGAACTGCATGTTGTATAGCTATGGATGGAATTCATTTAATGTTTGATCTATGAAATGTGTAAACATTGCACCTCGGATCAAGATTGTGATTGTACATTGTCTTTTTAAAAATTGGAAAATTCAATAAAGTATTTAAAAAAAAAATCATGGTTATGGTCAAAGACTAGCATAGGATGGTGGGAAACAGATAATTAAAAAGCATAAAATATTTCTGAAAACAAGAATATATAAAAAACAACATTTAAAGGGAATCTAGAAGGAGAAGGAGCATTATATGGGTGTAAGGGAGCATAACAATTGGCATGTGGCAGACTAAATCTATCATATTCCCTCTAGTATGACAGACTAGATGGCCATTAAGACTAGTTTTATGGCACAGGTCATTATCTGACATATTTTTGCTGTACAGAACTTGGCAACATTTTATAATATCTGTGTCCAGCTAGGGTACAGCTGATATTCCAGTCTGAGATGATACAAGGCCCACTGACCTATTGAAGCCACTTCGTTCTGCAGTAACAATTTATGTCCATGCCAAGACAGGAAATCAAAAGAAAAGAGAGAACCTATATTCTAAGTCTCTCTCTCTCTCTCTCTCTCTCTCTCTCTCTCTCTCTCTCTCTCTCTCTCTCTCTCTCTCTCTCTCTCTCTCTCTCTCTCTCTCCCTCTCTCCCTCCCTCTTTCTCTGTATGTATGTATGTACACACACACACACACACACACACACACACATTTCAGAAGCCATCACAGATGTTTTGCAGCTGCATGTAATGCAAATGCTTAAGTATAGGAGCGCAACATATATGTGCAATCCAATGCCTGACTTCAAAAGAAATTTGAAATGGTTAAAAATACTGGAACACTTTTTTTTACTTGCTTAGACAATCCAATAAGCTTCTCTCTATCTTTTCTTACATATTAGACTTCCTCAACTTTCCTTTAAATAGAAATACCTAACCACCAAAGAGCTTTATTGCCATCCCCTCAGCTATCCCCAAAGGCCAGTATAGAAAGATTCCATATCTGGGGAAGCAAAGTTCCTGTGACTCTGGATACACAGAAACTGTTACGATATTTTCAGGATCAGACTCAATAAATAAGTTGAGAATTATAAATTCAAATAAATCACTATTTATTTACATAAGGCATTCTATATTCACTGAATATTCACAGATAGAAGCACGAAATGGACGTATGCGGCTCCTTATATATACAATGGGTGGAGCTAGATATGGGAGTGGTGAAATATGAATACATTAAGAGGTGAAGAATAAGTTAACCCCTGATACCCTGTTCATGTACTATTTACATAATGGAGAATAAGGCATTTACTTGTGACAAATCCCCCTCTAAATGCCAATTCGACATATTACAACAATTACAATCAGATTCAGAACAATATAAGACATGTAATTTAGAGGTCAAGTATTTATGTTGCTTAGACGGCAAAGGCTTTGTTAATATGTCAGCTATTTGCTCTGATGTTTCACAATGGACTGCTTTGATAAATCCATCTTGAGATAATTGTCTCACATGTTTAAACTTTATATCTATATGTCTGGACCTTTGTCCAATAGCATCAGACCTAGATATTTCGATAGCAGCTTTATTGTCTTCATGCATAATAAAAGGCAAAGTGGGTTTCTTCCAAATATCAGAAAGTAAATCATTAAACCATACAAGGTTATTTGCTGCCTTAGATAGACAAACATATTCTGCCTCTGTTGTTGAAGTGGCTTGTTTGCCAGTATACCAGTAAACTGGACAACCGTTAAGGAAAAATAAATAACCAGATGTGCTTTTTCTACATGAGGTATCGCCAGCCCAATCCGCATCGGCATAACATGTGAGGATGGGCTCTTTGACAGTATTAGGTTCCAATAACAAACAGAAGTCTAAACTATTCTTCAAGTATCTTAATATCCTTTTGACAGCTTCCCAATGGTATAGTGATGGTTTGCTAACATGTCTGGACAATAAGTTGAGAGGCAAAGCAATATCAGGCCTAGTCCAATTGGAGATATAAAGAAGTGAACCTATTACTGACCTGTAAAATGTATTGTCTTTGAATTCAGGGGATGATTCATCTGTATTCTTCAAAAAATCAATTTGCATTGGAGTATCGCAAGGCTTAGCATTACTTAAATTACATTTATTCAAGAGCTCTATGATTTTGTCTTTTTGAGAAAGCTTAAATCCTCTTCTGGTTTTACTGATTTGAACACCAAGATACTTATTTACTTTACCCAAAGATTTCAATGAAAAATGTTCATTCAGTTTTGTTACAAATGCTTCTCTCCTTTCATTATGTTTACCTATGTACAAAATATCATCCACATAGATCAATACAAATTCTAGTGAATCATCCTCTTTTTTGACAAAGAAACAATTATCAGCAGTAGTGGCATTGAAATTCATAGTTTTGAGTACTTTTACTAAACAATCATACCATTGTTTACCAGATTGTTTCAACCCTTATAAACTTTTATTTAGTAACCAAGTTTCATTTTTGTTTGTGTATTGACTGTGGGGTGCCCTCACATATATTTCTTTATCTAATTTTGCATGTAAATACGCAGTCTGTATGTCGTATTGGAATACATCGAGGTTGAGTGCTGATGCTATAACCAGAGCTGTCTTGACACTCTCTGTTCTTACTGTGGGGGAGTATGTATCTGTATAATCCTCGGGATATTTCTGTGCATAACCTTGTGCAACTAATCTAGCTTTGTATAGAGTATTGCCTCCCTCTAAATTTTTAATTTTATATATCCACCTAGTGCCAATGATGGTTTTGTCCTTTGGTGCAATTGTAGGTGTGAATACATTTAGCCCTCGTAAACTATCCATCTCTTTATTCATGGCTGATTCCCATTTTTTCTTTTCTTCAGGGGGAAGTTTTAACACTTCCTCATATGTGTTAGGTGTTGGTGATTCTCTATCCATATGCATTACATAATCTTTGTATTTGTTTGGCACTTGGTTTCTGCTACTTCTGATTGCTCTTTCTGGTTTAGTATCATTGTCATGCATATACCTCGCTTCCTTTTTTGTTAATGAATCTGTTCTTATTTTGTATTGACTATTTGTCCATGTTTTGACTTTATTTTTATGCGTGTTGTTACTATGTTCTTCTCTATTCCCTTTTTCTTGGAGTTTAGTGCCTGAGTTGGTGTTTGGGAATATTTCGTTAAGATGTATTCTAGACCAGTTGGCCTGTTCATGGAACACAGCTGTTCTGGAAACTATAAATTTGTTATTACTATCGATAAATCTGTATCCTTTTGTACCTGTCTCGTATCCCATAAATCTAAGTCTTCTGGATACGTTCTCACCTTTGCGCCTCAATTGTTTAGGTATGTGTACGTCTGCAGTGACTCCAAATATGTGCATGTGTGCTAGTTTTGGTTTTCTGTTATACATTGCTTCATACGGTGTCTTATTTACAATACTGGACCAAGTTCTGTTTTGTGTGTAATTAGAATATTGTAGGGCTTCTGACCAGAATTGTTTACTTAAGCCAGCATCCTCTAATGTGCATCTAATCATGGTTTGTAATGTTGAGTTCTTTCTCTCTACCACTCCGTTCTGGAATGCAGAAAATGGGCTAGATGTGTAATGTAACATTCCTTTGTCTTTTAGCCATTGGGAGAATTCCTTAGACATGAATTCACATCCCCTATCTGTCATGATTTGTTTTATTTTAATATTGTGTTGTGTTTCTATACGTTTGTAAAACTCCTTAAATTTCTGAAAGGTTTCATCTTTATGTTTTAATGTGTAAACAAATCCATAACGACTATAATCATCCACAATGGTTAGAAAGTAACATTTTTTATAAGTAATTGATGGTGTTAATGGACCAACTAGATCCATGTGTACCAAATCAAAAATTTTGTTAGTTGATCTCGTTGACTTTCTAGGTCTGGGACTAGTTTTGAGTTTTGTAGATTTACATACTGAGCATTCCAAATAATTTTCACAATTTTTTATTTTAACACCTTCTGCATGTTCAGTCATCTTTTGCACTACAGGAAAACTGGCATGTCCTAATTTCCGATGTAAGACATGAGCACACTCATCGTGAATTGGTTTACCTATTTTAGGTTTTTTTTCATTGTGTGTATCTTTGTGGTTATGAGTTACTTCATGTTCCTCATTGTCACTGTTACTATTGTCTCCATTATCTATTTCATTGTCATCTTCCATATTTGAATCAATGTTGTTTAACCATTTCTCCTTTGTCGTTAAATAAGGTAGACCTCCTTTGATTATTATTGTGCCTATGTTTGTTCTGTTTTTCTCTAATGTTGCCTTTCCTTTTGAGAACACGATGTTAATGTCAGAATCTCTGCTTAGTTTTATCGCACTAAGTATGTTATGAGGTATCTCAGGTATTAGTAATACCCCCTCTACTTTTCCTAGGCCTGGTAAAATTACATTCCCTCTACCTATTACTTGAACCTTTTCTTGATTAGCTACTTTGATTACAAATTTATCTTCTACAAAAGAAGATAATATATTTTTATTATTTGTAGTGTGATTGGTTGCTCCAGAATCAATAAGCCAATTGTTGTTCTCTGGTTGTTGTATGTTAATGTTGTCATGTTTGTCTAGCCCATTCAGTGAACCAGATTTTCTATCCTTTGAATTGTCTCTGCCCCCTCTACGTTCTTTATAGTTGGGTGGACTTCTATGCCTATGTCTATCGATGGAAGATTGTCTGTTGTTGTACCTGTTTCTATATCCTGACCTGTGTCTTTCTCTTAGAATTTTAGGACAGTCCCTCCTATTGTGTTCTCTGGATCCACAATCGTGGCATCTAAATGGTTCATGATATCTTTCTTGAAATGCTACCTTTTTATATTGTTTGTGTTCTATGTGGTTGTTATAACGACTCCTCCTTGAATTGTCTTCAGCTATTAACTTGTTAGATAGACTTTCTATGGATAAGTATCCTAGATTGATTGTGTCTAAATGTGACATATAATTATCCCATGATGGGTCAAGTGAGTTGATGATAACACTTTTCATCGTTTGATCTGAAATTACTTCCCCCCTTAAGTGCAGTTCTGCTCTAATTTTGTTTAAAGATATTAAATGTTCACTTATGGTAACCCCTGGCTTTATCCTAGAAGAGAAGAAATCTTTAGACATTCTTGTGGTAGTGGCTACACTTTCACTGTGAAATAAATTAAACATGCATTGAATAATTTCTGAGACAGTCAGATTTTGCTTAATACTGTGATACATGGCAGGGGATACACTGGAAATCAATAAGAAGAATGCTCTATGGTGTAGGCAATCTAACTTTAGAGTCCAAGGTCTTTTTGGGGGGTTAGTAACAAAGAAGAGTAAATTTTCTTTCATAAAGACAACCTGGAGCTGCTGATACCATTCTTGCAAATTAATGCCATCTATTCTCAGCTTTGGAAAGTCATTGGGTAAATTCCCAACATTGTTGGGTCCATTACTTACAACCGGAGGTAGTCCGTGGTCTTGTAGATGACAAAAGTTGCAAAACGGCGTGGGGATGCTTGCAACGAGTTTGCATGATTCTCTCCGCATCTCATGTCTCCCGAAGTTGTCTGCGTAGTCTTGCGCATGCGCGTTGCTCATTTCGTTTCTGGAGTCATCGTGAGAGGTTCTCGCTGCTGCAGCTCTCTTGCTCTGTTCTTCTCCCGATGAATCAGTCTCCGGCTCGATCTTTGGAGTCCTGGTGATAGCGGGCGCTCGTTTTCTTTCGCTGAAGGTGCTGGTCCTTGGATTAGTCTGTGGCGTGGGGCGGTATCTGCAGGGCTCTCTGGGCTCAGGCGTCGGTGCTCTCGCCGTCTGGATAGGAGCGGGTAGATTTTGAGGCGTTGGCTCGCTTGCTTGTTTTTTTGTTGATCTTTTAGTGATCTTCATTTTCAGTCCAAATGCTGCAAAAAGCGTTTTCATTGCTGATTTTACTTGCATATCTATTGAATCTTCTTCGTTCTCTGTGTCTGATTCTTCTGAGGTATATATTTTTTCTCTTTCATTTTTGCATCGGGTAAGGCTTTTCGCGCCAGATATTTTGAATCCTGCTTTCTGATTGGCTCTGCTTCGCTCATCTTAGGGGTCTGTTGAAACCAAGATGGCTGCCATTCGAAATTTTGCGCGGGATTGTTGGTTTTCTTCTTCATTGCGTTTTCATCTGCAATCATATTACTCACTATTTTTGAGTCTTTTGATTTTTCAGTAGCGATGTGATTCTCTTTCGCTGCTCCGTTGTTTTTTAGTATATCTTGGAGATTCGCGACGAGACTTTCATCGCTCTTTTGGCTTTTTAAAAGTTTCAGTATCTCTGACCTGAGTTCGTTGTTTTCTATTTCGTTTTCTTCTTGGTCATCATCTTCATTTATTATTTCTTCGTCGTCTGTGGTGTATTCTTCAGATTCTCTCGAAATTGCATTCGTGGATTCATCGATTATTTCTTGATCCGCTTCCATTTCTTTGCTGTATGTCCTGGTGTTGGGCCTATCTCTTTTAGACATGTTTAAGTTTTTATTGAGTCAATTCAACCATCCTCTGCTACCAGATTGTTACGATATTTTCAGGATCAGACTCAATAAATAAGTTGAGAATTATAAATTCAAATAAATCACTATTTATTTACATAAAGCATTCTATATTCACTGAATATTCACAGATAGAAGCACGAAATGGACGTATGCGGCTCCTTATATATACAATGGGTGGAGCTAGATATGGGAGTGGTGAAATATGAATACATTAAGAGGTGAAGAATAAGTTAACCCCTGATACCCTGTTCATGTACTATTTACATAATGGAGAATAAGGCATTTACTTGTGACAGAAACAATAGAAGCAAGCTTGTGTTTTACCATTTCTGTATTACAGAGACATTAATTCTAGTCACATCTCATTATTTTACATATATACCAGGGGTGAAATGCTCCCAGTTTGGATCGGATCACCTGATCCGGTAGCGATGGAGGCGGGTGGTTCGGAGAACTGGTTGCAAAAATCCTTGCCCCCCCACCATTGCCCAGCTGAGCCATGCAATCATCAGAGGCTTTTTTTAATTTTGAAAAGCATTTTTTCTACAACCTCTTTGACCGAAAAAAATGCTTTTAAAAGTAAAAGAAAAAAGCCTCTGTTCATCGTGTGGCTCAGCTGGGATCATCAGAGGCTTTTAAAAGCATTTTTTCTATAACCTCTTTGGCCGAAAAAATGCTTTTAAAAGTAAAAAAAAAAAGCCTCTGATGATCACACGGCTCAGCTGGGATCATCAGAGGCTTTTAAAAGCATTTTTTCTACAACCTCTTCAAGAGGTTGTAGAAAAAATGCTTTTAAAAGTAAAAAAAAAAGTTGGCCATGCCCACTCAGTCATATTACCCCCCCCTCCCCCAAAAGCCATGCCCACAGAACCGGTAGTAACAAATTTTACATTTCACCACTGATATATATCCAATCTGCCCAGCACAATCCCACATGAATTCCTACAAAATCAGGAAAGAAGCTTCTTTAGAAGTGGTAATCCACTTGCAAAAGACTATCTCAGAAAAGATAACTGGATGCCTGCATCATGGCCCATTTGAAGGACCAGCAGACACTTTTCAATTTTCAGAGGTAATTTAGGAACAGCTAGATTGTTTTGTTGTTGTTTATTTTTTTGTTTTTTGAGCTTTATCCACAATTTTATCTTAACTATTATAAATAAAACTCATTGCATTATGCAATGCTGCTGGCTTATTATTTTTTTATGATGTATTTTATTTTAATATCATGCTTTTAAATACATGTGTTAATGCATTCATATTGTAATTTTATAGATATGAAACAAATCATACAGTTATTGCTGATAGGTGATTTAAAGATATAATAAACAAATACATAATGTCCTGATCAATTACCACCTTAGATATATGTTCTGTTTTGTATTTTGGTGTAATCAGATTTGAATCTTGTCTTATCTGCTAGCTATGCCCTTTGAACAAAAATTATACAATGATAACAAGTAAAAACTTCATTTTGTTTTTCATGAAGTGAATTATCCTATTGATGATAGACAGTAACAGGTGTAGCAACCTTATCTTTAATGCATGGTACTGCAGACTCAAATCTGTACCAGTTGAAATATCATCCATTGTACAAGGTTGCTGAACTCAGGCTGGATGTGGTGGAGCTCTAGATCTGAATTGGTGTATGCGGGGAGGTCCTCTGTGCCTGCTGCAGGTGGTCCCTTCACACTTGCCTTAGTCACTCTTCCAATACCATTTTAGACAGCAGAGAGCAGAAAACATCTCCTCCCATCCTTCTCTGCAGCACTCATTGCATCTTCTTCTCAAGCACAAAATCTGCAAGAGAAAGCACAGCGTATCTCAAAGCAAATGAGGCCAAATAACATTGTAGCATCACTTTCCTGTTAGAAGTGAGAGGACAATATTGTTTTCATGAGGCGGATTTAATAAGGAGCTTTGTCATCATAATGAAACACCTTTCAAAGCTTTGCACAATTTTAATGACATGGAAAAGCTCTTTGGGGAAGACTTTCAATTGCCTAGGCTTTGTAATGGAAAAGCATCCCTCTGGCAGCCACCACAACTGTCCATCTGATAATGCAGTACAAAAGCAGATTTACCTCTGTGCTTTACTGCATGCATTTTATCTAGGGTTGTCATAGCACAGCCCTGATACAACGACATTACAACTTGTGGTTTTAGTACTATTTAATATTTTATGATAATGCAATTAATTCTGGATCTCTGATGGCACAACTGCTTTTCCAAGAAATAGTAAGGGAAATAAAACATAATATTTATGAATATTTTGCATTACGCTCAGACCAAAACAACAGGTAATTTTAACAAGTTTATTCTGCTGCTTAATACATTTAGGGATGCATTCATATGGAGCCCTGTTGTATCAGGAGTTTTTTTTTTTCCCTATGTCATGATCCACATAAAGACATACAGTTTCTGTTTCTTTCTTTCCCTACTGCTCAGTATTTCCAAATAAATACAAACTTCTGGGACTAGCTGCGAACAGCTGAGCTACAATTGGCCAGTTGGCTAGTGCTCTCCAATGTCTGGCTGCCTGGAACCTCTCTTTTCAACTCTGAACAGGGAGTAGATTTCTGGCAGATACAGTCTCCAAAATGGAGAGTCGAAGTCCCTAAGAGAAAAACTAGAGATCCCAGCAGTCCAGGGAGAAGAAAAAGAGAAGGCAGCTTGGGGAGAAGGAAATTAGAAAAATCTGGGGAGAAACCACTGCTCCTGAAGTGAGGAGTGAAGCTGCCTCCTGGGCTGTAGACTTCATTCCTGGTTCCATAAGAGAGAGAGTTAGGAGAGCCAGGGAACTGGGGGATTATGATGTTATGATGTTAAGTGTCCGTATTTCTTGATGTGTGTGTGTGTGTGTGTGTGTGAGAGAGAGAGAGGGGGGGGGACAGGTGACAATTCTAGTTGAGGGCAGAAGTCACTGTGAACCCTGGGTGAGCTGCAGTTTCTTGAAACATCATCCCTGGCTGGAAAGGTGAGCCCCATAGACCTTTTGCCTGCAGGCCTGCAGAGTGGCTGCAGAAAAGTTTCAGAAGCTTATTTGTGTCTTCTACCAAGAGCTCCAATGAAAATCTGGGCATCTATGCCATTTAACCTCTGGCCAATGGATAGGGAAGAATATGCCTTAGTTAGACCCTTGGCATTAGAGATATTGGGACAATTTAGCCTAAGTGACATTACTCACCATAAACAGCAGTTTCTTACATTGCTATGTTATTTATATTCACTCTTTGCATGCTAACTGCACTGGCATTGGTTGCTGTTATTTGGAGATTTAGTCTTTAATTTATTTTAATCCTAAGAGTTATTACTTTAATTAAAATCCCACCAGCCCCACAAGGTATGTTAGTAAGTTGGGTCAGGATAGCTAATCATCTGAGAAGAGTGACAGAAGGACCTAGACAGCAGTGACTCCTTCGGGGATGAGTACCAAATTTAGAAGTGATATCAAGTTACACTTTGTTCCTGCCACAAACGTTTTAAAATATGTGATATTTGAACATTATTTACAATATTGTGCCTTTATTATTTTTATGAATAACTTAAGACAGTGAACACATCTACCATACCTTCCTCCTCCTATTTTCCCCACATCAACAACTCTGTGAAGTGAGTTGGGAGAGCTGGGAGAGAATGAATGGTTTAAAGTCACCCAGATGATTTTCATGGCTAAGGCAAGAGTAGAACTCAGTCTCCTGGTTTCTAGCCTGGTGTCTTAAACACCGGACCAGATTGGCTGTTCAACATGTAACCTACAATCAACAGTGGAAGAATGGATTGTGAAAAATGTCAGAATTTATAGAAATGCCAAAATTGACCTGTTTGATCAGAGAGAGAGATAAAAAAAACCACCTTATAAATTGCTTAACTTTAGTGTCTTCGTAATTTTTGCACCTTTTTTGTTTCTTTTGATTTGTCTTTTATAGGAAAATAATTACAGTTAAAATATACACTGCTCAAAAAAATAAAGGGAACACAAGCAGAAGACATCCGAGATCTGAATGAATGAAATAGCCTTATTAAATACTTTGTTCGTTACATATAACAGTTTTGTGTTCCCTTTAGTTGTTTGAGCAGTGTATAAACTACTTTATGTAAAGAACGAAGTATTTAATAAGGCTATTTCATTCATTCGGATCTCAGATGTCTTCTGCTTGTGTTCCCTTTATTTTTTTGAGCAGTATATACATAACCCTTGTCATCTTATGGACTGAAAAAATTTATTTTACCAATTAATAGAATACACCATGATATTATTCCAATTGATTTGCTGATATCTCTAGGGCAAAAAAAGTCAGTTACATTATCAGAATTAATTAGACATTCAATATGCCTTTCCCAATAGATCATTTCAATTCTGTAGTTATCAAATTCTCATTTCAACAGTGCATACAACTAAATATTCATGAAAATGAATTGATTTTCAAATTTCCAACAAGAATTAACTTTAGATCTGCATTTGGTACAGTTCTAAACCACACCCTTACATGGCCATTTAAAAATAACTCACAATACTCAAGTGATGTGTTAACTCTGATAGCATTTTTCCTTTTCTTTCTCTTGCTTCATACTCTTAATATTTTCCCTAATTCTACAACTGTCTATTATAACAGTGAGAAACCTCTGATGGTGCAATGATGAGAAAACCTGGGAGCCACATGTGGCCTGCAATCTTTAGATTGCTAGCCCCTGATTTCTTTATTCATAAGAAAAATAGCCAACTCTTTTTTCAATCTATCTGTATTTTTAGGATTTTCTATCTTTCAAAGAATTTTTTTCATCATTTGAGATCTTTATCATAACTCAGCTCTTGGTATACATTGTCACATCTTGCCAAGATAACAATATGCCATCTTATGCCATTTAATTGACTGGTTGGTGCTTGTCAAAATGTTCTATGCAAGTCTTAGAATATTGCACACAGAAACCAAGACAATTATAAGTATGAGAGTTTTTATTAAACACAATTCAAGTGTCTTTTCTTTCCTGATGACTATGCATCTCCCTCTGTCCTTCTCTATTTCATTCTTGCAAATTTGTTCTTGCAAATTTATACCATTCCAGAGATTTTATTGGTATGATGTAAATCTTCCATTAATAGCAGTGACAGACCAAAGGACTGGTATTTTAGCTCAAGTTATGACAGTTCAAAAAAATGTTTGTCTCTTGTAGCAGTGCTGCAGTTGCAAGATTGAATAATTTTGAAGCAGGAGGATGATTGGACTGTGAAACAGTTGGATGCCAATGAAATTTTACGAGGTTAATCCAAAAGTCAAACCAAAGGTTTTTCAAGAGAAGGAAAAACCTGGAGCAAAATATCATGGGAGTCCAGGTCAGAAGTAGGAGAATTGTTTCCAACAAAAGAAGGTAGTCTGGAGAATGGTCTTTTATACTAGAGTACCTAAATATGTTTAATGAGGGAAATTAAGTCCCTTCCTCTCAAATAGATGTGCTAACCTCCATGTTCATTTCTTTTTAGCTGGCAACATGATTTAGAATTTGGCATTCTCCCAAAAACCATCTCTGAGTCCTTATTATAGGGATCAATGATCAATTGTGTCTGAGTCAGACCAATCAGTCACAAATGGCTGACAATTTGAACTGTAGGTTAAAAGTCCACTTGGTTCTCCTTTTTAACTTCCAAACTTTCCACTCATTGGAAAAAGAATGTTTTGAAGATGTTAATTGACTGTTGGATTACCAATAATTTCTTTTCCTGTCCTCATACAGGAATCCAGGATTTTACTCATCATTGATCAAGACTGAGTCAGTCATATGAACATCTTCCTGAAATGAGGTGGGATGGGATGAGATAAAAAGATGCTAGATATTTAAAAAACAAAAAACAAAAAAACATTATTTTCTGAAAAAGTTAATTCTGAAAGAATTAACATAATACTAAAAAAAGCGGGTAGAGATCAAATTAATGCCTATATCAGTAATCAAGAGAAAACATTGATATTTCTAGATCATTCTGCTGATGATATAAAATGCAAGCAAGGAAAGTAAGAAACAAAGAGTGTAAATGAATATGAAAGTGCATATAAATATAGATGAGCAATATTTTCATGTGAAGGGAAACCAGATGGTTTATTTTCTCATTTTACTGGGGCATATGGAAAGGTTGTGATCCATCACATATTGGATGGAATACTGAAAGTACTTACATTCTTTCTTTACACCTCAGGTTCAGATGCATTTTAAACACTTCCATCAAGCATCTGATGCTCTTGAATTGTTATCTGGATCAATCTTACCATTTTGAGCCTCATCTCTCATCAGCTGTCTCAGAGCATTATAATATAACAGTAGCATGCCATAGGGAAGATAAGTGCCAGAAACGAAGATTACATTTATACCCTTGCAATCTGTTTTTCAAAATATATTTTTCTCTGTGTTATTGCTTTCTCAAAGAAGGAAATGCCCTAAAGAATTTGTTTGATTTTACAACCTGTTTCTTCTAAAATTTCCCAAGAGTAGAGCTTCGGGCCAAATATACAAACTGTATATTGTTAACTGGAGACAGCAGATTCATTTTATTAAATTATTATTTTCTGTGTAATTTTTTAAAAAATATGTAAAAGCATGGTGACTTTTTAGGACTATTGGTATATATCAGTGATAGCTAACCTTTTCCGAAACGAGGGCCCAAAGCGTGTGTGGTCCAACCCCCCAAAATGCAATGTGTGCGTGATCCCCGTGGGCACTATGTCCCCCTGCATGCACGGCAGAGACCTGAAGACCAGCTGGCCAGAGGGACGCATGTGCACATGTGCAGCAGAACTGAACTGGGATGACGATTCACATGCCATCAGAGAGGGCACCGTGTGCCACCTCTGGCACGCTTGCCATAGGTACGCCATCATAAGTATATATCATACTTCTCTAACTAATTCATGTTATGATAAATCTGAGGTATTTTTAAACTTATAACTTTCCCTTATGAAAAAGGGCCCCTTTCATTTAGGTATGTCAATTCTTTTTAATATATATGCTTTTAATAATTTAAGCAAAAATAAAAATTAAGCAACAAGAAAATTTGTTTTTTCTTGGCTAAATTAAAATTCAAGTATCACAGAATTATTAATTAATTAATTAATTAATTAATTAATTAATTAATTAAGTCTGTTCAAAAGATCTAACCAAGAAGAGGTAGTGTTGCATTATATGTTAGAGATCACGACATCTCTACAGAAATGCACAAAACTAAGAATGAAAGCCCCCTAGAATGTATATGGGTCAATATAAAAGGAAAAAAGAATGACATTGTCATAGGTGTATAGTCCACCCAACCAAGCAGAATAAATATATGATCTTTTGCTAACCAGTTAACAAATGCATGTAGGAAATATACCATAATAGTAATGGGGAACGTTAACTACTTTAACATCAACTGAGAGATAAATTCTGCATCAAGTGGGGAATTCAACAGGTTTCTGATCAACCTAGCTAACAGCCTTGTAATTCAGAAGATAGTGAAGGGAACTAGAGGAACAGCTCTACTGGATCTAGAAGAAACAATTGAGGGGATTAAAGTTGCTAGAGCTTTGGGAAAAGTGGTCACGTCATAATAGAATTCAATATTATGCAAACAGAAACAATAAAACTTAATCAAACCAGTGTCTTAAGGCTTTAAAAGAGCTGATTTTAACAAATTTAGAGTTTGGGAAGCATTCCATGGATGAAAATCTTAAAGAGAAAACAACTCAAGAAGCTTGGAAAACTCAAATTTCCTCTCAAAATGGCTGCTTGATGGTAAGAGCTTCCTTTTTCCTTTACCAATAATTTACTGATTTTACTACCAAAGCTGGTCATTTGGCAATTCTGCTCCCTGGTTTTGAATGGAAGCACTTAGAAATTTCCAAAGATGACTTTGGACAATTGTGGAGAGTTGAAAAGGGGGAGGGTCTTGAAGATTTCAATTCCCTCTGGAAGCAAGACACTGGGTATATACATTTTCCTGCCAGCAATTTCGTTTTTCTTAAATATGCATAAGTATTAACTTTCATTTTTTGAATTTATTGCCTCATTTTGCTTTTTCCTTTAAAAATTGATTAATGGTTGAATGCTGATTTATTTCAACCCCTTGCTGGTTTCTATATTTTTATTAGTCATATATGCTGTTCTGGATAAACACTGTCTCTTTTGTATGAAAGCATGACAGGTTGTGAAGAGCTTTTCGAGTGTCAACACTGGATTTCTGTATTTGTTGAATTTGCAAAATATCTGGAATTTATTTCTATCAAATTTTTCTTATAACCCTGGATTGAAATAAAGAGGAAAACATATCCTTTACATTTTTTGTTCCCTGATCAAGTTTCACAGATTAAAATGGCTGAACAGTGGCTTACACTTAAGAAAGGAGGGTGAGGACATATGCAGCTCCTAGCTGAATATCTCTTTCAGAAGCTTGATGAAATGATAATGATTCTGCAAAATATGTTAGGCATGAAACTTTGGATAAAAATACACAAAAGGATTTTGATCCAGTTCCAGACCAAAAAGATATTTTTACAGCTAGAGATTAATGAAGTAGATTCCATCTGTTGTTAATAAAGTTTAAGTCTTCATCTTTCTACAACATCAGGATTCTGACCAAAAAGGGAAGTGACAAATTCCTTTCTTTTACAAAGACTGAGGGAGACTGGATGGATTGATTATAGTTAATTGATAATCACTTCTATTTGGACTTTGATCAGAAGATAGACTTATTTTTATTTTATTATATTTAATTAAAAACAATTGATAAGAGATGGTATCAAGAAGCAAACATGGATATTTGATCCAGGATGAACTATTTATAATTTTGGGGATGACTTGGAATAGATGCTCTGGTAAACTTTCTACAAGTGGATTACAATAACTGTTTGTTAATAGAGAGTTTGAAACTTTAATTTTGTTTTATTTTAATATTATTATTTTTCCCTTTAACTATTTTGCCACTAATATAACATATGGGAAACAGGTCAATAATTTGCAAATTTCCCAACAAATTTAGAGATAACTTGGGAAGGAACCAGGAATGATAATCTTAAAGGAAAATAATCTTAAAGGAAAAAGCAATGCAAGAAGTTTGAGAAACTCTAAAGAATATGATTATAAAACCCAGTCCACCACAATATCAAAAAAGCCAAGGCAATCCTAGGCTGCAGAGGAATAGAATCAAGACCACAAGAAGTGGTCATACTTTGTGGAATACAAATATAATGTCACTCGGGGGGGTTTTATACAAAGAGGTTCTTTTTACAGATGCGGGCAGATGGCAGTTGAAGACATTGCAGACACTGTTGGACGAAGGGATTAATTTAACCTGGTTACAATATAATCAATTACAATTGAGATGGAAAGAGGACCAAAAAACTGGTATTATGTTGCATGAGGAAGAATTGGTTAGACATATAAGAGAGAAAGGTCCAATGCATTAAAAGGCTTTACAATGTTTTGCTAGAAAGGGATTCAGAAACGGAATTAGTTAAAGATTGTATGATTAAGTGGGCACAAAATTTTGAAGAACCAGTGATGTTGGAAACATGGGAAAAAATTTGGGTTCAGAATGTTAAATTTACACAGTCGCAGAATTTGAGGGAAAATTTTTATAAAATGTTTTATAGATGGCATCTAGATCCTAAAAAGTTGTCATGTATGTATCCTAATGTTCAGCCAAAATGTTGGAGATGTGAATGTTTGGATGCTACGTATTATCATGTTTGGTGGACCTGTAGGAAAGTTAAGGCTTTTTGGATAAAAATATGGTGGGTCATGCAGAATGTTTTGAAGAAAAAAATTCAATTTTCTCCACAATTGTTTTTGTTGGGTATAGTTAAGGGTTTTACACGGGGTGAAATAAAATTAATATTGTATATGATAACAGCAGCAAGATTGTTGATAGGTAAATATTGGAAGAATGAAGCTTTGCCTACTATCGAGGAATGGACTTTGAAGATGGCCAGTTTTGCAGAGATGGCGAAGATTTCAGCATATTTAAAAGATTGTTCACAAGAGACTTATGAATGGGAATGGAAAAGGTGGATAGAATATGTTCAGAACAAATACCAAACTAGAAAGTACCAAATAGCTTTTATTTGAAAACAATGTATTAGAAATATTTTAATGTAAAGAGATAAAGAGGGAAAATTATATAGGGGGAGGGATGGGTTCAGGTATATATATCAGTATTATTAGTTATGAGTATATAATAGGGAAGTCTGGGGGGGAGGGTTAGGGAGGGCTAGGGAGGACGGGAAGTTTGGGGAGGGAGGTGGGGGGGTGAAAAAAAGGGGTGAAAATGTAATTGTAAAACTTTTGCAATAAAAAAAAAAAAAGACCACAAGAAGTGATACTACTGCTTTATAGTGCCTTGGTAAGACCTACATGGAATAATGCATTCAATTTTCGTCATCATATTATAAAAAAGGTGTTGAGACTCTGGAAAGAGTGCAGAAAAGAGCAACAAAGATGATTAAAGGGCTGGAAGGTAAAACATATGAAGAATGGTTGCAGGAATTAGATACGTCTAGTCTAGTAAAAAGAAGGACTGGGGTGACATGATAGCAGTATTCCAGAATTTGAGGGGCTGCCACAAAGAAGAGGGGCACAACTTATTTTCAAAAGCTCTAGAAGCAAAGATAAGAAACGATGATGGAAACTAATCAAGGAGAGAAGCAATCTGGAATTAAGGAGAAACTTCCTAACAGTGAGGACAATTAACAAATGGAGCAGCTTGCCTTCAGAAGTTATGGATGCTTCATCACTGGGATTTTTAAGAAAAGAGTGGACAGCTACCTGTTTGAATGGGGTCTACAGCTTGAGGAAAAAGTTGGACCAGAAGACCTTCATAGGTCCCTTCAAGCTCTATTCTGATTGATTAACTTTCTAAAAAAAATTGTCCTCCAGTTTATTCTGTCTTTGCAAACATGGAAAGAAGTTATATGAATATTCTGATCAGAGGAGTAGCAGATCTTTATAACAGTTGGAGACAAAGGAATGAAGGATAGAATAATGTTGCAGGAGTGCTATTGAGATGGAGGAAGACAGGGAGATAGGGAATTCACTCCAATTGATTAATCTAACAAATTTACCTTCAATAAAATGGATGAACTGCTCCTTCTAAATCAAAATAACCCTGATTTTTCTAACTCAGCAGTTCTCTGCTTTACAGAAACTTTGGTCAGTGAGAGTCCATGATAGTATAGTAGAATTCCCTTGGTTTCAGATTCAAAGGGCAGATTGGGTTACAGGGACACCCATGAAAAAAAGAGAAGGTGGAATTTGCTTCTATGTTCATATCTGCTGGTACAAGGATGTCACAGTACTAAAGAAATTTTGCAATATGGACTTGCAAGAGTCACTGTTCATCAAATTGTAAAAACTTTTATGCTCCATGAACGCTTTCTTCATTTATTTTGATTGAAGTTTATATATCACCTCAGGCTTGCACAAACAATGCAATGCAGGCTCTAGCAGAGGGATCCCCAACCCCAGGCTGCTGCCCACTATCAGGCCATGGCCTATTCATAACCAGGCACTCATGTGGCCCAGTTCCCCTTCCTCCCACCGGGTTGCCGAGTCACAAAGGTTGGTGACTGCTGTTCTAGCAGACCAAATACTGTGCATTGAACAGAAATATCAGACTTCCTACTCATTCTCTTAGGGGAATTTAATAGAATTAATCTCCCTCAAGAGTTGCCCACACATACTCAGCATGTCAACTGTCTCACTAGCTGTCATATTAAAAGGTACTTATTGTTTTTTACCTCATGCAGCCATAGATCTCTCTGATTATTGCATGATCCACCAATTCCCATCTACAGGCAGAAACATAAAACTGCAAAGCAGAATAGTAAAATGTTGGACTGAAAAGACAAACATATTCAGGCTTACCTCAATTGCACAGATTTGAATGTTTTGAATCCGCTTCAGCAGACACAGATGAATTTACTGATACTATGATATC
The DNA here is from genome assembly GCF_059756535.1 of Pantherophis guttatus. NCBI lineage: Eukaryota > Metazoa > Chordata > Lepidosauria > Squamata > Colubridae > Pantherophis > Pantherophis guttatus. The sequence continues at coordinate 69,064,015 of NC_142066.1, read as the reverse complement.
ATATGTTAGCTTTTGTGAGGACGTGTGAACCTACCAATAGTTTGTGTTTATATTACAGCAAAAAGAAATAAGTCTTAGTTTACAGCCAAGCTCAAGCAATTTTGTCATGCCAAAGAGGAGGCCTATAGGAATCCTATTTACAATTAGGCCAGGAATGTATTAATAAGGGAGATCAGGGTAGCAAAGAGAAGCTACTCTGGAAAGCTGAGAAAACAGTTTTCAGCTAATAAACCTGCAACTATGTGCAGAAGCCTAAACAACATCATTGGTCACAGCAGATCTCCCTCCCTTACTGAAGAGAACTGTAAATTGGCAGATTACTTGAATATGTTCAAATGCAGAGTTGAGAGATTGGCAATGTTTATCACTACCAACCCCACTTCAAATACACCAACAATAGGCAATTCTCCTGTACCTATCTCAATCCCTCCAGCCCTCCCCCTCCCACATCTTTAGGATTTAGGTAATCCTAAAAAAAGATGGGCAAGATCTATTTCATAGGCAAAAGATTGGAAAAGCTCCAAGCCCTGACAGAGTGACTCCTTCTTGCTTGATAGCCTATGCTAAGAAACTAACTCCCATCTTCATTCAGATTTTTAATAAGTTACTGGAGATGTGTTTCTTGCTTTAAACAATCTACCATCATCTCAGTTCCTTCAGAAATCTTTCATCAGGGAACTGAATGACTACAGGCTGGTTGCTCTGACATCCATGGTCATGAAGACCTTTGAGAGATTATTGCTGGTCCACATGAAAGTTATCACAGATCTGCTGATAGACTCATTGCTGTTTGCCTACTAAGCAAATAGGTCATCAGACAATGCTGCAAATATGTCATTACACGACATTCAACATCCTGAATCTCCAGCGACCTAGGCCCTTTTTATAGACTTCAGCTCAAATTTCAATACCATCATTCCAGAAATTTTCTACTCTCAATTGATCCAGCTTACTGTACCTGCTCATACTTAAGGTGAATAATCAGTTTTTTTGGCAGAAATGAAGCAACAGGTGAAGCTATAAATGCTTTGAATATGAACTTCAGCCATTAAAAGATATAATGAATGATATATTACAGGGGAAAAACTACCTCAAACTTGGGAAGAAGTTAATGTTGCGTTATTAGAAAAAGAATGCCAAGACGTCATGAGGATAAAGAATTATATGATAAAGAGTTATATAAACTTTTTGCTGCAATTTTGGCAGAAAGATTAAAGAAGGTTTTACAGGCATATATCCATGAAGATCAATCTGGCTTTCTGCCAAAAAGACAGTTAAGGGATAATGTGATTCAACCATTTCATGTGAAATTCAAAAGGGTACAAGACAAGGATAAATTTTGTTGTTTATTTTGGGTGTCAAAAGCTTTGAACAGAGATATCAGGCAAGATAAGAAAATAGCAGGAATAAGTATCAAGAAGGAAGTTTATAAATTGAAGGCATTTGCTGATGATTTGGTTATATTCTTGCAAGACCCAAAATATAATATAGAATATATGATGAGGAAATTAAATAAATTTGGGGTTTTAGCAGGTTTTAAAATAAACAAACCCAAAACAACAATGCTTATTAAGAATATGACCTCAGAAGATTGTGTTATATTGACTAAAAAGTCTAGTCTTAGGGTTGAGAAAAAGGTGAAATATTTGGGTGTCATATTGACAAACATAAAACTATTTAAAAATAAATATGTGTCTCCCAAGAGTGATATTAAAAAGGACTTATTAAGATGGGATAAACTGCATTGGATAGAATTTCTGTAATTAAGATGAATGTCTTACCAAAGATGGTTTTTTTTTTTTGTTTCAGAAGTTACCAATATTTGCAACTGATATTCCATTTAAACAATGGCAGATAGATATTTCTAAGTTTATATGGCAAGGGAAAAACACAAGAATTAGACATAAACTTTTGCAAGATGCTAAGGAAAAAGAAGGTTTGGCTACTTGATTTAGAGGGTCATGAATGCAGATTTGGATAGCACAGTTATTTATGGTATGATAAGGTTAAAGTAAATGTTGATTTTAATAACCATTTTGTTAGACATGCCATCCTAAGAGTTTGTAATAAATATAAAATAAGATTTTCTGTAAAGATGTCTCTTGGAAGCTGTGCTCGTCAAAATTATGCACAACAAAATTTATTTATTATTATTTCTTATACTTATATGCTGCCCTTCTCCCAAAGGACTCGGGGCAGCTCACAGAAATTAAAAACAATGACAACAATAAAAATAACTACTCAAATAATCAATTAAAATCTCCCAATTAAAATCACCCATCAGATCAGCAAATTTGTTGGAAAAGCCATGTCCTCAAGTCACGGCAGAAAGAGCATAGGTCGGGGGCTGTCCGGAGCCCCGTGGGTAACCCATTCCAGGGGGTTGGTGTGCCCACAGAGAACGCCCTCATCCTGGGCGCCACCAGCCGACATTGTCTGGCCAATGGCATCCGGAGGAGGGCAGTCCTATGTGAGCGCACAGGGCAGTGGGAGGCAGGCAGAAGGTGGTTCTGCAGGTACCCCGGGCCAATGCCATCTAGGGCTTTATAGGTATGTACCAGCATCTTGAAGCGGATCCGAAGGACCACCGGTAACCAGTGCAGCTTGCGCAGGAGAGGTGTAACACGGGAGTAACGGGAAGCTCCCGTAACAACCCGCACGGCCACATTCTGGACCAGCTGGAGCTTCTGGGTACACCCAAGGGCAGCCCCATGTAGAGGGCATTGCAGTAGTCCAAACGAGAGATAACGAGAGCTTGGGTGATTGTACGGAGGGCGTAACTGGCACACCAGGCGAACCTGTGCAAAAACCCCCCTGGTCACGGCCATCAGATGGTCCACTAAGGACAGCTGCGAATCCAGGAGGACACCTAGATTGCGAGCCCTTTCAGAGGGAGTAAGCAACTGCCCTCCCATCAAGAGTGATAGGGCCACTAGATCATGAGATGCCGGCAACCACAGCCACTCCGTCTTGGAGGGGTTGAGTCTGAGCCTGTTTCTACCCATCCAGACCTGTACCACCTCCAGGCACTTAGACATCCCGGAAAGGGCATCTCTGGGTTGGTCCGGGGTGGAGATGTAAAGCTGGGTATCATCAGATACTGATGATACCTCACCCCAAAACTGCAAATGATCTCACCCAGCAGCTTCATATGGATGTTAAAGAGAGAGGAGGGGAGAGAACTGACCCCTGAGGCACCCCACAAGTGAGGGGCTTCAGGGAGGATCTCTGTCCCCCCACCCAGACAAACTGCATGCGACCCGAGAGGGGGTGCCCCCCACCCCCAACCCCCTGAGTGGTCGCAGTAGGATACCATGGTCGATGGTATCGAAAGCTGCTGAGAGGTCAAGTAGGACCAGGATGGAGGAATAACCCCCATCCCGGGCCCGCCAGAGATCATTCACCAGAGCAACCAATGCCGTTTCTGTGCTAGGCCTGTGCCTGAAGCCCTATTGGTATGGTCTAGATAATCCATTTCCTCCAGGAATTATGGAAGTTGATGTGCCACCACGGACTCAACAACCTTCACTATAAAGCAAAGGTTGGATACGGGACAAAAGTTGTTCAAGGAGGCTGGATCCAGAGCAGGCTTCTTGAGAAGGGGTCGAACCACAGCCTCCTTAAGGGTGGCAGAGAAGACCCCATCCCTCAGCGAAGCGTTGACAATCGCCTGGATCCAGTCTCTGGTCACCTCTTTGGTTGCCGCAACAAGCTAGGAGGGACACGGGTCCAACAAACACGTGGAGGCCACCAATCTACCAACAATGCTGTCCACTTCATCTATGGATACAGGGTCAAAGTCAACCCAGATGTTGCCTTCAAGCCCTGCTCCCGTTTCCTTGTCAGACCCTGCCCAGTCAGAGTCTAAACCCATCCAGATCTGAACAATTTTGCCTTGCAGAAATTGAGCAAAATCTTCAAGGGGTCCTCCCTCGCTCCCTGATTAAGAAGGAAGCGGGTCATTTGGAACAAGGTGGCTGGGCGATCCTCTGCAGACGCAATGAGAGCGGTGAAATAGTCATGTTTCGCCGCTTCCATTGCCACAAGATAAGACCTAATATAGGTTCTTAACTGTGTTCGATCAGACTTGGATTGGGAAGATCTCCAACAACCCTGTAGGCGTCTCTTCTGATGCTTCATCTCCCTGAGCTCCACGGAAACCATGGAGCTACCTGGGATCCCTGTCGGAGGAGAAGCCACAAGGGGGCGATTCGATCCAATGCCCCGGCAGCAGCCTGTTCCCAGGCATCCACCAGGGCCTCTGGTGAATCGCGGGATAGGGACGTGGGAAATGTCCCAAGCTCCGTCAGGAATCTATCAGGATCCATCAGGCTCCTAGGGCGGAACCAATGAATTGGTCCCGCCTCCCAGCGGTGGGGGTTAGTGGATAGAAAGTCCAGTTTAAGGAGGTAATGGTCGATCCATGACAGGGGTTGAATAGATAGTTCCCCCCTACCCCGAGCATTTATCCACTGCCCAGAGATAAAAATCAGGTCAAGTGTGTGTCCACCACTGTGAGTTGGACCCTGTACAACCTGAGTCAGATCCATGGCTGTCATGGAGGCCATGAACTCCTGAACCAGCTCAGATGTCTCGCCGGCTGACGGGAGATTAAAATCTGCCACTATCATCAGGTTGGGGAGCTCAACCGTCAGTTCGGCTAAGACTTAAAGCAGTGCGGGCAGGGCTGAAGACACGCAGCTGGGAGACAGGTATGTAATCAACAGACCCAACTGTACTCCAGGGCTCCATTTCAGCAATAGAGATTCACACCCGCCTATCTGAGGGACAGTGACCTCCCTAGGCCTAAGACTTTCTCTGATAACAACCGCCACCCCCCACCCTTTCCCTGGAGTTGTGGCTGGTGCAGCGCACAGAAATCCAGTGGGCATAGATCAGAGAGCAGGACCCCTCCCTCCGTGCCCAACCAGGTCTCCGTGAAACAAGCCAGGTCCACGCCCCCCTCGTCAATAAGCTCACGCATGAGGGGGGCCTTGTTCACAACAGACCTGGCATTTACATACACCAGCCGGAGTCCGGGATTCCGCACTCCCATCCCCCCAGGTGAGCAGGAAGAGCTAAGAGGGCCAGAACGCACCACCGTCTGCAAGCAGCGGGGATGTGCTCCACTGATGTCATAACGCCCTCTGCTCTCACTACCTCTGCCCCTACCAACCACCACAGTGATGAAATGACCCTCACCCCACCATGCCTCATCCAGCCCCCTCTCCCCATCCCCCCCACTGCAACCGTCCAACAGGCTAGGTTGCTGATCTGTAAGGACCCCCCCCCCCGGTCCATTCTTCGCAGAATAACTCACCCCCTCCTGGCACCCTTTAAATTTTGGCTAAAAATTTAAACAAAAACTCTCTCAACCCCCTCTTTGCAGCATGCCACCTCTCAGGATTCCAAAACCTGTCATCAAGGTAGGCCCTCGATAGTATGGAGGGCCAGGCCTGCAAGAGGGGGGAATTTCACAGCGCAAGGAGCTCAACCGCTGAGTACATCAGGTGGCCGGGGATGATGAAGACATACAACCAGGGAGTCAAGCAATGATAGTCCAGAAAAAAAAAGTCCTGGAGAGGAAAAGTGCAGAACTTAAGCGCAGATTGACTGGACTCCACTGTCCTCTCACGACAGTGGGAGGAGTCTCATACCGTTTTGAAACAACCACGGAGTAAAGTATCCAAAGCTGCCTTCTCACAGCAGCTGGCCAAGAATGAAAAATGGCCATGGAAATTGATGGACCATCACCTCCGGTGTTGAAACAGCAGCAAAGAACCGGCTCCTTCAGTACCCGCATCAATAGCTGCCAACTCTCCTTATGGCTAAGAGGCACAGATGAAATACAGAGCCGGTCCATGGGATCAGGACAGTGGCAACACCAAGGAGAAGATAAAGATGGAAACAAAGGGAAATAATTTGCAGCAGGCAGGAATCAGTCAGGGTAGCAAATGACCATAATAGGCCTGACACCAGGCCAAAAGGGGTGGGGGAGGAAAACAGGACGAGGGTGACTGGGATAGCCACTCCACAGTCATCCTCCAGCCTCTCCAAACCACCCCCAGATCTTCCAGTGATCAGATAACTCGCGCCCCTGGCCTCCACCAGATTTCCTGGAGGCCTCCAGGTCGCTATTGTTCTGTCCCCTTCTCACACACGCACACAAACAGACAGCTATGGGTTAAATAAACTGGCAGACAACCAATTCTTTTGATAAGAGGATTGGCAGCAACCCAGTAGCTGCTTGCCAAGAACTTTACTCATAAACAAGATACACACAGTTCAAGAATTGTCAAGTCCAGTCCGTAATTAAATCCAAGGCAGATAATGTTGTTTCCAAAGATGCAATGTGACTCGATAGTAGTTAGTTTTGTCCATCACAGAGTCTGAATGGCCACCTCACCCCTTATATCCCCTGTGGGGTGTGGTCCAGTGACTCAGCTTAATCTCTGGTACGCCTTCTTTTCTGTTGCGTGCGCTTGTCTCTCCGATGCTGGCATGGATCCAGCCAAGACTTATCTCCTTTACCGTCCGACTGTGAGGAGATATCTAGCTCCTGGCCAATCTCTTCTCCTACAGGAGACACCTGAGACATTGCCAGAGAGGAGGGTCCTGGAGAGGGAGGCCTGGCCAACTCCTCTCCTTCATGTTCAGAGCCTTCTCCCTCCGATAAATTGGCCTTGGGGGTCGAAGCCACAACAGCTATAGGGGCTGGCTCACCAAAAATTGAGCCAGACACCCTCCAGCATCCCAGGCAGTTCCAAGATGATAAGATGACAGGCCGCCATCAAAATACCCCCTGTCGCCATCAGCTGATGGCTGCCAGGCCGCTGCCACCATTACCGCCGTCATCATCGCAGTCGCCACTGCAGACGCCGCCACCGCCACCATTGCCGCCAATGTCCTCACCGCTCCCCAGGTCCTCCAGGAGCTTCCAAAGGCAACCAGGGCGCAGACAAAGTTCGTAGTGTCGCCGACACTGCACCGCTGCCGCCGCCTCAGCCACCAGCACCAATGCAAGTGGGGTCAGGCCACTGCAGACAAGGCCGCTGCCGCCCGTAAAATCCTCGGCTCCTTCCATGGCCAGGATGTTCCGGAGCGCAGAAAAACACTCTGCTGGCCAGCGAAGAGCTCAGTTAGCCAGGCAGGGGTCAAAAATGACCAGTTGGCCTCAAAGACTCCAAACAAGGCTGAAAAATCATCCCATCAGCAACAGTGACTCAGGTAGGAGCTGCCATCTTGAGCATGCGCAGAAGATCTATATCTGGATTATCTGGATTTGTGGTATTCTGGATTCCTGAAATGTATAATGAAATGTATAATAGGAAGAAAAATGTTCTTCCTATGTCAATTTAGGAAGTTCAAACTGCCCCAGGAACTGTTGATTTAGTTTTACAAAGGAATTATTTGTCATATATACTTCTATAACTCTCTGTTTTGGTTCAGCAATCAAACAGGACAGGTATAGACTCCAACAGAAAGAATAATCGCAACTAGCCTGTCTCCCATAAAAAAGCTATATATTGTGCAGGTCAGAAAGACAGCTGAGAAGATATCTGCAGACCCTTCACATCCTGAAAGTAAACTATTTCAACTCTTCCCCTTAAGACGCCACTAAAGGACATTGCATGCCAAAAAACTAGACACAGGGGCAGCTTTTTCCCTTCAGGCCATCACTCTGCAGAACACCTAATTATTATATATCCTTATTATCCTTCTTGCTCTGTCCTCTTATTAGTATTATTATTATTATGATTAATCTATAGCTCTACATGTACACTGGGAGCTTCTTCACCAGACACAAATTCTTTGTGTGTTAATTACACTTGGCCAAATAGAGGTATTCCATTCTATTTGAGAAAGATTTCCTCACAATTCTCACAATGCAGCCACTGACACCTTCATAGAGACTGCTGACTCTGAGTCTCTTGCTTGAGCCAAGTGCTGCCCTCGATTAAAAATTATATCAGGACCTTTGTTTTTCCAGCTATATTAATCCTGAGATAAAGGAATCCATGTTTATAGAAGTAGGAAGAATATGTTTGTTTTAAATCTGTCATGGTATGCCATCACCAATATCAAAACACATATGAACTATAAAAAGGGCCTGGTGACTCAGCAGACTGATAGCATTGTGATTAACACCAGCTGTCTGCAATTACTGTAAGTTCGAATCTCACCAGGCTCAAGGTTGACTTCCATCCTTTCTAAGGTGGGTAAATTGAGGACCCAGTTTGTGAGGGCAATAAGCTGACTTTGTATAAATATACAAAAGAATGAAGGCTATTGCTTAACGCATTGTAAGCCGCCCTGAGTCTCCAGAGAAGGGCGGCATATAAATGAAATTTTTTAAAAAAAGATGATATAATCATTTTTGCTTCATTAAGAGTGGATATTTCAATGGAGTACATTTAAATTCATGTATTTAAAAATTGTTAAAAAAGAAGTTAACCATGAGCATACAGATTAATATAATACCAATATAAAATATTAATGCTCTCAAGTTAATCTTCCTCTTTTAATTTCAACCATGACCTTCATTGCATTTAAGAAAGATCATTATTTTCTGTTTCTGTCATGGTTGCCTTGAGAGGTCAAGAATTTTTTAAAATTCTTGATCTATGAAATGCTGACACAAAGTACCATGTTTTCCCGAAAATAAGACCCTGTCTTATATTTTTTGAACCCTGAAATTATTGCCATGCGCTCAAAAGCCTGATTGGGTTTATTATCAGGGGATGTCTTATCTTGGGGAAAACAGGGTAGCAGAGTTTTGTAAGACAGGATTCACAAACTTCAAATGAATCACTGCTAAATTCAACTACCCAGAAATATTTTTGTATTCTAAATGGGTTTCATCTATTATTTTAAAGATGCTGTTAGAAGTAATTGCAGTAGTGTTATTAGCAAATGCAAAAACTATGCTGTTTTTATTAAATTTTATTTTTAAAAATAAAACAAGTCAACTAAGAGTTCTTTTTCAAGACATTGCACTATTTTCTCTGTATTTTAAGAAAAGCCATTTTAAGACGCAGATGTCTCTGTATTGACATCTCTATATATGGCTCTACTAGTTCTTAATTTTCCATCTTATTCTCCCAATATTTCTGTCATTAAGAAGAAGTCCTCAAGATTTTAGTTTTATTTATATATCCTAAAATTATATTATGTTAGATGAAGGAGAAATATGGGATTCAAGCTAAAAGCTCCTAAGCAAATACTATTCCCAGAAAAACTAAAACAATTCAGCTATGAAACATTTAGAAAGCTAAAGAATATAGATAATATGGGAAAAGATACTGGCAGGAGAGCAATTTCTAATGATAGTTAGGATCCTTCAGGATTTAATGAGCTGCAAAGGGTAATCATAATGATAATTGACACTGAATGTGCTCTCTGACAGGGAAGGTGGTGGCTGGGTTCAACATACATTGCAGGATAAGTGAAGCCAGGTGTTTGTAGAGATCCAATAATTAGTGGGTCATAGGACTGATTATCTACCAGAGTCTCCAAATCATGTAGTCATGTTTGTTTTAATGTTGTTAAGGTGCTAGCTAAGAAACTAGGAGACTGAGTTCTAGATCTCCAGTTATTCTCTCTCAGCCCAACCTGCGTAGAGTTGTTTGTTTATTTATTTATTTAAACAAACACACATACAAATATACAGTGTATTTTCTTTGAACAGAGTATTTGGCCGGTTTACAAATTTAAACAATGTTTAGTCATTTCAATTAAGTTAACGATTTCTATATTTTCTTTTTGCCATATGTATTCCTTGTCGATTTTTTAAAAATAACCCTTCATTCTCATCTCTAATCTTAATCATAATCAAATTCAATTTTTCCCTTCTATCTATATTATACACCTTTCCCAATGGTGGGATTCAATATTTTTAACAACCGGTTCTGTGGGTGTGGCTTAGTTGGTGTGGCTTGGTGGTCATGTGACCGGGTGGGCATGGCTAGCTGGTCATGTGACCAGGTGGGCGTGGCTATGTGCATAGGGACTACTCAGAGGGCTGACAGTCGTAAATTCAAGGACTGGTCAAAAGTGTGAGGACCGGTCAAAAATAACTTTTTCAGCCTTCTGACTAGTCTATATGCACATAGGGACTATTCAGAGGGCTGAAAAAAGTCATTTCTGACTGGTCCTCACATTTTTGACCGGTCCTTGCACTTATGACCTTCCTCACATTTATGCCTGTTGCGGCATTCTTAACAACTGTGTGAGTCATTTCACCACTACTTGTCTTCACCACAGTGACAAGATAGGGCGCAAAACATAAAATGTGAGTACAGTCGTAAGTGCAAGGACTGGTCAAAAGTGCGAGGACTGGTCAAAAATAACTTTTTCAGCCCTCTGAGTAATCCATATGCACAAAAGGATACAGCAATAGAGAGGGATGAAGGAAGGAGAAGAGAGATAGAAGAAAGAAGGAGAGACAGGGAAGGAAGAGAAGGGAGGAAGGGAAGGGAAATTAGAGTAAGAGTGAGGGTAAAAGAGGGAGGAAGAGAGGAGGAGAAGAAGAGGGGGAAAGAGAAAGTAAGAAAGAAAGAAAAGAGAGAGGTGGTAGGTTTGAGGAGAAAGATTGCTGTACAGTAAAAAAGATGAAATGGAAGAAAGGCAACCCCAAACAAATATAAAGATATTAAGATAAAGAATGAATTGTTAAACTTTAAAGAATAAAAGAGAATAAATATGAATAAATAGCAATAATTAGAAACACACATACAAACATACAATGTATTTTCTTTGAATAGAGTATTTGGCCAGTTCACAAATTTAAACAGTGTTTAGTCATTTCAATTAAATTTACAATTTCTATATTTCCTTTTTGCCATATTTATTCCTTATCTATTTTTTTTAAAAAAAAACAATATTACCCTTCATCCTCATCTCTAATCTTAATCAAATTCAATTTTCCCTTCTATTCTATATTATACCGCTTCTCATTGTCATCTATTTTTATATCCATCCTCACATTGGTTAATTATGTAATATTACAGTTGTTTAATATAAATTCAACATTTTAATATAAATCAATTAGTTATATAACTATCTTTTTTGTATATTAATCAATATGAACATGAATATTCCAATTATTTCCATGCAATCCAATTTCTTACAAATCAATTAATTATATTTACCAATAATAATAAACCAAATAATTTCCCCCATATATTCCTCCAAACCACAATTTAACCATTTCTGCTTTCAACACAATATACAATTAATAGTATCTCAATTATTACAATTCCCTATTTAAATAGAGCTTTTTTTCTTTTATGTTTTAAAATCTTGAACTCTCCTCTTTTCCCTAAAGAGGAACTACCTCTTTAGGGAAAACTACCTTTCCACTAAAGGTAGTTTGCACCTACCTTTTTTGGTGAGGAAAAAGAAAAGAAATCTGCCTGCCTAATTTTCCAACATTGCAGCAACAGTAAAGCAGGCTTTTACTTTTAGTTTCGTTTTTCAGCATAGATAGGGGGAAAAAAAATCTGCACTCTTTGCAAGCAAGCAGCAGAGCCTTGAGCAAAACAGCTGAGAGCAAATCAGCTGAGAGTCAGGAGGCCGATAGAATCAAGGGGCTAATTAGCCTATGCTGAAGCTCCGCGGGCCAATAAAATTACAAAAAAACACCGAACCGTTTATTAAATTGCTGGCTCGCCCGCCCCTCGCCCACCACTATTTATTGGCAATAAATAGTGGTGTGGAGGGGCGGGGCAAGGGGCGGGGTGAGCCAGCAATTTAACAAAGGGTTCGGCCGAACCCCCTAGAACCGGCAGAATCCCACCACTGACCTTTCCTATTGTCATCTACTTTTATATCTACCCTTACATTAGTTAGTTATGTAACATTACAATTGTTTAATATAAATCCAACATTTTAGTATAAATCAGTTAAATATATAACTATCACACACACACACACACACATATACATATGAACATAAATCTTCCAATTATTTCTATGCAATCCAATTTCTTACAAGTCAATTAGTTACATTTACCAATAATGATAAACCAAATAATTTCCCCCCTTATGTTACTCATTAAACTCTCCCAATGAACCAAATAGTTTTGACCATATAATCCTCCAAATCACAACTTGATCATTTCTACTTCCATCACAATATAGAATTAAAAATATTTCAATTGTTACGATTTCCTTAATCAGTTTTAACAATGTTCTAGCTGTTATCTAAGCTACAACTGAATCCTTTCTACTTTCATAGGTTGCCAGGTCTGCTTCCAAAAAATAGCGGACAAGCCGGGGGGGGGGTTAAGTAGTAAAAAAATAATAAAAAAGTTACAATTAAATTATATATTTTCTTACAAACATTTTAACACATATTAAAATAATCACTTCAAAACTTTACTTAAAATTCAAAACATCAAATATATTATAATAATATGTAAAATATTAAATTACATTTTACTTTGCTGTCGTGTGTATTTTTTATTTGACTGCGCAGCTTTGATCAATTCTTTGTATTTAAGGAATAATTCTTTAATTTCAGTACAACGTTGAGAAATATTAAAAAATATACAAAGTTCACTTCGAACTATGGTACAAACAGTCGGTTACGTTCGTCAGTCCACAAATTTCCCATGACGCTGAAAATTCGTTCAACATTTGCATTTGATATCGGAATTGATGCACAATACTGGAACAGTTTCAGTAAACTCGGAGCTGGCTCTTTCTTGAAAAAGTATGTCCACTTATCAAGGGATGAATTGCCCTGCAGATGAACATAAACTTCTTCTAAGGCAGAAATTTCATCGAAGAGAGTGTTGGGTGGAAGTTCTTCTCGCCATGGTGATAATAACCAGATGTTCGTCATTTCTTCTAAAGTTGGAGGATTATTGCGATCAATTAGATTGAAACAATTTAGCGTCTCATATACTGAATCGGTGAAATTATACCATTTTCTAGGTATGCAATGGCTCTTTGATACACGTTGATGGCTTCTTTCTTGAACTTTTGCACGGCATTCTCAGGCAAATGTTTTTTACGTAAAGCAAATAAAACTTTCATTCCAAAAAACTGCTCATCGTATTTTTCTTGCAAAGAATCACGCAGCTTACACATGATAATGCGAAGATCACATGCAAGAATTTTCTTGCTTTCCAGCTTCAGTAGGGTGTCTTGCATTATTGACATGAAGAAGTGTGTGAAATATAAATACAATTGTTGGTTCATCATCCTTTGCGAGTTCATTTTCCTGATCTGAAATAAGGTTTCAGATAACCTTATGGCATTCATCAGATCCAAGAGAAATAAAATACAATTTTAGAGGTATCCAGTTTAAAAGAAGTCTTTCGACCTCCTTAAACAAACTTAACCAACGTGTTGGAACATGGCGCAAAACTTCATGGAATTCTGACTCGCAAAACTCAAAAAATGATTTCAACTCTTCTCGTTTCTTCGCAGAATTCGAAAACTCGGCAAAACCCTTCAGCACTACATTTTTGATATCAAAAGATAATTGCTTTAATGCATTTTTTGCGCTGTTGTGTAAAATGTGATTATTGCAATGAGCAGCTACAATATTGTCATTTTCCAGCAATAAGTTTTGGTAAACAGATTTGTTCACTCCATAATTGACTGATGCATTATCTGCTGAGTAAGCTGAAACATTATTTATTTCCAATTCGTTATCACTAAGAACTCGACACAGCTAATTTTTTATTGATGTAGAATCTTCAAAAGAATCCTCATAAAAGTCTAAAATTTTCACACACAGTCCTTCTTCACAAGTAAAATATTGTGCAACAACGGGATACATTTTGCGATTTTCCTTGTTTGATGCGTCAGTGGAGAGAGAAAATGGAATTCCAGTTTTAAGATCATTGAGAACCAACTCAATAGCAAAAGGATACAAAACCTCATTGACAATAGCTGATGATTTGGTTCTTCCACAAGACATCTTTTTTACAATTTCTGAATCATCAAAAATTTACTTCATTAACTTAATACCGCAATCTTGAGCCAGGAAAGAAATATGGTGTTTGATCCCATGGTAAGTTTCAGCCATTTCAGCTACAGTCACTTTCTCACTGAAAGAGGAGTCTTTAACAATGAAAAACGAATTGATTCGCTTGTTGCTGGAAGCTATTTTCTCCTTATCTAAATGATTTTTTGTGCTTGCATGCTGTGTGACAGCTTTTATACCATTATATTCAATTGTGAACGATTTCTGACACAGTTTACAGTAGGCCGTCGTATTTGTTCTGTCGGTTTCGTTGTTGGTAATCCATGCAAAAGTAGCTTCCCAGTCTTTGGTGTATTTGCACACTCCTCTCTTTCGTTTTAAAGAATTCGAAATCTCGCTGCTGTCACTCTCATCACTCGACGCCATTTTAGGTCAGTTGACACAAGCTACAATACATTTTAAAAATGTGAACTGTACATAATTTTATAATATATTTTTATTTTAATCTCATCATTAATTTTTTCGGAGAATCGAGTTCAATGGATATTCGATCTTTGTCTCATTCTAACTTATGAAAAAAAAGACAAAACACGATTCTCCTATCCTTATTCTCTTATACTGTACAGCTTTAGATTACGTACCATTTCATCATAAAGCTTTTGAATAAAAAAAAATGTCCACTATTTTGTGAAAAAAAATAGCGAACATAATGTGAAAAAAGCGGACTGTCCGCTCAAATAGTGGACACCTGGCAAGGGTATACTTTCACCACCATATACCATTACAGATATTTCAATTACTACAGTTTATGCTTGTTCATATTTCTAAAAGAAATTAAAAAAAGAAAAACTTGTCATTATCTGGATTTCAAAAATACAAAAACAAATATTCCAATTGTTATTCATTTCATTTTTATAATCATATGGTTTCCCATTTGTTTCTTACTACTATTCATATTTCAATTCTAATTATATATAACATCTTTCTCTTTCATTTCATGAAAGCCTGAGTGGCGTAGGAGGCTAATGCCTCCTACTAAGGCAGCATTTAACATCCAGCTGCCTGCAATTACTGCGAGTTCAATTCTCACCAGGCTCAAGGTCGACTCAGCCTTCCATCCTTTCTAAGGTGGGTAAAATGAGGACCCGGTTTGTGGGGGCAATAAGGTGACTTTGTATAAAATATACAAAAGTATGAAGGCTATTGCTTAACGCATTGTAAGCCGCCCTGAGTCTCCGGAGAAGGGCGGCATATAAAAATAAATAAATAAATAAATAAAATAAAAATTTTCTTTTTCTCCCTTCCCATTTTTATTTTTGCCTTTTTCTTTCTCCTTTTTTTCTTTTATGTTTTAAAATCTTGAACTCTCCTCTTTTGCCCTAGATTTCCCCTTGTTTCCCATCTCTTTTCTCCTTTTCCTATCTTTCCACTATTTATCCCACTCTTTATTCCAGTGTAATCATTGTGTATTTTACAGATATGGACTCTTCTATTTTGCCTTGCATTTCCTGTTGTTTTCCATCCTATTCCTCTCTGGTTTGATCCTCTGCTCTAAGATTAATTACAGTGAAATCATACCATGTGCCAATTGTGTTAGGAAGGGTTGTGGTTAGTTTGAAATAGTAAGTGCTATTGGAATGATATTGTAAGAATTGATAGTTGGAGTTTTTCAGAGCAGAGGTGTTGATTAGTCAACATCCAACTATTTCCCAGCTAAGTACCAAAATACATAAGGGAACAAGCTATGGGAAGTGGGGAGAACTTAAGCAGCAATTCAGCTACAATGACTGCATCTTCATGAGAACCGCATGCAATCAACTGTTTTAATTACCTCAATTTTTCCAATAAAGATTATTATCTAATAATTTGAAGCTGAGTTTGGGCCTAAGAGACTTGTGCTGAATGTCTAGAAATACCTGCTGATTATTTTTCCATGACCTTGATAACCCTTCAGTCTGAAACCTCACAGCATTTACTTCTTATTCTGACTTCCTTCAGCTTCTCTAAAAACAGATCTAGCCACTCATGATGTCCTTTTGGTCTATAAAATTACCCTGAGCCTATGGTGAGTTGAGCCTACTTGGCATGATCTGTTTTTTGACAATCCATGTTGGCGTTGGTTATAACTTTTGTTTTTAGGTGCTTGCAAAACTGTTGCTTGATTATCTCTTCCAGGATCTATCTAGGTATTGATGTCAGGCTGATTGATCTGTCATTTCTGGGGTTTGTTTTTTTCCTTTTTTGAAATGGAAAACACATCAGTTCTTTTCCAGGCCTCTGATAGTTCCCTGGTGCTCCAAGAACTTGGAAAGATATTGTACAATGGTTCCAAGATTACATCTGCAAGTTCCTTCAGAACTCTAGGATGTAATCTATCAAGACCCATTTGAATCCATCTTGAACAGACAGGTGTTCTCTTACCTTTTTTTTGCTTAGTTTAATTTGCATTCCTAGCCTATCTTTTATAGCTGTTTAGAGTTGAGATGTGTTCGATTTTTGTGTGATGACAGATGGATAGAATTAATTAAGCAGTTCTGTGTTCTTTCAACTGTCTGTTACTTTCTTGCCATCTTCTCCCATTAGTGGACCAATTGTTTCCTTTAGCATTTTCTTGTTTTTTTTTATTTTTTTATTTTTTTATTTATTTATTTATTTTTTTTATTTATTTATTTATTTATTTATTTATTTATTTATTTATTTGTTTGTTTGTTTGTTCGATCGTTCGTTCGTTCGTTCGTTCGTTCGTTCGTTCGTTTGTTTGTTTATTTATTTATTTTATTCAATTTGTATACCGCCTTTCTCCTAGTGGACTCAGGGCGGTGCATAGCCAAAACTAAAACACATAACAATACAAAATTTAAAATTATTAAAATAATTATATACTTTGGCCCAATTTTAAAACAATTCAAATTAAAACCCATTGACAGATTAAAAGCTAAACAACTAAAAAACTAAAAAAAAATGGGGGGAGGGTTCACGCCAGCCCTGCTTGATGGAAAAGAAAAGTTTTCAGGGCACGGCGAAAGACCCGGAGATCCGATATCCTTCTTATCTCCGGGGGCAAATCATTCCAGAGGGTGGGAGCTGCCACAGAGAAGGCCCTTCCCCTGGGGGTCACCAGCTGACATTGCCTGGCTGACGGCACCCTGAGGAGTCCCTCTCTGTGGGAGTGTACTGGTCGGCGGCAGAAGGCGGTCCCGCAAATACCCAGGTCCTATGCCATGGAGCGCTTTAGAGGTGGTAACCAACACCTTGAAGCGCACCCGGAAGACCACTGGAAGCCAATGCAGCTCACACAGGAGAGGTGTCACATGGGAGCGACCCCTCGCTCCCATAATCCCCCGCATGGCCGCATTCTGCACCAGTTGGAGCCTCCGGGTACTCCTCAAGGGGAGCCCCATGTAGAGAGCATTGCAATAGTCCAGGCGGGAAGTGACGAGCACCTGAGTGACTGTGTGTAAGGAATCCCGATCCAGAAAGGGACGCAACTGGTGAATCAGGCGGACCTGATAAAAAGCCCCCCTGGCCATGACCATCATATGCTCTTCTAAAGACAGCCGTGCATCCAGGAGGACGCCCAATTTGCGAGCCCTATCCGTGGGGGCCAATAACTCGCCCCCAATAGCCAGCGATGGCACCAGCTGGCTATATCGGGCCACCGGAAGCCACAACCACTCGGTCTTGGAAGGGTTGAGTTGAAGCCTGTTACTCCCCATCCAGATCCGCACAACCTCCAGGCACTGGGACATCACTTCAAGGACATCGTTGGGATGGCCTGGGGTGGAGATGTACAGCTGGGTATCATCAGCATACTGATGGAACTCCGCCCCAAAGCCACGGATGATCTCACCCAGTGGCTTCACATAAATGTTGAACAGAAGGGGTGAGAGGACCGACCCCTGAGGCACCCCGCAAACAAGGCGCCTCGGGGTCGACCTCTGCCCCCCTGCCAACACCAACTGCGACCGGTTGGAGAGATAGGAGGAGAACCACCGCAGAACAGTGCCCCCCACTCCCAACCCCTCCAACCGGCGCAGCAGGATACCATGGTCGATGGTATCAAAAGCCACTGAGAGATCTAACAGGACCAGGACAGAGGAACAACCCCTATCCCGAGCCCTCCAGAGATCATCCACCAATGCAACTAATGCCGTTTCCGTGCTGTGCCCAGGCCTGAAGCCAGACTGGAGCGGATCCAGATAGACATCTTCATCCAGGTACCCAGGAAGCTGTCGCGCCACCACACTCTCAACAACCTTCGCCAAGAAGGGAAGGTTGGAGACAGGACAATAGTTAGCCAAAACAGCCGGATCCAGAGCAGGCTTCTTGAGGAGGGGCCTCACCACCGCCTCTTTCAAGGCGGATGGCAAGACACCCTCACTCAAGGAAGCGTTGATAATCCCCTGGATCCAGCCTCGCGTAAGGCTAGCTCCAGGGGAGCCATTATTATTGACTATTCTTGCAAATTTTACTTTATTCTGAGCCTTACTTTGTAGGTTCGAGCTGTTTGTTGATATTGTTCCTTAGAATATGTCCCTCTTTCAATTTTTTGTACTTATCCCTTTTTCAATTTTCAGTTTGTCAGACAGTTCTTTGTGCAAGCATTCACAAGCATGGTTTCTTCTTGGATTTCTTGTTTTTCTTTTTCAGTGGTATTGATCAGGACTGGGATTTTATAATCATATCTTTCAGAATTTCCCAAGCTTTTTGAGTTAATTTATCCTTTAATATTTTTATAGGATCTTTCCCAAGATCTCTCTGAATTTGTAAAATCAGCTCTTATAAAATCTAAGACATTGGTTTGATTTTGTTCTACTGTATTATATTAAATTCTAATATGACATGGTCACTCTTCTCCAAAGTTCATGAAACTTCAATCCCCTCTATCACATCTCTCTCTGTTAGTAAGAATTAGATCCAGTATAGCTGTCCCTCTAGTTCCCTCATCTACCTTTCGGGTGACAAATTTGTCAGCTAGGTTGGTTAGGAACCTGTTCAATCTCCCACTTAATGCAGAGCTTGTCTCCTAGTTTGGGTGTCGGCAACCTGCAGTTCTGGAGCCGCATGCGGTTCTTTGGTCCCATTGCTGTGGTTCCCTGCTGAACCAGATCCCACCACTGGCTGGCCCCACCCCTCGCCTTCCTCTTCCAGTCACTCCTCACCTGACAAGATAAGGGCAATGGTGGCGGATGGAGACTCACTCCATATTTCAAAGCGGGAGCAAAGCGGCCCTGTACTTGGCTCTTCTTCCAGCCTCTGTTGGTGGTGCATGCACCTCAGTCATTCGGGGAGACATGCAACGTTCTCTCTGCCCTGAGACACTGGCTTGGCCTGGCTGTGACTGACACTGGTGCTCTCGCCATCTCCATGGCCTGCTCACTGCTCCTGCAATGCCTTGCGCAGCAAACTTAATTTTAGCGCACTTCACAATGAGGGAGACAGCATCCCCTGCTCCTCCTGGAGCCTATTGATTGCTCAGGGAGACGTGTGACTTACTCTCTGCCCCGAAATACTGCCCCAGCCCAGCTGAAGCTGATGTTCAGCATTGTAATGGGCCCCAGGAGGAGTAGGGGATGCCGTCACCCCCATTGTGAAGCGCGCTAAATTTAAGTGTGCTGTGCAAGGCACTGCAAGAGTAGCATGCAGGCCATGGAGGTGGCGAGAGCACTGGCATCAGTCACAGCTGTTCCGGGCAACTGTCTCAGGGCAGTGATCTTGGAGCCCAGGAAAATAAAATCTCTCACTACCTCCATTTCTTCTCTATCTAATTCCAGGAATTGATAGGGCTGGATGCCATGATCTTAGTTTTCTTAATGTTGAGTTTCAACCCAACTTTTGCACTCTCTTCCTTTACCCACATCAAGAGGCTCTTTACTTCCTCTTTGCTTTCTGCCATTAGAATGGTATCATCTGCATATCTGAGGTTGTTGATATTTCTCCCCGGCAATCTTAATTCCAACTTGTGATTCATCTAGCCCCGCCTTTCTCATGATGTGCTCTGCATATAAGTTAAATAGGCAGGGTGACAGTATACAGCCTTGCCGGACTCCTTTCCCAATTTTGAACCAATCAGTGGTTCCATGTCCAGTTCTCACTGTTGCTTCTTGACCCACATATAGATTTCTCAAGAGACAAATAAGATGGTCTGGTACTCCCATCTCTTTAAGAATTTGGCACAATTTGTTGTGATCCATACAATCAAAGGGTTTAGCATAGCCGATGAAGCAGAAGTATATGTTTTTCTGGAACTCCTTAGCTTTCTCCATGATCCAGCGTATGTTGGCAATTTGATCTCTAGTTACTCTGCCTCTTCGAAATCCTGCCTGTACTTCTGGTAGTTCTCAATCCACTTACTGCTGAAACCCAGCTTGTAGGATTTTAAGCATAACCTTACTAGCATGTGAAATGAGTGCAATGGTGTGATAGTTTGAACATTCTTTGGCATTGCCTCTCTTTGGAATTGGAAGGTAAACTGATCTTTTCCAATCCTGTGGCCACTGTTGGGTTTTCCAAATTTGCTGGCAAATTGAGTCTTTTAAGATTTTGAATAACTCAGCTGGAATACTGTCTGCTCCACTAGCTTTGTTGTTGCTCAGATTTCCTAAAGCCCATTTGACTTCACATTCTAGGATGTCTGGCTCGAGGTCAGTGACCACCCCATCATGGTTATCAGGGATGTTAAGCTCGTTCTTGTATAGTTCTTCTGTGTAATTTTACCACCTCTTCTTAATCTCTTCTGCCTCTGTTAGGTCCCTATTTTGGTCCTTTATCATGCCCATCTTTGCATGAAATGTTCCCTTCATATCTCCAATTTTCTTGAAGAGATCTCTGGTCCTCCCTATTCTATTCTTTTCTTTTATTTCTTTGCACTGTTCATTTAAGAAGGCATTCTTATCTCTTCTAGCTATTCTCTGGGTGCATCTAGCTAAACTGGGTGCATCTTTCTCTTTCTTGCCTTTTGCTTCCCTTCTTTCCCTAGCTATTTGCAAAGCTTCCTCAGACAACCATTTTGCTTTATTGCCTTTCTTTTTCTTTGGGATGGTTTTAATTGCTACCTCTTAGTGCTTTTCCCTACTTTCTTCAATTTAAGTCTAAATTTTGCAATAAGAAGCTCATGATCTGAACCACAGTCAGCTCCTGTTTTTACTGACTATATAGAGCTTCTCCATCTTTGGCTGTAGAGCACGTAGTCAATCTGATTTCTGTGTTGACCATCTGGTGATGTCCATGTGTAGAGTCATCTCTTGGGTTGTTGGAAAAGAGTGTTTGCTATGACCATCATATTATCTTGACTGAATTCTATCAGTCTGTGTCCTGCTTCATTTTGTACTCCAAGGCCAAACTTGCCTGTTATTCTGGTTATCTTTTGGCTTCCTACTTTAGCATTCCAATCCCCCATGATGATAAGGACATCATTTTTTGGTGTTAATTATATAAGGTGCTGTAGGGCTTCGTAGAACTGGTCAATTTCATCCTCTTCAGCCCCAGTGGTTGGGGCATAGACTTGGACTACTGTGATATTGAATGGTTTGCCTTGGATTCGAACTGAAATCATTCTGTCATTTTGTGGATTGTATCCCAGTATTGCTTTTCCTACTCTTTTATTTATTATGAAGGCTACTCCATTTCTTCTGAGGGATTCTTGCCCGCAGTAATATGCCTGGTGGTCATATACATATAAATATGCATATACATATACATATACATACAGCCATTAATACTATGACTTCCAAGCCATCCCTCAGGGCGAAAGAAATGGGATTCAGGGAAACAATGAATTCTCTCCTTGCTTCACTGTTGCACCTGGATTCTTGTCTCTGCTACAAGCAAAGTAGTTGAATCTTGGGTACATATTCCTCTGGAGAGTATTCCTGCATTGTCTCTTAGCAAACACTTTGATTCATTTATTGGCAGAAACATTTTGATATTGCCAAAGAATTACATGAGAACCAGTCTGGTATAGTGATTAAGACAGCAGGCTATAAACTCAGGAGAGGATGAGCTATAGTTGGGGTTTAGGCACAAAGTCAGCTGGATGATATTGGGCTAGTTACTGTCTCTCGGTCCTAGGAAGGAGGCAAAGGGAACCCACATTTTTTAAAAAAACAGCCAACACAACAGGAACTCTGCAAGGACTCTTCCAGGCAGTTATCAGCAGTCAATCAACATGACTTGAAGGCATGCACATACACAAATATACCACACACACAAAGATTATAAAACATTATAATTCAGGAAAAATCCAAGAATAACTGTAATTAAATTACTGTGGAGCAGTCTATTTCAGGTTCTGCACTATTTCTCCAAGCGTTTATAGCCTTTGTTGGACTGGAAGTGAAGAATAATTAGCCCCCATATGTGCCCTATGGGTAAGAGGACAAATAAAGCAGAAACAGAAACAATCTACCATTTCTATATTGTTATATTATAACTTACTGTTGGGAGTTTGACTTCAAAATTGTATCCAATAAGTATTTAAACAGTAAGATTTCCATTTAAATCGAGAGATGAGTGTATTAGATATATTATTAAATCAAAATGACTTTTCAGAATTAGAAAAGGATATAATTCCTGACTGGCATATATTTAAAAATTAATGCAGGAATAAAATAAATGAGCCATGCAAAAAATATATCATAAAACTACCTAAAATGCATACAATGGATCTTTCTCAGATCTGGGATGTACTACAAGTTTTTCATTACCTTCATAAGGTTTTGTGTACATGATTTCATGAAGCTTTTAAAATTTAGGTTTTATGAGACGTAGAATAGTTCAGTATGAAAATGATATCATGTTGAAACATTGATATGTACTAATAGTAACACAGCTGATACCATTATAATTAACTAGATTATTACCAAACAATATGAAATCAAAGAATTGTTTGTGTTTAGTTATGCTATTGAGTTAAGGAGTTTATGCACATTGCAAAAAAATTTCATGACAACACTATATAGCAATGCATTAAAAAACAACAAAATATTTTTTTATTTCCTAAAAGCCAGAAAACATGTACTCAGATTCAGAGATCACATGAGAGGTAGTGGTGGGATTCAGGCAGTTCGCACCATTTCTGGAGAACCAGTTGTTAACTTTCTGAGCAATTTGGCAAACTAGTTATTGGAAGAAATCATTAGGGCAGAGAACCGGTTGTTAAATTACTTGAATCCCACCACTGATGAGAGGTATGCAATATGTTTGAACTGCAAGCATTCTGACCCTGGAACATCCTATGATGGACTTTTCAAGAAGTATTCCTAACTTCCTACATATTTCTAATCTTATTGGAACAATTCTGACCTTAACATAGGATATTCCATTCTATGAATCTTCAATTATGCATTTTTATTTGGAGGCTGATATGTCTGAGACAATCAAAGCAAGGCATTTTGGGGTCAGATTATTTGTTCGTAAAAGATTTGGCATAATTGTACTTTAGGCTTAAAGCTAAAGTAAACTTCCTGAAGCTTCCTGAAGCTATTCAGCTGTTGCCTAACAGACTTATCCATAATCTAATTTTAAAATAGATCTTTTAATCAAACATTTTCATCAGATTTCCTGTGAATAGGGAAGCTTTTCTGAAGCTGAAATTCAGCTTCTCTGAAATGTAGCAGTCTGAAGGAGGTGTTTTGCTGATTTGATGACATCATTAGAAAAGGCATTTGGGAAGATTTGGAGAAGTTCATGAATAAGAAGTGAATAGCATTTCATTTCTTAAAATCCTAAATGCTCCTATTTTTTAGCCTTATTTTTGAATCTTTCTGATTCTATATGAATAATGAATTGCAGGAATTGGATATGACTAGTTTAATGAAAAGAAGGATTAAGGGGTACATGAGAGCAGTGTTCCAGTATCTAAGGGATTGCCACAAAGAAGAGGGGATCCTTTTTCACTTCTTTTTTATTATTTCTTATCTTTCATCTTTTTCTTAATTTTTCTTTTCACTTTTTATATTTTTATGTACTGTAAAATTCTAAAGAGTTATTTTGTCTTACTTTAAATCTCTGTTCATTGATTTGGCATAATATTCATATGGGCCCAAAGAGATAGCAAGATCTTGGCTGATATTGAAAACTACATGAATAATTAATTCAGAATATATCAAAACTGTAGGCTAATTTGGGAAATTGAAAAACACCTGGAAGAAGACAATGCCAAACCTCTTCTCCATTAGAAAACTAGATGGATGGATGGATGGATGGATGGATGGATGGATGGATGGAAGGAAGGAAGGAAGGAAGGAGATTATCAGTTTTGATTAAGAAAAATAGCAAGCATCTAAACTTTATAGGACTTGATCTATAAACAAATATATACATTCACACACACATGAGTGTTGTACTCTGATAATGTCTTTAAATTCTATGTCAATTCTCTTTAGGAATTCATGATTTCCAAAAACTTTTTTAGATGCATTCTAAGAAATGTTTCTTAAGTGTTTAAATATTTAAATATTAAATATATTAAATATTTAGCTTAGTGTTTAACCATCTATGTATTTTTTCAGAGACATTTTTAGACAGCAGTTCGATTTTGTCAGTGTTTGGATGAATATGTACTTTTGCAATAAAAAGTTTTACTAATTTTTTTCAATTTGACAAATATCCAACTTTTACATACATGCCTATTTGTCATTCTGTCATTCAAACAGAGCATTCAACTCTAATCTCTAATACTTTATTAGTTTAATCTACACTTGTCATTTGGTTGTCATTTTCAAAAGACAATACCTTGAATTTTGCTTCACTTATTTTCTTGATTAATTGAACTCACATTTATAGACTATCACTTCTTTTATCACGATCAGTGCTCTGCATCATTATACTAATTCATATTGAGATAGATAACAATTCTGTTTTAATTATTATATATATAACAGAGTAATCATATAATGTCTTTTTTGAACACCTAGTATGTTGATCCTCGCTGTATCCTTAGAAGTTTTCTTAAGAACCTAAAACACATTCACACATAGACAAAGAAGAATAGTCTTAAATGGGTGGAATTTATTGTAGGGCTGTGCAAAAGTTTTGAATTCATTTTGAACTTTAAATAGGTTGTTCTATCCACTCCAGAAGTACCTTGTGGTGGAAAAAATGTTTCAAACTTGGAACACTCCAAGTTGGAACATTCTGTTTTCAATTTCAAATAACTGTTCTGAATTTGAAACATTCTGCACATACCTAATTTACTACATATTATTTCTCTGCCTTTTGCATAGCCATCCAAATTATTTCTTTTTCTAAGCCTCTAATACTGTATGTACTTTTTCCAAAGACTCTTTTGAAAGAGTCTTGAAGAAGTCTTGAAAGAAACCTGTAAGCCTGAGATATGTATTAGATAATAGACCTTTTGAAAGATCTATTATCTAATACATATCTCAGGCTTACAGGTTTCTGCAATTTATGTTCATTTGAAGATAAAGTTTTGGATGTTATTTTCTGGTAGTCATAAGCCCTTGTTCCTCATTTATAAAGACATACTTGATGGATAGAGGTGTATTTTATTTTTTATTTTTTATGCTATTTTGTGACCAGGTGTGTGTGTGTGTATACATACATACATACATACATACATACATAGATACATACATACATACATACATACATACATATATATATATATATATATATATATATATTAGTTTTCTTTTGAAAGAAAATAACAGTATTTGCAGAGCTATATGCCAATTATTCACCTTGTGCAGACATTTTTATTATTTTTAGTGTGTAGTGATTTAGTACAGATATATTCTTATATCTAAGAAAAAAGGGAATTAGGATTCTATAGTTGGTTCATTGAATAGATAAAATAAATAGAATGCCTGCATAGTCAGCTGTTATTTTGCCAAAATGGCACTCAAAGTGCTTACACTATTAGTCTACAGTTGTGATTAAAATTTCTACATTTACTGTATAGGTTCCTGCAAGGGGCAAAACTGAGCATGAATTTCTTCTGATACGTAAGTAGAAGAATTTTCATCTTATTTCAGACTAGATAAATAGTTAAAGATGGAAGCAGATTATCACATGCCTCAACAATCATTAATCCTTGCAGTCTGAACTCAAAAAACTATCAAGCCTATTGATTTGTGAGTGATGCTCAAATTTATACTTGGAAGGAAATTTCATTTTCCTGTGTATTATATTTCATAAAGAACCAGAGTATGCAAGCTAACTAATAAACTCAAATTAGAAATTGAAAAATGACAAGATTATATTTGAATTTGAAACTTTTAAAATATTTTCCAAATTGTCCCCTGAAGAACTTAGAAAGTTGTGTCGAACCAGGGCAGACAATATATCATGCCAACTTAAAAAGGAAAAATTTTAAAAAGTTTGAAAAATGAGCTATTATTAAAAATTAAAGTAAGATGGGGAAAATCTGCACTATTGTCCACCTACTATTCTGAGCCAGCAGCCTTGCTTGGGTTCAATGACAAGATTAGATTTTTTTGAGAATTGTGTACTGCATGATGCTTGTGCAGTTTTTTCTTAAATTTTAAAACCTAAGAAGTGTAATATGTAGTTAAGTTACAGTTGCTTAGTAGCAAGCACGTAGTATCTAATCCACTTATGTAGTGAAGAATCATTCAATAAAGTACAAAACAGATAAGGAAATAGCAGAAAGAAAAAAATATTTTTATTTTCTGTTAATGGGAAAGGGAAAAAATTACTTGTGACCCAACATAAACATCCTTCCCAATGATCCAATGGTAATCATTTGCAAAGGTGAAACTCTTTAAATTTTAATGGGCAAACCAAAACTCACCACATAGCTCAAAATCTCTCAGTTTATGCCCTATATAGAAGAAAAGTTGTGCTGTAAATATGTCTGAGTCTGTGAATTGCCTTCAAATCTCTGAAATAATTTAGAAGTACCTTATTCAAAATTCAGAAAATGTTGACTATGAATGCAAAATTGAAACCTGGAGCTTGTCTTTTAAGGATGGCAGATAAACAGTTGAAAAGAAAATATGGGGCTTTGTTTTTATATATGACATCTGCAACAAGGTTGCTTATATGCCCAAAAATGGAAAGAGGAGGATGGATCTTCTACAATGGAAGAATGAATTTTGAAACTAATGAGCTGGCTGAGATGGTGAAATTGACAGCTTTACTTAGAGACAATAATTTGACTTCCATGTTGCTTTCTTCCAACCTTCAGACATTAAATTTCTTTCAGGACAAGGAGAAAAAAAATCAACTTTTGACTTTGGGATTTGGACCAGATTAGAGAAATATTGTAGTTTTTAAAATATAACATTATTCACATTCAATAATTTATTATCTGTTAGAGTAAAATGAAGACAAGAATATTTTATGAATTAGCATATTGTAGAAATTATTTTAGTTGTTTAGAAAGAGATTGTTGAATTATTTTCTCTGTACTGAAAGAAAGTTAGAGGTCATGTTTATTATAAATTTGTTGTATTTTTGTCACTTTGTTTTGTAACAGCTTGTATTTTACTGTTTTATTTTGAAATTTAATAAAGATGTTATGACCTTGATTTGATTGAATGAAGTGATTTAGTCAAATCAATCATCACTTCAAAGCTTTGCATAATATAGTAAATATTAATAGGATAGAACAGTTATCATCAGTGTCATTCTTAGTTTCAGTTAAAAAGAGATTTATTTCCACTCAATGTTTTATAATTGATGATCACACCAAAGCGGAATACTTTATCAGTATTCCTCTGATATGTAAATGTTACAGATCAAAGAAATACAATTAAAAAATCAAACTTGAAGGAATGACATCAACATTAAGGTACTAGAAAGTACTAGAGTTAGCTTAAGAGTTTGAATCAGAATTCTGTAAATGACTCATTCAGCACTTCCTGTAATTCCATCTAACTTACTGTAGGTCATGATGTTCTGTCCTCGTATTATTTAGTATGGGAAATAGATGGCCAAATTCAATAGAAATTAATGCAAAGCTTTTGAGAAGAATTATGCAAGGATCACTTAATCTGCTTCAAGGATGCATTAAATCTAGAATCTGGACTGACTTTCCTATGTCTGTCTGGAAAAACTTACCTAGACTTTTTTCCAATTCTTGAAATACCACTAGTAAGGCAGATTAGGGATGTAAAAAGAAATTGTTATTAATATAAAAACAAGCACTAATAAATGAAAAACCTGAGAAAAAGTATAAGCTACAATGTTATTTGCATGATCAATATAATTAATGATTGAATAAAGGAGAAGGAATTAAACTATTGAGATATCAAATTAGAGACCAAAAAGAGGATTGAAATATATTATGAAATTGTAGTAGAAAGGGAAGGTGAAGATCTAGAGAAAAGAGGAGAAAGTAAGAATAATTCAATCAAGGATGGAAGTGAAGATGATGCATTGGAAAAAGATAATTAATCAGCATGGTTATTTGGAAAAAATGACATCACATAATCACCCAAAAAGCATCTGGCAACTATAAAGCATGATTATATAACACATAAAATGTCATCTTTCCCTCTCTTCCTTCAACAAGCAGAGCAGATCCTAGCATCTCATCTTACTGCTAATTCACAGACTGCAATGGGAGACATCAGTCATAAGGATCATTGTGATCTGAGCAGGGAATATTCATTATTTAAATCCAACATTCCCTTATATCTACACCTCTCCATCTGACCAAGCTGCTAGGTAATCCAGTCTTTAAAAGGTTATCCAGTTTTTTATTAACATTCAACTTCTGAAAATGTATCGTAGAAAGAGTTGTGAATGTTTATAAAATATTCTGTGATTGCTCTGATATGAAATCTCATATGCTGCTAGGTATTGAACAAGGATAAAAATGGATGTGAATGGAATGGAAGAATCAAATTACTCCTGATAAGGGAGCAGATATTTCATGAATTAAATTAAGATCCTACTATATGTGCATTAGTGCAATAATCTGGGCCATATGTTAACTGTAAATAATGCAGAAGTACAGAAGAGAAAGGTTAAGTGTTTCATTTTTATAGATAATGATTAAAATAAGAAGCCAGAAGAATGGGGCTATGGTTCTTGAAATTTCAGGTCAGAAGCTATGCTTATTTTATTTTATATATTTATACCCCATTTTTACTATTTTTATGAATAACTAAAGGCAGTGAACCTAGATAATCACCTCAACAACCCTGTGTGGTGAATTGGGCTGAGATAGCATGCCTTGCCCAAAGTCACCCAGCTGGCCTTTATGCCCAAGGAAGCACTTCTTGTAGAAAATTACATATTTTACAAAACTAAGTGGATGGTCTTCTTAAAAACCTCCTGTTGGAGCATCCACAAGTTCTGGAGACAAGCCACTCCACTGATTAATTATTCTGTCAGGAAATTTCTCCTCAGTTCCAGGTTGCTTCTCTCCTTGATTAGTTTCCATCCATTGCTTCTTGGGAAAATACCGGCAAAATTTTGTAATAGCAATATAAGAAAATTCAAATACTTGAGCAGTTCCAAACATACACGCATGTATAGAAATGCATAATACAAGTTATAATATGCTTTTGGAAGAAAAAGTTACATAACAGAAAACTGGTTACATTGCATGAAATTATATATGTATATCAGTGGTGGGTTTCAAATTTTTTTACTACCGGTTCTGTGGTGTGGCTTGGTGGGAGTGGCATGGCTTAGTGGGTGTGGCTTAGTGGGCATGGCAGGGAAAGGATACTGTAAAATCTCCATTCCCACCCCGCTCCAGGGGAAGGATATTGTAAAATCACCATTCCCTCGCCAATCCAGGGGAAAGTTACTGCAAAATCCCCATTTCCTCCCGGTCAGGTGGGACTTGAGAGGCAGAGAATAGATGGGGGGGGCAGTTAGAATTTTTACTACCGAACTACTCAAAATTTCCGCTACCGGTTCTCAAGAACTGGTCAGAACCTGCTGAAACCTACCTCTGATGTATATGCCTACAGTATAGATGCATTTTTTAAATAATCATATGCATTCAGAAGCAACTGCAGAGAGAGAAAGAGACAGACAGATAGACAGAGGGAGGGAGGGAAGGAAGGAGGGAGGGAGGTGGGGGGAACTCAGCTGCCAAATTCATTGACAACAATTCCACAATATTTCTCAAGACAGTTGACCTGACTTGACAAGGCTCTTAGGCTCAGATTTAGCTGTAGTCCCTAAAAAGACATGGCATGGCTAGATAAACATTTTAATTGCATACTGCGATAGAGTCACTTAAAACAATTGATTGAAATCTATCAACATAAATGTTGATTCTTATACTCACTGGACTGTCACTTTTGTGCTTCTTCCCAGTCTTCTCAATTTTTAATGAACTTTAGTAGCCTATAACTGCACAAGTTTCTTGATTGCATCATGCATATTCCTGCTGAAGTTAAACTATGTTTCATCTTGTTAAATTGATTTAGATAAGATATTGTGCTTCCTCTTAACAAAGATAATTATTTTTGAAGGTGGAAGTTCATTCTCTGAGTTTGTGGGTTGGTTTCCAAATGTTTCATTACAGGCTAGGTAACATCTTCAGTGGAATTTAGGGTATGCCAATGTTGATGTTCTACTGCTTATAAGAGCTTTGTATAGTTAGAAGGTCTTGCAATAGTGTGATGGTCACATCAAGTCAGGGTTTTGTGATGGGTCTTGTGTAGCTTGTGTCAAGTGAGGTTCTTGTGATGGGTCAGGTATGGGTAAATAGCTGTGTCTTATCATTAATTTTTACATCCTTTTGTACTATCAATTAACTAACCTCTCTCTGAATTTCCTTGATCTTAACCACGAACTTCATTTTCTGGGGGTGTTAGTAGTAGTTATATATTGCTGCCTTCTTGATGATATACCCGAGACATAATCCATATCAGTTCATTGGTTTGAATTATGATAGTAGTAGGGATTATTATGAGGGCTCTATTTAAATCTCCTAGCATACTATTGAATGGTACTTTTCAATATTATGATAATCAGCTCAATGGTTGACTGTAGGTAATTTATCCATAATTTTATGCTTCATATCAGCTGCTGTGCTCTATAATGAAGGGCATGGCAATGCCTTTTCAGGTATTGATTGCACATCCATTTGTTCTTCCGTGCTTCTTGAGTTTGCTACATAATGTCTATCACATGCTGTGAAGTTGAAGTGTTGGGTAACTAACTATTTCTCAGTTATTGTGGCTGTAGGTCTTCTATCCATCCATAGTTCCTCATATGTTTCATATATTTCATATTCATATTAATATATCCACTCTCATTAGATCTGCTGTTGCAGTAGCATTTCACCAAATCAAGGTTCTCTTGTCTTGTCTTGTCTATGTATTGTTTGTTCCTGTGACTCACTTATCATCAGGTTGTTCTGTTCCCCAACATCTGGTATGAATCTTGTTGTAGTGATCCTTCAATTTCTATCAGGTGCTGACTGACCAGCTACAGGATTGTGGCACATTGTCTGATGATGGTCCTAATACCAATGGCTATAGCCTGCCATCATCTTTGTGATAAGTAGCACAATTAGACTGCACAATTAGCCTGCATGATCACAATTAGATTGCAGCAGTGGAAACACTGTAGTGAAATCAGAAGGGGTCAAGAGGAAAGTGGTAAGTGATGTCATCAAATGCTTTTAGAAATTGCAACTTCAAGTTACTCCAGGTCACTGAGGGGTTCCTGGCTGAAGCATAAGCTTTATTGGAAGTTGTTTTACCAGTGCTTGAATACCAACTTTTGGCTCCATTATTACCATGGGAAAGTTATAACATTATGAAAATTTTCAGGACTATGGTAGGAAAGACAAACCCAGCTAAAACCAAGCCAGATACTGTGTGAAGCAATGCAGCAGTACCAATTATTTGGTAGAGATGGATCAAAGGAAATACTGTAAGCTTTTGATTCTGGAGCAACAAATGGATCAATTGGAACTACTGTGACCACAAAATTGCATATGAATCTTGATTTGGCCTCATCCATTCCTTGGTGTGAGATCCATTATTTTGGCATGTTTGTTGTCTTTCCAAAGCAATTGTTCTTTTCAGCCAGGACATCTCTATCTTAAATTGTAAAAGAAAAATGAGCTGTTTGCTAGACTTTCTCTAACAGCAAGGCAATGTTGGCTGTTCAAGACAATGAATCTACTTCTGTTCTGTTTCTTTTGGAGTATGGTTCTTAATTGAATATACAATAAAAAATAAATATTATTTTAAAAAGTTCACATTGTCATGTTCCAAAAGGATATCTGTATAAACAAAAGGCCAGTGCCTTCCTGATGCCACATTGAGTTCACAACAGATATTTTTTCTTTGCGCCCTAGGAGAGAAATATGTGCCACTACTAGAACTGAACTCTCAACCTTCTGAGTGGGAGGCAAATGTCTTTGCCAGTAGGCCACCACACTGCTCTGCCAACTCCCTGAAATGTTCTTTCTAATTTTTGATGCCCCTTGTGAGAAAAAAATAATTGTGAGGTTTTCCAAATCATGTACAAATTTGTGCACCACAATATAGTAACATGAATAATTGCAAATATATTTAATAGTGACATATTAACTAAACTAATTAAACCTATTATTAAAATAATAATTAATAGTGACTTCTCAGAGTCATATATCTGCTTTTGGAATGTACACTCATCTGTCTTCACATGCAGCAAATTCCTCACAATCTAACATGTCACTGTTAGGAATTATCTAAAAATTGGATTTGGAGAGAAGAGAAGACTTGAGAATTTTGTGGGAAACAAAATTTTACTTAGATGCAAAGTTTTACTCTGGTGAGTTCAGCTGAGTAGTGTGGCTGAGTAGCGTGGCTGTTGGAAAGAGAGGAGCCTTTCCCTTTTGTTACAAAGGAGACAAATCACAACAATTCAGCATTTATTATTTCTTCTTTTCTCTATATAAACTGTACTCTTTTTAATTTATCAATATTAACTGCATGGTTCTTTTTACCATTAATTATGCATACTTTCAAAAATATAATTGCAAAATGAATTAGATGCAAATCTGTTTACATAGGTGTTTTTTTCTCCAACCATATGCTGCATATTTATAAGGATTTATAAGGATCATAATCTCTGAAGTGTACTTCATATTTATATATACACCTGATACATCTACCCCCCCCCACCACTATTCCTACTCTTTGTAATTAGGTCCATGCCACTATCTCCTCTCCAATTCTCTCGAAGAATTTCCAAATGAGATGGGTATACATCCACAGATGTCCACTGTTGGAATATAGACAGACACTAGGGGGAAAAGATGATCCTTGAAATAGCCAGGACTTCTTCCATGTAATAATTGTGCATTAATAATAATTCTAGAATATAAAGTATAGAACAACGCATTCCTAATTAAACAAATGAAAATACACTATCCTTCTAAATATATTGTTCATAAAACTGATGTTTTCTAATAGTTTGAAACTTGACATAATACTATCTAATCATTAAGGTCTGCACTGTGGTATATTTCAAGCTGAGCCATTAAAGATTTTCAAAGATACAAAGTTAAAAAAAGTGGACAATTGAAACATGAACTTTTCTTTCTCCAATTTGTGGACGGACATATACTGTACATGGTTATTATTTTTGTGAAAACAACTGACATGTTTTACCGTGACTTCTGCAAATTGTAGCCCTTAATTGATCTGTTGAAACTCAAAGAAGCATTTCAAAGATGATTATTTTTCCTGTCCATTAAAGCCATATTATGTTACATGGCACATCTTCTATTCTATTCTGAAATTAGAAGACTGCCAATATGGCTAATTGTATTTCAGAGGGATTTTATATGGCAGACAGAACATTTATTGTAGACAATATCTCTCCCTCCTGTTATAAATAGCAAGAACATTTACAGAGGGTGTGAGGGGAATCAGAATGGTGTCTGCAACTTATGATCAAAGCCCTGCCTTTTTGCTTATGTGTTGAACCTATGTAAAAAGGAGTGGCATTTTAATCATTCAGTTTTGGCCATCTTGATGGCTTCCATCCCTTCTCTGTGGCAACCTCTGAAAAATAGGATATTATGGGGTAAAAATATAAACTACTGAAGAATCTGGTGTATTTGAAGGGCTAGAATACCATTAATTCTTTATTTCCTCCAAAATAGCTTTGACATTTTATATGCTTTGAGAAAGAGTCATAGGAATTGGTGAGAAGAGCATTTTTTGAAATATACAAGCACTGAAGTTTAGGGCTGCATAAAACTTATTATTACTACTAAGTGGGGAAATAATTATCATGGGAAACTAGTAATATTAATGTGTAACATAATCTGGTTGTAAATTTTTTTGTGTAATTGTAAGACACAAATTTCTTGTTTTATAAGTAATTTAAAATAATGGATATGTTGATATTTGAAGTGTGTTAGACATATACATCCATTGTGTATCAAAATATTTCTTTGTACAATATTTTTCATGCATTTCATTTTCTTTTCAAAGGAATCCCAGATATAGAAACTGAGATATAAACTGATCAATACATGTAGTGGTAAAGATTTTGCTGAGCCTTGTGTACTATTATGGATTTAGAATTAATACCTCCATCTGTCATCTATAATTTAAATAACAATTTATGATTTCTCCATTCAGATAGGCTTCTGCTATTGTAAAAGAGTGCAGGCTTGAATTTCAGAGAGGAATATACAATTGGCTCAGTTGGTTCTCTGTTTGTATAGTCCATATCTCTTTCCAGACTTTCCAATGGATCTACAGCTTTCAAATCATGTTGTTTGTGAATTTAATTTATCCAGGGCTTCATGCATCTGAATATTTTCAAGAGCCATTATCATTTCATCAAACTTTTTAAAAAGGCCTTCAACTAAAAATTGAACGTTACCAAAAGATTGTTTTTTTCTGGATATCAGCCACCCTTGCTTGTTTGTAATCTGATATATTGTTCTATGTAACCTAGCCAGGAAACAATGAATGCTGAATCAAAAACAAAACAAAACAAAACAAAAAACCCAGAAAAGATATTTTCAGGATATTTTGATCTGAGAGTAAAATAAAAAAATAAATATCAAGTATTTTGCAAATTTAAAAAATGCAGCTGCTCTCCCCTGGGGTGAGAGTACAATATTAATGTAAATCAAATTAAATTAATGTTATCCAAGGATATGTTTCCTTATAGGAAAATTAAAATTATTCAAAACAACAAAATGAATTAAAAGGGAGAGAAAAAGGGGGGAGAGTTCAGATAAGAGTCCAATAAGCGGTTAAATAATCAGCAATAAGACAGCTGATTAGCTGTCTTTTAAAGAGACAACTTTTAAAGAGAAAAAGTAGAATGAACATTCAAAAAGTGGAATTAAATCCAAGGCATGCTTAAGAAAATGAACTACTGGCAGGAAGATAAATGGCCAGTAACTTTCTGACCACTCCCAAAGAAAGCTGGAATCTTCAAGACTCCTCTTTCCACATTGATCCACAGCCATCTTTGGTCATTCCTAAATTGTTTCATTCAATTCCAGAGAGCAGAGCTACCAGAGAACCAGCTTTGGCAGTGAAATCAGCAGATGGTTGGCAAGGGAGAAAAAGTTTCTTACTGTTCATAGCCATCTTAGGAGAAGTCAATTACATTGACTTTTAATTATGTTTTGAACCAAAATGGGAATGCGGAGGGATTTGTTCAGGAGTATTGTTCAAACTATGCATATTAAGCCAAAATGCCATCCATTATGGTATTCTATAGACAAAGTGTAATTGATTAATTATTTAGCTATAATATGTTGCACAAGTTCACATGGACAATTGCACCCTATTTCTGAAGGTCATAGCAGCAAGATTATAAATCCTGTACCATAACATTAAAGGGCATTATTGGCAGAGTAATTGGCATGCCTTAAAATTCCTATATAACCCTTCTACTATCCAAATATTGAAAAAGAACAAAAGAAAACAATTGTAAATGGAAATTTAATGAACCAGCTAAGAAAAAACTATGAACTATGAACATTTTGAACACAAAATAGCAGAAATTCATTTTAACAAAAGGTTAAGGTACTTGAAATACTTCCCCTGAGTCACAGAGATTCTTAATTACTGACAATTAGACATGTTTAATCAAGAATCTGTGCAAATATACTATATTAGCATCTGCTTTCTACTGTATTTCCAAACTCCATATTGCTAATAATGTACAGGAAGGCATTAAATTCAAATAAATAATGTTTTATGTAGAAATCTAACAAGTGGCATGTCTAAATCCTTAGTACCATATGAGCACAGTTTATGTTGCACAATTATTAAGTGTTTAATTTATAATTGTCTGACTATCTTGAAGTATAAGTTGAAATTGGAAGGAGCTTAATACTATCTTATATTGAAAGGGTTTTATTATAAAATTTGTTTTTTATAAATTGGTATTTAAAAATATCAATATTAAAATATTAAAATATTTCTTAATCTGCTATATAAACTTTATAATGCTCATGATTAGGGTAACTACAGGTTGTTATATAATACTTAGCAACTTTATTTTATTTTATGATGAGATAATATGAAATAGCATACTTCATCATATGAAAGGTATAAGTAACAAACCATACATAGCATCTGTCATTACATGTTTATGTACATGGTACATAATTTTGTACCAATTATGTAATGAAATCATGAAATTCACGATATGATTTCTATTGGATTCATGTATATCACATTTTATGTTCCTAAAATATCAACTTTTTATTTTATACAAAGTAAAATTGAATAGAACATTTAGGAAGAAAAAAAAGCATGAACAAAATGGTACCATTTGTGCTTAATAAAGAGAGCTCTTTCCATGGAGCAATGTAGTGGGCTAGTGATGAAGCCACGCACCTCCTACCCAGAAAGTTGAGAGTTCATTCTTAGGAGCAGCAGTTGTTTCCCTCCTACAGCGTGAACAAAATCTGCTGCGAACTCCACATAGGCATCAGGAAGGGCACCTGGACAGTAAATGGTCAGCTTCATTTTGTTGCCCTGATTCTATCCAGAGGTCGTATTTAAAAAAACAAGTTATTCTCATGATATAGAAATGTCTCCACATATTCACTTTCTCATTCATAAGAAAAAACCCCCACTATAATTAAAATTAAAGCTTCCTTTAAAAAAAAAGACTTCAGTGAAGACAGTGATTTCATATAAACAGAGATCAATTTCATTTGTAAAAAAGTAGTCCAGCAAAGGTAAAAAGAAAAAATATTTTTAAATCAGTTTATTAGTGGTAATACTGATAAATTATCATTTTTATAAAGTATAATGTTGTTATTATTATTATTGTTGTTGTTGTTACTATTATTATTTTGAATAGCCTTAGGCAGTATGTGTATGTGTCGTAATCCCAGCAATGTGGTTTCATCCTGAAATAACAATATTTTCCAAGCTAAATGAGAAAAGGCTGTGCTGCATTGGATTATGTTATCTGAAAGGGATAATGCTATCAGGGAGAAATCATAGCATTAGTGCATCCAACTTGCCCCAGATCTCACATTATGCCAATAGTTCAAGGAAATCCAGTATTCAAACAAAACTTTTTCTGAAGGAATGCAGTCCTGCGAGGTTTTTTGCCCCAGTTCAGAATTCTTAAGAAGAATAATGCTTAAGGCTCCTGGGAAAACTTTTCATGTTTGGAAGCAAAAATCTGATAGTGATAAAAGAAATAAATAAGCTAGTGTTCTTAAAATGACCCCATTTCAGTATGCTGGCAGTAAAAAGAAAGTGTGAGCCTTCTATTAATTCTCATTTATTTATTTTTATTAAATTTTATGGCTGCCAAAAACAGACAACACTGGACAGCTTTTACTTTAAACAGTAAAAGAAAAACAGTAAAGAAAAAAGGACTATGCAAATCCAGTAAAGGAAATAAAACAAAACCATATATGTAGAACCTTGAAAGAAAAGTTACCAAGGCAATGATCCAATAAGTGGGGCTTGATCCCAGGCCAAGAAAAT
Organism: Pantherophis guttatus; assembly: GCF_059756535.1. NCBI lineage: Eukaryota > Metazoa > Chordata > Lepidosauria > Squamata > Colubridae > Pantherophis > Pantherophis guttatus. Next base: position 69,026,188 of record NC_142066.1, on the reverse strand, counting down.
AAGTTGAGAAAATGTCTCAGAGAAGCCCCTCCCACAAAGATGAAAAGAGGTAGGGAAAAGCACATTCAGATTTGCAATATTCTGTTATTATAGATGTTGACAATAAAAGTTGCTCCAACCTACATTGGTTTCTTAATCTTGACTGACATTATTCTTACTAACTATACCTTGGTGGGGTTTTTTTTTGCTTGTTCATCTATAATGCTTTCCATACTTTTTTATCAGTTAACTATTTTTCATGCTTGTTGATGTTGAATAAATAAAAATCAAGATACAGTTTTGTTAACTAAAGTGAGTACCATGTTTGCTTGCTTTGCTCTGAATTTACAGAATGACAGAGTTGGAAGAGACTTTGGAAGTCTTCTAATACAAACCTCCTACCCGAGCAAGAGACTCTAAACCAGACCAGAGGTGGTATTCAGCCAGTTCTCACAGGTTTGGGCGAACCGGTAGTGGCAATTTGGCCTGGGTTGCCAAACTGTTAGCGACTTCTGGCTGACCACACACCCCACCTGGTCGCCCCGTTGCTGCTCGCTCACCCCTTCCAGCCACTCAATGCTCACTCTCCCCTTCTGGACACTCGACGCTCACTCTCCCCTTCTGGACACTCGATGCTCGCTCGCCCCTTCTTGTCACTCAAAGCTCGCCCCACCCACACCAGCCCTATATATGTTGCCTTCACCATGTGGCCCAACTAATCGCCTCGCCAGTTGCCTCGCTGACGCCCACTCAACTCAGCTCACCAAAGGTAAGCAATGCATGCCGCCCACTCGCCCTTCACCTTGGGTCAGGGGCCAGGGCCCGGGGCTCCAGGGACACTCCATTCCCCAAAGCCCCAGAGCTGCCACCTGCCTCAGCCGGGTTAGGGAACGCATGATTCCCTGGCTCCAGCCTTGCCCTGGAGCCACCACCTGCTCACTCTCTGCTCTCCCTTAAGCATGATGCATTGCCCTGTTGCCCCTCCTTCAGATTCCCCAGCCTTTAATCGCCCCATTTCCTCCCCCACGACCGACTCTTTCGTTGTCCCGTGGCTACGACCTTACCTTTCTCTGGCAGCTGGCTGCCAGGGAAGGCAAGCCAGGACTGAGCTGTCATAACCACTGGGCTCCCCACCAGCCTGCATCTCACCCCCCCTTGTTTTGAGATGCCTGCAGCTGCCACATGTTCTTTTCAGTGTGGCTATGTTGTGGAAAAAGGAATTCAAGAAACATCCCTTTTAGGGCAGACAGAATCAGTTTATTTATTTATTGCAATAAAGGATCAAACCTTAGTATCGCTACCAAAGAGGTTTGAACTCAAGTATGATTTTCAGCTCAAAGCATTTATACAGTTTCAAACAAAGGATTCTGTGAAGTCAACAATTCATATGGTCATATACATTTGTCATTTTTAATTGACATTTCCTAATTACTGAGTTTGTTACTTTCTTTGCAAAACAGTTATAATTCTTCTAAGAAATTACTGAAGCATAATATGGTCATCTTCTCTCTCCGACCTTAAAATGTAAATCACCTAGACTGTCCTTATCTGTGACAACTGAAAGGCCTTGAAGTAGAAATCCTACTTGAAAGGAATGTGCCTGCCTACATGCTGGATACAATTACAAGCATTTTCTCTTTTACAATATTAAGAACAAAGAGGGCCCTTCAGTGATCATCTAGTTGGACCCACTTTTACTTTATTTATTACTTTATTTGTTACATTCCACATTAGCTAGAGCAAGTTTGAGCAAAGTGGCACAGCAGGTAATGGGGTGTGCACAGGCAGCTGGCACATCGAACAGGGTGGTGGCAGCACATTGGAGAAGTGGAGCCTGAGGTCAGTAATTTTTGCTGCAAGAAGCCTGCAACCACCGCATCTTTTTTTTTGGTGCAGCTGGACTCCAGCCACAAAAGACGATCCAGTAAAAGTGCTACACTCAATATGCCAGCAAATTTGGAAAATTCAACAGTGGCCACAGGATTGGAAAAGGTCAGTTTATATTCCAATTCCAAAGAAAGGCAATGCCAAAGAATATTCAAACTACCGCACCATTGCACTCATTTCACATACTAGCAAAGTTATGCTCAAGCTAGGCTCCAGCAATATGTGGACTAAGAACTTCCAGAAGTACAGGCAGGATTTCGAAGAGGCAGAGGAACTAGAGATCAAATTGCCAACATACTCTGGATCATGGAGAAAGCTAGGGAGTTCCAGAAAAACATCTACTTCTGCTTCATTGACTATGCTAAAGCCTTTGATTGTGTGGATCACAACAAATTGTGCCAAGTTCTTAAAGAGATGGGAGTACCAGACCATCTTATTTGTCTCTTGAGAAACCTATATGCGGATCAAGAATCAACAGTGAGAGCTGGACACTGAATCACTGATAGGTTCAAAATTGGGAAAGGAGTCCGGCAAAGCTTTATTCTGTCATCCTGCCTATTTAGCTTATATGGAGAGCACATCATGAGAAAGGCGGGGCTAGATGAATCACAAATTGGAATTAAGATTTCTGGGAGAAACATCAACAACCTCAGATATCCAGATGATATCACTCTAATGGCAGAAAGTGAAGAGGAACTAAAGAACCTCTTGATGTGGATGAAGAAGGAGAGTGCAAAACTTGGCTTGAAACTCAACATTAAGAAAACTAAGATCATGCCATCTGGCCCTCTCAATTCTTGGCAAATAGATGGGGAAGAAATGGAGGTAGTGGCAGATTTTATTTTCCTGGGCTCCAATATCACTGCAGATGGGGACTCCAGCCAAGAAATTAAAAGACACTTGCTCCTAGGGAGGAAAGCTATGGCAAATCTAGACAGCATACTAAAAAGCAGAGACATCACCCTGCCACAAAAGTGCATATAGTCAAGGCTATGGTTTTCCCTGTTGCAATGTATGGCTGTGAAAGTTGGACCATAACGAAGGCTGAGCACCAAAGTATTGAGGCCTTTGAACTATGGTGCTGGAGAAGGCTCCTGTGAGTCCTTGGACTGCAAGGTGATCAAACCAGTCGGTCCTAGAGGAGATCAACCCTGACTGCTCTTTAGAAGGCCAGATCCTGAAGATGAAACTCAAATACTTTCACCACCTAATGAGAAGGAAGGATTCAGTGGAGAAGAGCCTAATGCTGGGAAAGAAGAAAGGGACGGCAGAGAATGAAGTGGCTGGATTGAGTCACTGAAGCAGTAGGTGTGAGCTTAAATGGACTCCAGAGGATGGTAGATGACAGGAAGGCCTGGAGGAACATTGTCCATGGGGTCACGATGGGTATCAAAGCTTGGTTCTCTCCAAAGGTCATAATCTCAAATCAATATCTTTATACATTCCCTACTTTGGTCGCAGATCCCTCTTCATTCCCCATTGGCTGAATTACTATGAGGTTACATTCTCTCTGGCCATCTTCTACATATTTCTTGTTACCCTCTCCAAATATACTAAATCATACATTGCATGCAGGGGTGGGTTCTTCTTACCTTTACTACTGGTTTTATGGATTCTTAGAACAATAGGTTCTTTCCTGTTATTCTTTTTTTTTTTTTTTTTTTTGCTTTAATTTATATGCTACCCTTCTCCGGAGACTCAGAGCAGCTTACAATGCTTTAAGCAATAGCCTTCATACTTTTGTATATTTATACAAAATAAGTTTATTGCCCCCACAATCTGGGTCCTCATTTACTTTTAGTTTCCCTGTTTTTTCAATTTATTTTGTTTTACCTCTAAGCTAGCTATTTCCTCTTGCAGCTAATTCCTCCTACAATTAATTCCTCTTACAATTTTAAAGTTTTTCATTTACTCCTGTCATAAACACAGCTTCACAAACAAAACAAGGAATTATCTTCAGAATGTCTTATAAGCATTGTATTTAGATTATATAATATAATAACATTGTTTACCCCAAAGAATAATAGAGAAAGTGAAGTCATAATATACCTGCATATCAAAATTCACTTTAAAATTTGATGACTAAAATAACTAACATCTGTCAATTTTTTAACCAGTCATTCTTCAATAAGGCAAAGAAGAACACCCTGTTAGTCTAACTGATTCTTCTGAGTTCAGATTTGGGGAGCTAATATACATATGCATGTACACAATGGTTGAAGAATTATAATATAATATATTATATTATGTTCATTCATTAAAAGTGTCCAATTTTTAAAATAATATAAATCCTAGTCTTGGAAAGAAGTTTTTAATTTAATTTTTTAAATTTTTTAATTTAATTTAATTTAAGATATGGTTGGAATTCCAAATTTCAGTTGATTGTTAAGTGTGTTACATAGCATGGAGTTCTATACCTTTTTCTCCTTTTCTTTCCTAGTCTAAAAGACTTGACTGGTATTGATTGTTTCTGGGTAACATGTGTATTTTCTTGATACATATGCCAAATGTTGCATCTTGAAATTTAATAATATGGGAAGCTATGGCAAATAAATTTTAGATAAACTAAACTTGAAATTGTCTCCTGTTTGAAGAAATGCAAGAGCCAGTCAATCTTTTTCTTTTCTTTTCCTTTTTTGTAGATTTCCACCCCCTCCCTTTACATTAATATAAAGAATGCTACTTTCAGTGCAAATAACAAATGCAGGACTCTTGAATCAAGAATAGGAGCATAGCACAAGACAAACAACTGAATCTCCCTCCCATTTTCTATTCTTGATTGTTCTTCTACACTGTGCCTACTTGCCAACTTATTACCCAAGATGGTCTGCATCATAGTCTGATAAGTGAAAGAATCAGCAAATTTTTGTAATTAACATGAAAGAGAGCAGGATAATTTGCACAATTACCTATGAAAAATCATCTGACCTCCATTCCTACTTCCTGTGCTAAATTGCTTTTTGTGATCTAGGTCAGTAGTTCTTCCTTCGGCACAGAGAACCACATTAGAGATGCTAATCTGTGTGGCTAAAAAGTTACGTTCAACCATGTCATCAGTAAGTGTGATCCACTAAATTTATTTCTGCCAGGCTCTGAATCTGATTTATTAATTCTATAATTCATTTTCTTTTTTCCCACTAGGAATCCAGTGTAATTGTTTCAAAATTCAAAAACTGACAATGCCAAGCATGACTGCTACATTCTAGCTTGCTTGTACAGTGAAAAATTGTTTTAACATCATTCTAGAAAGCTACTGTAAAGCAGGTCCAGTGAAGCAGCTGTATCCTGAATGAATGAATGTCAAGTGCTATTACTGAAAAGATAATGAGAAGTACTTGTCTAGTGATACTCATTCTCCCTGGGTGACAACCTAATACAATTAGAACAACAGCTTGGAGTGGAGACTGAATTTTATACTCTTTGGTTTTCTATTTCATTCTCTTATACAGCTAATGTTAGCAGGATCTGTTTAGTTTTAAGATCTAAAGAATATGTTAAATGATGTGCTTTTAGACCATGTTGTAGAATTTTGGAGTATAGTGTTTCAAGTAAATGAGGTGTTGCACTTTTTTAAAAAAGATCCCTCTGTTTAAAAGCAACTATTTTAGACTTCTTGTATTTAAGTAATTGTATACTTATGGCATTTCATTTAATAGAGTAATGTATGTTAATAAAAATGATAAATTATCAAATAGTAAAGTGAATTGAACTGCTGTAATTTAATGATTTTTCTCTTCTGTTTATTAAGAAGCAGCCCTTATATCCAGCCTTTTCTTCAAGTGTATAAAGACCTCATCATACTGTTTGCTCCTTTTGTATGCCATCTGTGTGCCATCACAGATAATACAAATCAATTCAAAGGGCTGAGCTTGCATCATGTTACCACTGTTTTTATCATTTATCTCCCTAACTCCCCTTGTGGACACCTCTGCCTCCTCAAATTCTTTTGCTAACTACTTCTTATGCTGTACTTTCACTAATGTTGCTTATTCCAAAGGTGAATAATGTGATGGATGCATACATATTTATGAATGTCCTATAGTTATTAGAGTCATGACAATCTGTCTACATCTGGAATATCTCAGTATTGCCTGTGTACATTTTAGTTACTTCTGTCCAAGTTCATTATCATTCTATAAATTTAAATAAGCAAGGAAGTTGGAATTTGTTTTCATATGTACAGTTTTCCTAGTGTATATCTCTTTCTCTGAATAATTGCACTCTTGTATGCAAAAAGCAAGAAATATTTAGGATAAACCTGAACTCTTTCATCTACATGTTGAGACAAATGCACATGCACATGTGCATCAGTGGTGGATTGCCCCCAGTTCGCACCGGTTCTATAGAACCAGTAGTAAAACCGATGGGAGGCTCCGCCCATTGACCCCGATGTCATCAAAATGCTTCTGAGCGCGTGGCCACATTGCGAACCAGTAGTAAAGGTAAGTAGAACCCACCCCTGATGAGCATGCATTCACACATGCACACAAACATACACTGAGCTCCCTGCTAGGAGCTATTTATATAATCTTACATTTTAAAAAGTAACTCTTATCTGTTGATAGAATTAATAAACTATGAAATTCTCTTACCTAAATTTATAACTTCATTTTGTAGGTGAAAGAGAGCTCAATACATTTGAAGAACAAAATGTCTCTTGAATCACTGAAAGCTGTAATATACATTTTCATTCTTTATCACATTGCATTTCTAATATTTGTTAATATTTTTTCCACTAAAATTCCTTCAGTCCTACTTTCTGTAAGAAGGTTGAACTGCTTTTTCAGTTACAAAACATAGCAAGAAAAATGAATCTTTAATGAAGTTATAAATATTCAGAGATTTAAAAATTGCCAGCATCTTTCTTGAAATCATTGTCACTCCCACTATCATGCAGTTCTGGACATTAAAATAACATTTAAAAATAATTTATTCTATAGTTTGTTAGATAAAAATTAAAATACCTCATAAGAAAATATAAATAAAAATGAGGGTAGGTATGCTAAAATCAAATAATTTATTAGATAATCTTTTGTTATCATGTGAACTTGGCTTGTATATGTAATTCTTATCTAAAATATCATTAAATCATGGGTGTGGAGGGGAAGGAATCTTTATTTCAGCTAATTTTTACAGATAGATTCCAGTTCTATGGAAGAAGCAAATACTGGTGAATCTAGCCCATTGTGAACTCACCCTCCAGTCTGTATCTATGTTAGACTTGGATGAAATATGAACTGAGCTCAAGCAGAGAGTTTAGATCTTGATTTACTGCAGATTTAATGTATTCTTATTCAGAATATTTATGTATTAAACACTAGTGAATATATTTCTGAACTCGTTATCTAAAGGTCTTGGAGAATAGCTGATTACGAATGATCTAGATCACTTCATATGAAAACTGTATGGTATTTGGTGGTATTTGATGTAGAGAGTAAGGAAGGTGACCTTAGAGATATGCAGGAACCAAATCTAGACAAAAAAGGCTAAAAGCATTTCAAAGTTCACAACGATGTAGTATTTTTGAAGCTTCAGAAATGCATTCCTTAATTCACTGAAGTATAAGAAGGAGGGGGAGAACAACTCAATCACATTTGCATGCTTCTATTATTATAACTAATCTCAATAAAATTAATTTTAGCCTTCTGGTAAGGTTGATTTTCTGCCCTGATAAATGTCAGTTGGGCTGACTTTGACTAAACAACCAGGATAAGGAAGCTTCTAGAAGTATTAACAATTTTTTTTGAATCTGATTGCTTTATCAGGCATGTTTAGTTAAGAATAAATAGGCTTCATTCAAATGCTGTTAATATTTAAGTTACAAATACTAATGAAACCTGAAGCTTTTCTTTCAGGTATGATGGACAAGTCAATTGGAAAACAATTTGGGGTGCTATTCCTTCATATGGTGATGGCTGCGAGGATTGTACTTGCTAAACAATGGAAAGAAAAAGAGATGCCAACAGTTAAAGAATGGATTTTGCAATTGGCTGAATTAGCAGAGATGGCGAAATTAACTGTTTTGATTATAGATAATAGACTAGACAGCTTTATGAGAGACTGGAAACCATTTATTAACTTTCTATGCATTAAATATAACAACAGACGGTTAACAGAGGGATTTGAAGATTAGTGTAATGTTTAGCTAAACTTGTTCACTGCATTTTCTTCTTTTTTCTTATGGATATGCATATGCATATGCATATATATATATATATATATATATATATACATACATATATATATATATATATATATATATATATATATATATATATATATATATATATATTTGTTTTCGCGGGTATTTGTATGTAGGTCTTTGGTTATTCGGGTCTTCTCCCACATAAAATTGGAAGTGTCTTGGCGACGTTTCGACGAAGTCTCATTCGTCATCTTCAGGCTGGTGTTCTCGGCTTCGTGCTTCCAGGAGCAATGTGAGATCGCAGCTGTCTCTTCCTTTTAACTGCTAGTGGAGGTGTGAGCTGATTGGGTGGGAACTTGGCTGTGTTCTGATTGGGTGGAGGTGTGTTCTGATTGGTTAGGGGCTTGGCTGTGCTCTGATTGGCTGGGGTTGTGTTCTGTTTGGGTGGGGGCTTGGTTGTGCTCAGCTTAGTCTGAGTTGCAGGGGGATTTGAGCTGGTGAGCTGCGTTGTTGTTGTTTGGCTTCGTGTTTGTGGCCGTGCGAGCTCTTCATGGTGGGTGTCAGTCTGCTTCATGTATGGATTGGAGGGGTTTAAAGTGGCTAATGATGCAGCTGCGGTCTGGCTTCTGGTCCTTGGTCGTGGCTCATTATCAGTGTGGGTTTGAGTCTGCTTTCTGCGTGGATGTGTGGTGGTGACATCAGGTGTGGCACTCGTGAGTGTGGGTCTGGTGTCATTCGTCGTGTTAGGGACTCGTTTGTCAATAAGGGCGGGTTTCCAAATGGCTGGTAGGTGGGAGGTATCGTCTCGTTTGTTCATGCTGTGTGGGCGTTTTTCTATCTCGATGGCTTCTCTGATTATTCTGTTGTTAAAGTGTTCAGTTTTGGTGATAGTTCTGGTCTTTTTAAAGTCAATATCATGTCCTGTGGCTTTAAGGTGTTGGACCAGGGAAGAAGTTGGTTCCTCTTTTCTGACTGAGTTCTTGTGTTCTTCTATGCGTGCACTTATTCGTCTGTTGGTTTGTCCGATGTATGTGGTGGGGCAGGCGGTGCATGGGATTTCATATACTCCTTGATTTTCTAACTCAATTTTGTCTTTGGGGTTCCTTAGGATGGTGGATATTTTTCGGTTTGTGCAGAATGCTGTCTTGATGTTATGTTTGTGGAGGATTTTGCTTATTCTGTCTGTGGTGCCTTTTATGTATGGGAGGAGGGCCTTGCCGTTTTCTTGTTCTCTGTCTTGGATTTTAGTGGGGGTTTCTTTTTGGATTAGGTTGGTGATCTTATTTCTTTGGAATCCATTGGATGTGAGTACGTTAGTGAGGGTGTGTAGTTTGGTTTTTAGGTGTTGTTCGTCAGCTAAGCGTTTTGTTCTGGAAATGAGTGTCTTGGCTACAGAGTTGATCTGGGCAGGGTGGTGGTGTGAGAGTGCGTGCAGATAGCGGTTTGTGTGTGTTTTCTTCTGGTATATAGTGTGTCCTAGGGAGCCATTGGATTTTCTGTAGACTAAGACATCCAGGAAGGGAAGTTGGTTGTTCACTTCTGTTTCCATGGTGAACTGTATTTTGGGGTGTAGGCTGTTGAGGTGTGTGAGGAAGTTGTCCAGTTTTTCTTTCCCATGTGGCCAGATTATGAAGGTGTCGTCCACATATCTGAGCCAGAGTTTGGGTTTGTGATCGGATTTTTCTAGAGCTTGGGTTTCAAAGTATTCCATATAGAGGTTGGCAATGACAGGTGAGAGGGGTGATCCCATGGGTGCTCCTTCTGTTTGTTTGTATTTCTGTCCATTATAGATGAAGTATGTGTTGGATAGGCAGTGGTTGGTCAGATCTAAGATGTGCTTGGGGGGGTTATATTTGTTTTGGATAACTGTCAAGGCTTCTTTGATTGGTACTTGGGTGAAGAGGGATATGATATCAAAGCTCACGAGTAGGTCACTGGGCTGTAAGTTTTGTTGCTTTATGATGTCTATGAACTGGAATGAGTTTTTTACGTATGAGGTGATGGATTCTGTATAGGGCTGTAGTTGTTTGGCGAGAAATTTGGCTAGGTTTTGTAGAGGTGAGCCTATGGAGCTGACTATGGGTCTAAGTGGGGTTCCTTCTTTGTGTATCTTGGGGAGACCATAAAGCTTAGGGCATCTGGATGATTTCTCTCTGGGTATGATTCTTTGCTGAATCTCTTCGCTGATGGGGGAGGCTTTTATTTTGGATCTGGTGGTTTTTTCCAGGTAGGTGGTGGGGTCTGTGTTTAGGGGTTTGTATATGGAGTCTTGGAGTAGGTTGGTTAATTTGGTTTGGTAGTCAGATGTGTTCATAACCACCGTGGCATTGCCCTTGTCTGCTGGTAGGATTATTATGCTGGTGTCTTCTTTCAGGTTAAGTAGTGCTGTCTGTTCCTCTTTGGGTAAGTTACTTTTGGGTGGCTTGCTGGTGCAGAGGATATTGGTGATTTTGAGTCTGATTCTGTTTGCATCATCGGGGTTGATTTTGGTCAGGCTGGTTTCAACTCCGCATATAATGGTTTCAGTGGGGATGCTTTTGGGAGCGACTGCAAAGTTGAATCCTTTGGAAAGGACATTGGTTTCGGCTTTGGTGAGGATCCTATCTGAGATGTTATGCACTGTTTGTTTCATGTGTGGCTGTGAGGGTGGAGGGGATTGTTTCTGGCATTCTTGTAGTCTTCAGAGTTTGTTGGTGTGTGTGTCTGTCTTGAGGGTGGTCTGTGTTTCGGCTCTCCAGATGGCAAGTTGTTTGGATTTGTCCCAAAGTGCGGGGTGGATCTTGTTGCTGAGTTTGAGGTGAAGTGTGAGGAGATCCTTGTTGATTCGGTCCACCATCTGACCAGGACCTATGAAAAACTCGAAGTCCAAAGAGCTTCCATTTTATGTGACCTTGCATTCCTACGCAACTGCCGAGATCAAAATTTAATCCCCACAGCCTTCCAACTGAAATTCCACTTCAACTCTGCAGCCACCAAACGCATTCTGAAAAGAACAGAACTAGCCCTAATCAGAAATGAACTCCACAGAAAAAGATTCCTCCTAGAAGCCATCGAGATAGAAAAACGCCCACACAGCATGAACAAACGAGACGATACCTCCCGCCTACCAGCCATTTGGAAACCCGCCCTTATTGACAAACGAGTCCCTAACACGACGAATGACACCAGACTCACACTCACGAGTGCCACACCTGATGTCACCACCACACATCCACGCAGAAAGCAGACTCAAACCCACACTGATAATGAGCCACGACCAAGGACCAGAAGCCAGACCGCAGCTGCATCATTAGCCACTTTAAACCCCTCCAATCCATACATGAAGCAGACTGACACCCACCATGAAGAGCTCGCACGGCCACAAACACGAAGCCAAACAACAACAACGCAGCTCACCAGCTCAAATCCCCCTGCAACTCAGACTAAGCTGAGCACAACCAAGCCCCCACCCAAACAGAACACAACCCCAGCCAATCAGAGCACAGCCAAGCCCCTAACCAATCAGAACACACCTCCACCCAATCAGAACACAGCCAAGTTCCCACCCAATCAGCTCACACCTCCACTAGCAGTTAAAAGGAAGAGACAGCTGCGATCTCACATTGCTCCTGGAAGCACGAAGCCGAGAACACCAGCCTGAAGATGACGAATGAGACTTCGTCGAAACGTCGCCAAGACACTTCCAATTTTACGTGGGAGAAGACCCGAATAACCAAAGACCTACATACAAACACCCGCGAAAACCTGAGAAAACATATATATATATATATATATATATATATTTGTAAAAGGGGAGGAGAATTAACTGCTTTATCTTTTTTCTTTTTTCAGCACCCAACTGGGGTGGATTCTATATGTTAAATGTATTTGATATTTGGATCCTTTTTTCTCTTTTTTTGTACACCATTTTTTGTTTTTTGTTGGTGGTGATGCTGAATGTATGCCTTCATTTTGTTTTGTTTTGTTTTATTTTGTTTTTATGTTTTATATTTTACTTTTTGCTAAAAGGTATTTATAATTATTATTATAAATAACAACAACAACAATACCATAATATGAATATCAATATGCTTTTAATGAATATACTGTGACATGTACTCTTTTAATTTTTGTATTTGGTCTATGAACATCATGGTATAGTCTGCACTAAGTAAGCTTATCATCCAAATGACAAACTGAATCTAAACTTAGGTAGCACTGCTATGATGAATCAATTTCCCTTCCACTTCAAAACCTTCATGCCTGGATCCATTCCTCTAGAAATTTTAACTTCTAATGGCATCTCAGTTATTTTACCCACCAGTGATTGTATTTGTGCTGAGATTGTCAAGTTTAATTGACCTATGCTCCAATCATTCTGGATTTCACATACTGGCCTCTTTTGCCCCTTTACACGCATAGACCTAACAGCTGTAGCTAAAAATTAAAAATTAAAATTCTTAGCCTAAAGAATTTACCTAACAAATACATGTGGCATTTTATGTATATATTATGTGTGTGTGTCATATCCATAGATAATATGTTAATCATAACATGTTATTTCTATCATTCATTCATATTATATAAAAAAATAACAGCTCCCCTTAGATAATATACATTCAGAATGTTCTATTTTTCCCCAAAATCTCAGATCTGGTTCTTTTGTTATTACCATTCACTGGTACATAACATCTCCAATCTAATAATTCCTTTTGTTTTTAAAATTCCCCATCAATCAAATTACACAAATTCGCAACTTCTGACATACATTTCAGCTTTTCATTCATTATTAAACTTACACTTTTATTCACTGAAGTCAGTTTTCTGTAGGAGTTAATGTGCTAGTTTAGAAACTAGGATACTATAAGTTTAAGGTCCTTCTTAGATATAAAATATGACAGGGTGACTTTAGGTTAGTCAATCTCTCTCAGTCTAACACATTTCACAGGATTATTGTTATGGAGAAAATAGGAGGCAAAAGTCTGCATGTATCCATCAGTTCTGTTATAAAAGACTTACTTCATTCAGATTGTGATATCCTTTTCTAAGAAGAAATATTTATATAGATATTCCAGGTGAATCTTAAAAAGGGGACCAGACCAGGCTATCACAATCTGAATGAAGTATTTTCTTTATAAAGATGAATACATACAGATTATGAATGCATGCATATTATCATTATTTTATCCCATTTTTTAAAATTTTGGTCATCTCAAAGTGGTGATCATATCTATACTTTTGCCTCCTATTTTCTCCAATAATCCTGTGAGAGAGATTGACTGGCCTAAAGTCAATGTTCATTGTTTTTAAATGGTTTTATAAAATGTTTTAATTGGTATTTTTATTGTATGCTGCTGAGAGTCATTTTGTGTGAGAACTAAGAGGCCATATAACATTGGCAAATAAATAACTAGTTTTATTGGTTTAAATTAAATTAATAAAATGGAAATATCTTCCCAAGGCATAAACCGTACTTATAATGGTTTATGCCTTTGCCATACTTCAAATACTTTTATTGGAAGATGAAAGATCAAAATGAGAAATATAACAAAGTTTTAAAACAAGAGTTAAAATTTAAAATGCTTAATATACTTCTTCTAAATTCATTTCTATCAGGTGCTTGTCATGGAATGATATTCTAAAAGACATTTTCTTTGCTAAGCTGCTGTATTTTTCTTAGTCTCATGATACTGCCAGCTGTCCTACCAGGAATCTTCTTATGCTTTTAACAACAGTTTTGTAACCAGCACAAAAATTAAAATTACAGAGATGATTTGTCCTCCTACCTATATAGTTTTGTCTCCAGTTCGTGTCTGAGCCTGGTGCCGAGGCCAATGAAGAACATGAGATACAAGGTGAAGGTTTTGTTTTCTTTTATTGAAGCGCTCCAAGAAAAGGGGTCCTGACCAAAATCCCGCAGACCACTAATATGATCTGCCTAATGATCAGATGGGTGGGCGTGGCAAGGTGGTCATGTGACTGAGTGGGTGTGGCCAACTCAATGTCACTCACATCGAGGGGCACCTTACCAGCCTCTACTCGCTACTCCCCCCGCCTACCTGGGCTCTTTAGGGCCTCAACAGAAAGCAGTTGCTGGAACTAAGCAGCCACCATGAGAAAGAGTTGGCAAAACAGCTGGCTCAGTTCAAATTGGATCTGACCGAGAAGGAGGCTCAGCAGAAGCACCTCACTAAGGACTATGAGCATAGGCTTTCCAAGCAGAGCGAAGACCTGCTGGAGTGCAAGGCCAGGTATAGGAGCCTGGAGGCTCAGCAGGCTGAGATGGTCAGCTAGTTCCAGGCCATGAGGCCCTTTGGCTCTTCACCACCAGCAGCGCTTCCCTCCAGCTTTCACCCAAAGCCTGCACCAGGAGGCTGAAGCAGACCCCAAGTCAGAATTTCTGCCCCCCTCCGACCTGCACAAAAAGACCCCAAAGGGGGGTCAGCAACAGAAACGTTCATTGCACATATCCAACCCAAGGTTAGTTTGACCCCTGATTTAGTGCAATATAAAAAATGTAAATAATTTTTCTATGGACCACCAAAATTTTCTCGTGGGCCACCAGTGGTCTATGGACCATCAGTTGGTGACCGCTGATCTAACAATTATTCTATTGGTCTCTAGCCCTCCTCCCACCCCATTCCCAAGCCTTGGCTAAGGAATGCTTCAGGAGTTATCTAATACACATTCTGTTTCCTCCAGGCCATTTCTAACTTTTAGCTGAGGTCTGCAAGATGCCTAACTTTTTCTTATTTTTATAGCTTTCTAATCACCCAGAATTGTTACAAGCTTTACACATGCATATTCCCTATGAATAAGCATTCTTTGCTTTTGCCAGATAGACACCACAATTACAGGCTTCTTGGTCTCCTTTCAAGTGTATGCCATAACCTTGTTTTGTTTTAGCGGACAGCCATCATTCCCAATCTTTGAATCTGAAAATGATTTAATTTTCCAAGATTAATCCATTATCAATATCAGTGGAGAAATATAAAAGTTGTTGCTACCGGTTCTGTGGGTGTGGCTTGGTGGGCATGGCTTGGTGGGGGTGGTCATGTGACTGGGTGGGCGTGGCCAACTTTTTTTTTTACTTTTTAAAGCATTTCTTTACTATCTGTTCGCCCGAATCAGTAGTAAAAAAATGCTTTAAAAAAGTAAAAAAAAGGTTCCGACGATCACAGCTATGCCACGTGATCATCAGAACCTTTTTAAAAAACTTTTTAAAAACATTTTTTTACTACCTATTTGCGGGAACCAGTAGTAAAAAATTACTTTAAAAAAGTAAAAAAAAGGGTTCTGGCGATCACGCGGCACAGCTGATTGACAATTATGGTCATAAACCAAGGACTATCTCTGCCTTCCTCTGCATGGCAGCCTTGCCTAGTAAACTCTTTCTCCTTTCTGGCAACTTTCTTCTCTGTTAGAGGCACCAAAATAATCCAGACGATATAAGGTTTCCTACTGGAGCAGGGGGTTGGACTAGATGTCCTCCAAGGTCCCTTCTAATACTGCTATTCTATGATTCTGTAATGATCTCCTGCTGGAGCAGGGGGTTGGACTAGATGACCTCCGAGATCCCTTCCAGCCCTAGATTGATGTGCTGTTTCAAAGCGTCTTCTGAAGCCACATCTAGTGCCAGGGTTTGTGGTCCTTCCTTCCTCTTCTCTCTTTCTCTCTCCCTTCCTTCCTTTTTCTTTCTCTTCCTTCCTTCCTTTCTTGTCCCCCTCTCTCTCTTCCTTCCTTCCTCTTCCTTCCTTTTTCTTCCTTTTTCTTTCTCTCATTCTCTTTCTTTGTCTCTTTCTTTGTCTCTTTTCCTTTCTTTCTTGTCTCTTTTTCTCTTTTCTTTCATTCTCTCTTTTTTCCTTCTTTCTCTTTTTCTTTCTTTGTCTCTTTTTCTTTCTCTTTCTTTCTTTGTCTCTTTTCTTTCTTTCTTTCTTTCTTTCTTTCTTTCTTTCTTTCTTTCTTTCTTTCTTTTCTCTTTCTCTCTCTCTCTCTCTCTCTCTCTCTCTCTCTCTCTCTCTCTCTTTCTTGTCTCTGTGTCTGTCTCTCTCTCTCTCACACACACACACACACATACCTGGTCCGGGCACAGCGTTTTATGATGGAGCCCTTCCCAGGGAGCAAATCATGGCTTGGATGAACTGATCCAGCGAGCTCCACAACAATGGTGGCAAAAGGAAGAAAGCGAGTGGCAGTGGCACTCCGGGAGGGTGGGTTGATGTCCTGGGGCTGCCCATATGCATCACAGTGGAGCAGCAGTCTCAGCCCAAGCACAGCATCTCCACTGAGGGGCGAGTCACCCTCTGGCTGGGCCAGTCTGGAACCAGTGCATCCCCTGTCATGGGATGGATGCAGGCAGTGGGACCCAAGGTGGAGGGGAAGGCAAGTAGGTGGCAGTCACCCAAAGGCCCCATGGAAGCCAAGCGTGCCAGGCCCAAAAGGTGAGTGAGCCTCGCCATGTCCCCTCAAGGTTGATCTTCAATTGAGCGCAGCGGGTCTCCCTCCCCCACCACCAGTGTTGGCCTTACCTTCTAGATCTTCCACACACCTCAGCTGGCCTGAATACCTTGTCCTTCATATCCCAACGGAGCCAGCGCACGACTGCCCGTGAAGGTAAGGCTGATAGCAGGCAGCCCTTGGAGGAGACACTGTGCTGGAGCTGAGACTGCTGCTCCATTGCAGTGCACCCCCGGACTGTTACAAAGAAAAATACCTAACTATACACATCTGTGTAATTAAGCTTGTATATATATAAGTCAAAATCTGAAGTGTACCACATCCCTCCCCCCTGACTCCTCCTTACTTTTCTGGCTTCGCCTACTGTATATATTAGCAACTGTTCCTGTCAGAAACCTTGTCCTGCCTGATGATGTCCTGTGGAAAGAAACATGTAAAATAAAACAGTGTTGGATTTTCATATCTCGGATACTGATTATTGGGCCTATAATAAAAAAGAAGAATTATAAGCAACAAAACTGGTAGCAAGAGCATGGTTAAAGAAGGACTGATCTATCAAAAAGATGCAAGAGACATCTACTCCAACTGAGGTAAAAAGAAGACCCAAAACAAGATTATTAAATAAAAGAATGGCAGCTCAATTAACTCCCACAGAAAATATAATAAAAGACAGGCATTTACTTAACACAAATATCCTGTCAGAAGTAAAAAAATCACAGACTGAAACTAAAGACACTCCCTCAGTCATCCAAAAATAAATAGATGACGATAAAAAGAAAATAATAGAATTAATAGAAACAGCTCCGAATAATCCTAAACTGTTTGCGAAACTCCACAATGTCATAAAAGACTATGGAGCAGCAACGGATGAAAAGGAGACTGAATAATGTCAAGATATAAAAAATACACTGGGAGAGTCAAGCAGCAAACATATGACAGCTGATGAAGCCGGCGACATTTTCCCGCCTTTTTCATGGTGGCCATTTTTGAATGAAACATCAATAAAAATGGCCGACCAACGAACAATAAAGTCTCTAGATCAAAACCCCAAAATGGAAAACAAAGATTACGATCTAATACACAACCCTAAAAATGACAGTAATAAAGAACGAATAAAAAGCTATTCACCTAAATCACCTCCAGAGCCAAAGATAAACGATGATGTACAGCTACTAACCGCAGCATTCAAAAAGAAAATTAAACTACCGAGCCTACAACCGAAGAGCCCGGAAAAACACATCAAACCAATATTCTATACAAATAAAATTGCAAATGATCTAAGCTGCCTAGAAAAAGAAACCGCATTCTACGAAAGTAAACTCAGACCATTCCCACTGGAAACCCACCACCCAACGAACACCAGAACTTATCAAGAAGATGTAAAAAAAGAATCAGACTTACCAGAAAGAAGAGAACGATCTACACAATCCATGTACACGGATGGCGACCCAGGATGGACCCTGCCTTGCGGCCGAGCAATGGAGCGGAATTGCCGAGCCTTCCTGGAGGACCGCGGAAACCATCAGGACTTCAGAGATGCCCCAAGGATCCAGACGACTTCCCAGACGAACGCCAAGCACCTGGAGCCGACCGAGATGAGACCAAGAAGCCAGCAAGTCGACTGGGATCTCCAAGCAAAAGCCGCAAGCATGGGAACGTTCTACAGCAACCGCAAGTCAGAAATAAGATCTGAGCATGGGCAGTCTCCATCTACAAAAAAAGGAGAGTACAGAGAGATAAGTCAGCATAGACATACACTTACTATACCAATGCGATATTGTAAGTACAATAATGACTTAGGCCATGAACAGCAACAGATTGTAGATAGATTTCCACACCACTCAGGGATTTTACCAGCAGAACACATAAAATTAAAATCAGATGGCACTAACTTGTTGGAATGGAGCCAACAGCTCCAGGTGATATACTTAAGAGAAAATATGTTGTTCCTAATTACCAATCCTCCCAATAGGCCTTGGACTATTGAAGTAGATTATATACACCATAAGGTTTATTATATTTTAATTGCCACTATATCACCTAGTATATATCCCAGTATCGAAAACCATCTGACAGTTTATGAAATATTCCAAAAATTATTTAATTTATTTCATAGCAAAAGTGTTGCATCAACAACTAGAATATCTAGGGAATTTTATTCTACTAAATTAAAAGGTGGGACCACCATGAGTGAGCACATCATAAATCTAACTAGGGCTGACCTTATCCAAAGGGGAGAATACATTTCTGAAAGCAGCATGAAAAGGATAATAATTAACTCACTAGATTCAAGTTGGGATAACTATATCACCTTATTAGATAGTCTTAGTTTAGAGCACATCAGCTTAGAAACTCTAACTAGCAAACTCATAACAGAAGATAGACTAAGGAGAGAGCGATCCTTGAGTCACAGAGAAAATGGAAACACAAAGAGAGTAGAATTCCAAAGTAAAAATAGATATACACCAGAGTGTCACACATGCGGTTCCAAATACCATTATAAAAGAGACTGTCCAAAGAATAATAGAGACATGGACTACACATATCACAGGGAAAGAACTGGTAAGAAAATTAATCTATCAGATAGAAAATCACCAGATTATAGATATAAACGTAGGGAATCCCCCAATCCTAAAGATAGAAGAAAATACAGAGATGATTCTAGAGAAAATAAATACAACGAAACAACGAAAAATCAAAAACAGAATCTAATAATGCATGGCTTATCGATTCCGGAGCTACAAATCACACCACTCATGAAAAAAAACACCTTAGCGACTTCACATAAAAGAATTACTATATAGAAGTGGCCAACCAAAGTAAAGTTCTAGTGAAAGGAATAGGCACCATTTTCATCAAAGGCTTAGGAAGAATAGAGGGGGTACTTTTTATACCAGAAATCCCACACAATATATTAGCTATACATAAACTAAGTGAGGAAAAAGAGATAGAAGTCACATTCAAAAGTGGGAAAGTGCATATAACCAAAGACAAAAGGAACATAGGTAAAACCATTAACCAAGGGGGATTAACATACTTCCTACCAGAAGATGATAAGTCGACATGTACAAACACAGAATTAGAAAACAAAGAAAATAAAGCTAACACACATGAAAAATTTGAGAATAACATGAACGAAAGTCATACAGATGATAAAACTACCAATAAGAAGGTGTCATGTGGTAAACCAATTCACGATGAATGTGCCCATCTACTTCACAGGAAGCTAGGGCATGCTAGTTTCCCAGTTATCCAGAAAATGTTAGAATGTACTGATGATGCTAAAGTAAAGAGTTGCAAAAATTACTTAGAGTGTTCTGTATGCAAATCTTCTAAAAATAAAAACAAACCTAGACCTAAAAAAGCCACTCGCACCACACACTCAATATTCCAATTATTACATATGGACATAGTTGGCCCCATGAAACCATCAATCAAATACAGAAAAAGATATTTTTTAACTATAGTGGATGATTTCAGCAGATTTGGATTCATATATACACTTAATCACAAAAGTGAAGTATTTAAGAAATTCAAAGAATTCCACAAAAGAATAGAAACACAACACAACATAAAAATTAAACAAATAATGACAGATAGGGGATCAGAATTTCTGTCAAAGGAATTCTCCAATTGGTTAAAATCACAAGGAATCATACATTTCAAATCTTGTCCTTTCTCAGCTTTTCAAAATGGCGTCGTAGAGAGGAAAAATGGTTTGTGGCAAACCATGGTTAGATGTGTGCTAGAGGATGCTGGTTTAGGACAAACATTCTGGGCTGAAGCTCTAACGTATTCAAATTACACCTTAAACAGGTTATGGTCTAGTGTAATTGGTAAAACTCCATACGAGGTCATGTACAACAGAAAACCCAAAATCAGTCACCTGCATATTTTTGGAGTTACTGCAGATGTTTACATCCCAAAACAATTAAGGCGTAAGGGTGAGAAAGTATCAAAAAGATTAAGATTTATGGGATATGAATCAGGAACCAAAGGATACCGATTCATAGACAAAAATAATAAATTCATCATTTCAAGATCAGCTGTATTTCATGAACATGCAAATTGGTCCAAAATTCATCTAAATGATTTATGCCCCATAGCAGAGAACACAACCAACACAAACAGAGAACACACACCACATACAACAAAATCCAATGCACAAAAAATAGAAAAACCCAAACATCATGAAATAACAACTAAAGAATGGAAAATGAATCATCCTGTCATTCAAGTAGACAGACTAACAGAAAAAGAAGCTAAATACATGCATGATACTGAGTTACTCCCAATAGACCCATTAGACACAATAGAAACAAAATACCCAAAAGATTTGAAGATTACATACTATCCATAAATGGCAACAAAATAACACCTAACTCATATGAAGAAATATTAGAATTGCCACAAGAAGAAAGGTTAAAATGGGAACAAGCAATAAAGAAAGAAATGGATAGTTTAAGAGAATTGAATGTGTACACCACCACAGAACCACCAATAGATAAGACACCAATTGGAACGAAATGGGTATTTAAAATTAAAGAGTTAGAAGACGGAAAATCATTATACAAAGCCAGATTAGTTGCCCTAGGATACGCACAGAAATTTCCAGATGATTATGTAGATACTTACTCTCCCACTATTAGGTCAGAGAGTGTCAAGAGTGCACTGATAATAGCATCAATCCTAAATCTGGATGTATATCAGTTTGACATTCAAACAGCTTATCTGCATGCAAACCTTGACAAGAAAATCTATGTGAAAGTTCCTCCAGGTAATGGTGCACAAAAAGGAGAAATATGGCTGTTAAATAAAAGTTTATACGGGTTAAAACAATCTGGAAAGCGTTGGTACGAATGTTTGGCAAAAACACTAAATGACATAGGTTTTTCAGCTACATCAACAGATCTGTGCTTCTTTATTAGAAAAACAAACGAATCTACAGAATACATACTCGTTTATGTAGATAACATTTTATATTTTGGCCAAGACAAATACAGATGTGACGAATTTGCAGAAAAACTAAGCAAACATTTCACCTTAAAGACCTTAGGGAAAGTAAATAAATATCTAGGTGTTCAGATTGACAAAATAAGTGGAGGTTTCAAACTGTCTCAAAAAGAAAAAATATTAGAACTTTTACAAAGATGTAATATGATGGACTCTAAAACCTGCGAGACCCCCATGCAGACAGACTTTACAAAAAACATGAACAACGAAGGTGAACCATTTAAAGATAACACCCTATATAGATCTATTATTGGTTCATTATCATATATCTCCAATTGGACCAGACCGTACATCACTCTTGCTGTCAATCTCTTATCAAGACACGTTAGCAACCCAAATTATTACCATGGATGGAATAAAAAGAATTCTTAGGTACCTTAAGTTTAGTGCTGATGCTTGCTTATATTTAAAACCTGTTAACTCTAATAAACCAATATTGACATGTTATGCTGACGCAGATTGGGCTGGGGATACAAAAAGCAGAAAAAGCACTTCAGGGTATGTTTTCTTTATAAATGATTGCCCTGTTTATTGGTATGCTGGTAAACAGAATTTGATCACCACCTCCACGGCGGAAGCTGAATATATCTGTCTTTCTAAGGGTACCAACAATCTGATATGGTTCGATGACCTTTTATCCAATATCTGGACTGAACCCAACTACCCAATAACCATATATGAGGACAATAAAGCTGCTATAGACATATTAACATCAGAAGCAGTAAATCAGAGGTCACGTCATATTGATATCAAATATAAACACGTTAAACAATTATATAATATAGGATTCGTTAAAGCCACCTATTGCAATACTCATGAACAAGTTGCTGATATATTGACAAAACCTTTACCAAATAATCAACATGCTTATTTGTCTTCTAAATTAAATGTGTATATATAAAGTAAAAAAAAAATTCATTTAAACGTTAGGTATTTTTAGAGGGGGTTTTGTTACAAAGAAAAATACCTAACTATACACATCTGTGTAATTAAGCTTGTATATATATAAGTCAAAATCTGAAGTGTACCACATCCCTCCCCCCGACTCCTCCTTACTTTTCTGGCTCCGCCTACTGTATATATTAGCAACTGTTCCTGTCAGAAACCTTGTCCTGCCTGATGATGTCCTGTGGAAAGAAACATCTAAAATAAAACAGTGTTGGATTTTCATATCTCACATACTGATTATTGGGCCTATAATAAAAAAGAAGAATTATAAGCAACAGGGACATCTGCCCGCCCTCCCGGAGCACCGCCGGGTGTTGGCCCCATTGGGATCTGAACGGCAGGACACTCGGGCTGGCAGAGGCATGTGGAAAGTC
Organism: Pantherophis guttatus; assembly: GCF_059756535.1. Classification (NCBI taxonomy): domain Eukaryota; kingdom Metazoa; phylum Chordata; class Lepidosauria; order Squamata; family Colubridae; genus Pantherophis; species Pantherophis guttatus. The sequence continues at coordinate 69,003,406 of NC_142066.1, read as the reverse complement.
TGCAGCCTCTTTGCTCCCTAGGAAGGGCTGTTCTTGAAGCTTCTCAGGCCTCGAGAAGCAGTAGGAGACAGAGGGCGAGAGAAATGGGAGACGAGCACCAAACTGCGCTTACCTCTGCCTCAAGGCTTCTGCTGCTGGAGCAGGCAAGGCTTGGCCAGTCTAGTCTAGTCTATAAAGCAAAACCATTCACGTTTGGGATAGGCTACTCACTAAAATCAGGTCTACTGACATAGACTGAATCCACCACCTGTACACAATTGTGATGCAATTCAGTTCTACTTGTAAAAACAAGTGATAGATGCGACTAAGTCTTTAAACTAACACACTAGATTTCTGTTGCATGGAATGGGTTTATGGTTATCCCCCAGTTCTTTGTGGAATCTTACTTTTTTTTCTTTGTGTGAATGATAAACAGTAATAAATCTCCTGGCTACACATTCTCTGTAACTTCATGTGTATGTGAAGGAAATGCATACAGATTACAGACATAAAAAATAATAAAATAATTGTTGTAGTTTGATGTGTAGGAGAAAAAAAGTCAGAAAGATACACTAATGCACACACATGGCACTAATTATTTATGTACCTTTGAAAAATTTAGCACTTCTGTTCACCCTCAGTGCACAGTACATTTGCAGTAAGCCTTTTACTTTACAGAATAAGCTTTTTTATATAAATGATATGGTCAGCAACTATAAGTTTTCCAAAAGTATCCAAGCAGTTCAGACAAGATCAGGTTTGCAGTCTATATTTGTGTAACAATGTTCTTGTAAAATACTGCTGATAAATTCAAGAAGACCTGAGGGCATTATACTGACAAATAAATAAATAAATACCAAATTCAACGAGAGTTGTACACAATTTCTATTTGTAACCAGAACCCAATTATTTTCATAAGACATATTTTCTAGGAATTGACTATGAGTTAAAAAGACTAACCAAACACATTCAGATTGAATATCCTCTTCTGAATTTCTGTCAGCTGTTTGCTTTCAGCCTCTGTTGCCACACTCCTTGTTATGGAGGTAATGCAAATTCTCCATGTTGCTTACTGTCCAGCACACAATATCATTTCTTTGATTATCAGGACTGTATTCTGATACATTATTTGTATCAATATACATTGTCCTCACGCCAGCACTGTTTTGCTTCCATTCAAAGGATATGGGAACAATTCACCTTTAGTTTTTAGGGAGAGTTAAAAATGCCCCTTTGCTGATAGGATAAAAGCTAGTGTTTTACTTGATTTCTTCCAAAGAATTACATCTCAAAAGGAGTGGGGATGGAACAAAGACAACTTCATGCATAGTTTATTAGTGTCTTCTCTCTCTCCGAAGGATCATTTATCACACCAAGATGAAAGCACATGCATAATATGCAGAGTATATATTCATAGTATTCAAATGCAAAACTTTGCAAAAACACATTGAGGTTTTGTATTCTTATTTCCACAAAATATTTCTTTATTTAATATTAACATTGCAATACCTACAAGCAATTATGTAAATAGTTAATAAACACAAGAGCAATAATAGATTAAAATTAAAAGGAGCCTGGATAGCTCTGCAGACTAAAGCACTATAATTTAATACCAGCTGTCTGCAATTAAAGTAAGTTCGAATCTTGCCAGGCTCAAGGTTGACTCAGCCTTCCATCCTTTCTAAGGTAGGTAAATTGAGGACCCAGTTTGTGGGGGCAATAAGCTGACTTTGTATAAAAATATACAAAAGTATGAAGGCTATTGCTTAACGCACTGTAAGCTGCCCTGAGTCTTCAGAGAAGGGCGGCATATAAATCAAATTTATATATATATATATATATATATATATATATATATATATATATATATATATATATATATATATATAAAAGATGGAAAACATAAAAGCTGCCAATATTAAAAGATTGATATTTTCTAAAACATGTTACCTCATAAAAAAATTAAATCTTCAATAATATTTATAGAAAATATATATTCTCTCATATCATGCTTGATATAGTGCCTTCAATGTTTTGCATATAATCACTGATTAAATCAGATCTGTAATTATTTCAAAAGACTCTTTCGAAAGCTCTTGGTAGAATGCAATGAAAATAGCATTAGATTCACCATTAAAGGAAATATCTAATATTTTTAAACCAAATATCACACCAGCTTTTGGGGATGTCCAGTATGTGGTAAACATTTACATATTATGATCTTATATTTAAAAGCTGATAAAATACAGTGAATCACAATATTATTCCAGGATTGTTTTCTAATTGTTTTGTATTAAAAATACTATCTTATATATACTGACATTTGCTTATTGTATCAAGAATATTTTGTTTCTATTACACTGGAAAAAAACAACAAAATACCTCTCCCCAATAGATTCATAAATATTTCATGCCATTTCAAGTACTTGTGAAATAATACTTGTTGCAGTGTTTATGTTTGTTTGCTTTCATATCAGATAGCTCACATATCTTCTAGCCAAGTTTATGGAGAAGTCTCAAATGCTATTAAGTTGGGAAGTAGGTCAGCAATCATGTAACCCTCTCAGGATTTGTTGATGGAGTATACTTCACTGGCAATGCTGAATGGGGCCATGAAAACATGCCTTGTTTTGTCATCTCAGAATTTTTAAGCATTCCAAAAAGCATCCCACTCTCTGCATTTCCCCATATAACAGATTATACATTCATGAATGTTTTGCAAGCAAATAAATGATATTTGGTGGACAAATGCACAGATTGTGTGTGCGAAAGGAAATGATTCTAGAAATAGAATTCCTTTTTGTTCTTGTCTTATATACTTGTAAAACAGTTCTGGAACTTGGGGATCAGACTATAAATTTTTACCAGTTGTAGCAAGGAGAGTAAGTACTGACTGGCTATTGTTTTTAGGGGGGGGGTGCTATTTTCTGTTTTCAGCTATTGGCTCACTTAGACTTAATAAAGTTTGACTGAAATTTTTGACTTCCTGATACCTAGAAGAAATAATAGGATGTTTAAAATATATGGTATTGTGCATGATAAATAGAAAGCAAGGGAAATTCCTAAGGTGCATAGAGCAAGACTTGCAAATCAAATGAATTATGCTGCAATACAATAACCATCATTAAGATTTCAAATATTGTCAGCTTTCTGTTCCAATTTAGTTCATCTTGAAATTTAAAATATAATAATAACATATTAAAATTAACTGGTCTTTTATTTCCTCTATGTATCTATATCCCAGATTACTACTTAGACGTCTGTGATCTGAATATGGCTAGATTTGCACAATATATACTAAGCATGATTGACTAGTATGAAACAAAGTGGAAGTTAGCCAGTCTGTTGTACAAATCCAACCATTAAATTAATTAAATTCTAGTTCATTTAACAATGGCTTAGTGAATGCAACAGCCTATAAACTGTCCTTAAAGAATAAGGAGCATTTTTTGTATAATCTTATTTGGTATATGGAGAAGTTTTCTAGTGCAGCTATGCGTGCATTAAATGCCAGTGCTCAACATTTCTTATTTCTTACATTATGCCACACTTTACTTCTGCAAGGAAATAGAGACCAAAAAAAAAAGATGCTGTGTTAGAATATACTTGTTTCTTAATGGCAAATGAAAAGACATAAGAGATTAAATGTTATAATCTCCTGCTGTTTGGCAAATTAATATTAATCCAATAGTTTTCAAAGTTGGGGAATTATGAGATAACAATATTTCTTGCACTGTTGTTTCTGTGAATCAGGTAATCTCTTATGTCAGAATTATGCATAGATCCAAACTTTATTTGGTGTTTGACTCTAGCCAGAGAGGACAATAGATTAGAAGGAAAAAATACATTCTATCTTTCTGGGCAATGCCTGTTCCCTTCCTAAATCTTTCACCTTCTCTGTTGACCATCTTGACTTTTTTTTGTACCTGGATTGATGTCTTGCAACATCAGATTCTGTATTATCCATACAATATACTTGTGTTCATAAGTACTGAAATCCTACTGTACTTTGCATGCATCTTCTTCTTTGTATATCAAAACCACCTTGTCAATGTGCTGAGACTCATTTAATTTGTTAATGCTACTGCAGGTATTTGCCAAAGGTGCTTTTCACTTCTCATCCAAGAACCATCTTCAGTTCTGACTGAATAGTGGACACTCTAACGCACCAGTCAGAACTGAGGATGCTTCTTGAATACGAAGTGAAATGTCTTTAAGGGAAAAACATTCTCACATTCACAAAACACAGAAACTCCAGCTGCATTTTGAAAGATTACCTTTGGAACAACGATGATCTGGATGACTGAGAATCTCTATAGACATTCTGCAGGTATTCTATCATTACTCTCATATGAAAATAGATGCATTTTTAACAAATCATTCACTAAACTGAGTGAAAGGAAAATTTTTGATTGACTACAGAACAATTATAGTAACTGCCATTAAAATGTCACCATTTATCCATGGTTTTCAGACACCTGTCTGTATCTTAGATACAGCACAGTTAGTCGCTGTTTCCATAAATAGGAAGAGTGTTGGTGCTAAAAATGAGTTGTCTAATTTAAATATGCAGGAAAGTTATTTTTTTTTTAATAGCCTGGGTATGTGCTTGAAAGAGTACATTTTTACTGATAATAGGTTTAACTGATAATAGGTTTAACTGGCAGATTAGCCAAAGCTGTACAATGTAATCCTAGGAATATTTACTTAGAAATAAGTCTTAACACATTCAATATAATTGAACATGCCTTATCAAAATTAAAACTATAACATTGTTATTATTTTTCCCAATGAAACTGTGGATAACCTTTATACAAAAATCATCATTAGAGATTCCACAAAATTAGTTTGAAGAAAGGAAGGGACAGCAAAGGCCGTTACTTGTGGAAAAAGAATTTTCATCTGGAACTTAAATACAGTGTTGGAGGGGGGAAATGGAAGAGAGAACACAATGAAATTTAAGACTAAGTAAACAATTGGATTACCCTGGATGACAGCATTTTTCAGCTATTCTTATAGGCCAGTGATGGTTAACCTTTTTGGTGCTGAGTGCCCAAACTGTGCGTGTGAATGCATGTACACGTGCCCAAACCCCCAAAATGCAATGTGCATGCATCTCTGCGCATGTGCCCTGCCTCCATGCATGTGCACATATCCCTACACATGCACCCCACCCCCACACATGTGCCCCTCCCCCCATGCCCAGTTGTGGCTTCCATGTTGGTGCACAAGGCTTTTCAGACCCAAAATGGAACACGGGGTGGGGGCTTGTGCTGTGCCCCTGTGCCCCATTTTGGTTTCCAGGTTGGTGCAGGAGGTTTTCCAGCTCCAAAATGGGGAAATGGGGGTACCTCACGTGGCATCCCCATGTCCCATTTTGGCTCCAGGATGGTGAGGAAGCTTTCCAGGCCCAAAATGGAGCATGGGGGGCCCTCGTGTGGCATCCCTGCATCCCATTTTGGCTTCCAGGTTGGTGCAGGTTTTCCAAAACAGGGCAGGGTGCACACGAACCGCCAAAATGGAATGTGAGCACCCCCTGCACATGCACCCCCCACAGGCACCCCCTGCACATGCACCCACTCCCCCACGCATGGTTGCACACTTCCCCCTCATGCGCCCCCCCGTGCATGCACAGCAGAGACTCGAAGACCAGCTGACCAGTGGGAGGTGCATGCACATGCATGGTGGAGCTGATCTGGGGTGACAGCTGGCGTGCCTGCAGAGAAGGCTCTCCATGCCACCTCCATGCCATAGGTTCGCCATCACGGTTATAGGCCAATAGAGCCTGAAAGAGCAGAGGTAGAGACTAAAATAAACTGACAACAAATGGTTACTTATTGTAAAATTTCCATTCAGCTGAGGTTTTGAAAATAGAGAATCACACTATTTTTGTTTATTCCCAAAAGTAGTTATAAAGCACTTCTGAGTTTAAATTGAAGAAGGAACCTAAAAATTCACTAACATTGTGGTCACAAAAGTTAAATATATAGACAGTTAAGCCAGTGTTATGAAAACAATTATTAATGACAGCGACAACCATGGTTTCTATTTTTCTTTCAAGATGAACTTGGGCATGTGTGTGGTATAGAATCAGCATGGATCCAGAATAGTATTTTCCAACATGCTGAGACAACCTCTTTTATGAAATAGAATTGTGGGCATATTTAATGCTTATATCCTATTGGGTTTTAGAGAGGTACATCTTTCTGAGTAAGATACTATTGATCCATTAACTATTTTTATATCTCAAAGATTTGTAAAGCAGTGCTATATATAAGTAAATCAATACATGCATAATTTAAAGATTGAAAAATTGAGAGTACAACTTCTGATGGTTTTTTTTATGGAAGCAGCATAGCCAGTATTACACATCTGACTTACTAGTTTGCATATTTCCATGCAATGGTACTGCATTTAATGCATACCATGTAGTGCATTTAATGCATACCATGTAGCCTAAAATTTACAATCAAGGTGATAGATAACTAACAGTTGACTTTGGGGGAACAAGAGATAAAATATTAAAAGATTAAGAATTGTGTCCTCGTGAGACAGTATTATCCTCACAGAGGTCTTTCACAAGACTGGTGGTAAAATGCTCACTGCATTTTTGCCCCCATTTTAGTCAGTGGCATATCTGTGTATATTAGGAGTATGAGAGAAAGAAAACTGTGAAAACATTCCACTTTATGGTATGAATGAGAACTTGGGAATTATAGTATGTTTGGGCTACAAATCTTACTATAGAGTTTGCATCAAAAAGGAAGATGAATGGAAAACTGCCTAACTGCCCTTTGGGTTCTTCCAGTTCTGAGTGCTTCTGTTTGGGTTGCAAGCCCGCCCCCCTGTTTTCATGCAATTGATCAATGAAATATTGCATGAACATCTGTACAAAGGGACTTTGGTATACTTAGATGTCATTCCAAGATACAATGAGACTATGGAGGAGCACATGAAATTGGGGCATAAAGTCCTGAAAAAACTCAGGGCAGCTGAGCTATATGCTAAACTATCAAAGTGCAAGTTCCACCATGACAAAATTGACTATTTGGGATATCACATTTCCCATGAAGTAATAGAAATGGATCCTGAAAAGGTGCAGGTAGTGTTAGAGTGGGCACCCCCCCCCCATACCAGGAAGCAACCAAAGAGTTATTTGGATTTTACCAACTTCTATCAGCAATTCAGACCTTTCTTTGCTAAGATTACATTGACTATTACCAACCTTTTAAAAATTAAGGGTGAAAGTAAGGTTAAACACAGCTCAGTCCTTCGAATGGATGATAGAATGCCAAGGGGCATTTGAAAAGCTCAAGTGGTTGTTTGGAACTGAACCAGTGGTGGGATTCAGCTGATTTGGGCTGGTTCAGATGAACTGGTTGTTAAATTGCTGGCTAGCCCCACCCCTTCGAGGAGTCCCCCTGCAACCCATTTTTGCTCCCAGGAGGCTGCAGGGAGGCCTACTAGGGCCAAAACGGGATGGAGGGGTGCCTCCCCACTGCCCATTTTTTCTCCTTGGTGTGGGAGGCTGAGTGCTGCCTGGCCATGCCCATCATGGCGATGCCCACCCAGCCAGTTATTAGGGCAGAGTACCAGTTGTTAAATTATTTGAATCCCACCACTGAGCTGAACCCATGCTCAAACACCCTGACACAAGGGGCATGGGGGGGGGCAGCCGAACTGCCCAATCGGTTTTAGGCTGGAGTCCAGGTGCAGAGGCAACAGCAGTGGAGAGAGGTCAAAACGGGGAGGCCTTTGCTCACTGCTGCCTACCCATTGCCTGCGGCGGCTTCCCATTTTCATCCCCCCTGCCCATTGTACTTTGTGCAGTACTGTTCAAGCCCCCCCCCCGGGTACCTCCTCAGCCATGCACAAGCACTGATGCCCTGCAGTTCGTGCACGCAAGATCTTGCGCTACTGATCTTGCACTACAGTAGTATAGGCCTCTGTTCTCTGCAAAATGAGGCTTGTTCCAGATCCAGCTGAAGAGATATGCAAGATGACGAGATTTGGGGGCAGTGAAATCACTTTGTTTGAAGCCTCCCATCGGCTTGAAAACACCTTTTGCACCATTCCATTCTCGGCATGAAGAGTGTTTACTAGCTGATGGGCGGTTTCAAGCAAGGCAATTTCGCTGCCTCAAACTCTTGTCAGTCTGAAAACACTTTTCATGCCAAGATTGAGACAGTACAAAAGGCATTTGCAAGTCGATGGGAGGCTTGAAGCAAAGGATTTCACTGCCCCAAAGTCTCGTCAGATTGCAAACGCTCTTCGTGTCGAGACTGCAACAGTGCAAAGGGTGTTTGCAAGCCAATGGGAGGCTTGAAGCAAGGGATTTCATTGCCCCAAAGTTTTATCGGCTTGCAAATGCTTTTCATGCTGTCCCAATCTTCTTCTGTGTTCAGGTAGGGATGAGGGCAGGGGGAGAGATTGGCAGCGGTGCCACTGGCCATGGCTTTCCCACACACGGGTGGGGTGGTCCCAGTGAAAGGGAGCTGCAAGGGCAGGGTGGCAAGTAGGGCATGGAGGTGCTGATGTGGATGTGGTGCTGATCTACAACTTGGTGCAGCCATCTGGGCTAGAACATGGTCAGCCTTAGATCTGACCCATGCAGCTGCCCTAGAGCCAGTGAGAGACCACCCCAGAATGTAACAGAACGGAGATGGTCATGTAGAACAGTCTCCTTTATCTTGGTGACAGCCTGGAGTCTTCGCAGGTTGAACAGTTTCCCATCAGTCCTGTATCTCAGGCTAACTCCCAAGGAACTGTTCTGGAAAGCATCTGACAGCATGGTTGAAAACGTTATACTAAACAAGATCGGTGCCAAAACGCTCCCTTGCTTGACGCTGTTTGTAACAGGAAAGGCTTCTGAAGCTTCCCCGTCATCCAGGACATGAGCCGTTATACTATCATAGAACTGATGTACCATCAGGATGACTTTATCAGGGCACCCAAACTTCAACATGATGTGCCACAGACCTTTGTGACTGACAGTGTCAAAAGCTTTAGTGAGATCCACGAAGGTGGTGTACAATTCATGATTATGCTTGACACTTCTCTTGGAGCTGTTGTGCTGTCCACAGTGCCACACTCTTTGCGGAAACTGCACTGTGTCTCAGGTAATAAATCCTGATCCAGATGGTCAGTCAGGCGGTTCAGCAACACTCGTGCCAGGATCTTGCCTGTGATAGAAAGCAGTGATATTCTTCTGTGATTATCACAGACTTGTCGATTCCCTTTCCTCTTGTAGAGATGTATGATGGACACATCTTTCAGTTCCTGAGGAATGGATCCTTGATTCCAGAAAGACTGGAATAGATGAGTGAGTTTGTTGACAAGCACTGCACCGCCATCCTTATAGACGTCCACTGGGATCACATCAGATCCTGGGGCCTTGCCACTGGACAGCTGGCTGATGGCCTGTACGGTTTCAGTCTTTGATGGTGGGGCATCCAGGCTGTGGTTGATATCCACCTGGGGCATTCTACCGATCACCTTATTGATGATATAAGATGGGTGGTTCAATATGGATTGGAAGTGCTCAGCCCATCACTGTAGAATCAGAGTCTTCTCAGTGATGAAAGTTGCACCATCTGAGTCCAGTACGGGGGGAGCTCCCTGAGGGCTGAGGTTGATACAAGAATCTGAGGGCTTCATATTCATAAATTCTCACAATAGCCACTTAACTTTGTCTAGTTCAGGGTTTGGTTCTTCTCATTAATTAATTAATTAATCTGCAGAGCAATATCCCTTTCTCAAACTCTGGCTTGGAATTCTTAGCTGTTTGGGCTGGAATTTCAGCTAAAGGAACCATCAGTCACGGTCCTTAGAATCCATGTTAAAACTATAGGTACAGCAGTGAGTCCAGTTCTATGGCCATTGGGAAGACCCACAGTGAAATAACACAATGCTTCACCAATTCAATGAATGAGTTCACAATTCATCAATTCAATCACAGTAAAGCATCACAGTGAAGCATCGCAATGTCACGATTTCCTGCCAACTCTAGGATGAAATCACAAAGAAGCATCTTTGTGGATAAATAACTTTCTTTTGACTCAGGGGTCCTTGTTCTCTCTGAGCTTAATTGTTTTCATTCAGATGTTTCATTATCCATTGCTGATGTTACCTAGTTTGGGTAATGAAACAACCAAGCTCAGAGTAGATCATTTCAACCCTGATCTACAAATATTCTTTATTCTTTTGACTCAGCAAGGAATATTTTTGTCTGAAGTATTTCAATTCTGGATAGTTATGAGAAAAATATTTCTAGCATTGTCATAATATCTAGTTTACATCTGATTATAATATGATCCATTACATTAAATATTAATACTTTTTTTGGGTTTATGTTTTCATTCAACTCCTTTTGTTGTGTCTTTTTATATTGTAAACCTGAAGGCAGCACTCATTTCTGTTTATTGATCTAAGGTACTCTGGAATTCTTTCTAATTCAAGTGTGTGACACAAATTCTTAAAATAAAATAATCAATAAACAAGATTGTGTTTTAGAGATTTCTTTCCCAATGAATGAAGCTTGACCTAGCCTCTAATCAGCTGATTGCAAGTTTTGGGAAAGAGCCATTTTCAGGCATAAATGAGAATGTCATTTAGTATCAGCTAACACAGGATTGGTTTTTTTTCTCTATCTTCAATTGAATAGAGAGATATAGAAAACAGTAAACTCCAAATTTTCTGACACAAAATGACTCAATAGAAAATTCAAGTAGTATGTTCATTTAATGAGAGTCTTGCTGACTCTTTCATACTTTTTTTAATCTTTATCATTAGATGAGGATGGATAGGAACTGAAAAGTAGGCTGATTGGTGATATAGATGAATGACATTTCAAAATTAATTTGACAATTTTAGCAATACTTTAAATAAAATGCCTTAAAAAAACTTCTACATGTGTATCAATTTTTAAATCTTTCCCTATGTGGTTACATCCACCATCATTTTAATGAACATAGCTTGTTTAATAATTGAAAAAGCCAATTATTTTTAGCAGTGTGATGATAAATCTAATTCTGGATTACATCAGTCTATACTTGGAGGAACTGTGTAAGAATGATCCTGTGCCTAAAAAGTCAACAGATCTACATGTACCTAAGATATATAGAAGTTCAACATGCTATTTTTCAGTGTGCAAAAATCTTTTTTCATTTAGGTACAGAAGCTTTCTTATATTTATCAATCACTCATTTGTGGCCAGAACTAGGAGCATTTTATCATTTGCTATTGCATAATTCATGCAATTATACTTTATGTTGTAAGTTCTAATCTTTCCTTTTCCCCCCAGTCATCTTTCATTTTGTGTCTCAATCCTTTTTCATGAGGCCTCAAGCAAAGTATTTTGCAAATCTGACTGATTTTAAGATGGAGTATCTTCTGCACTGATTGGAAGGAATGTGAGAATCTGGGAGTGGAGTTAAAAGAAGGCTCGGTCTACCACTGGTGTGTTCCTACCAGTGGTACGTTTCAAACATTTTTACTACTGGTTCTGTGGCCGTGGTTTGTGGGCGTGCAATGGCTTGGTGGGCATGGCAGGGGAAGGATACTGTAAAATCTCCATTCCCACTCCACTTCAGGGGAAGGATTCTGTAAAATCTCTATTCCCTCCCCAATCCAGGCGAAGGTTACTGCAAAATCCCCATTTCCTCCCAATCAGCTAGAACTTGGGAGGCAGAGAATAGATGGGGATGGGGCCAGTCAGAATTTTTACTACCAGATCTCCGAACTACTCAAAATTTCCGCTACTGGTTCTCCAGAACTGGTCAGAACCTGCTGAAACCCACTTCTGGTTCCTACTGGTTCACTCTGGATCTTATGAACTGGTAATAACAACGGTGGGAGGCTCCGCCCACCCACCCAGATGTCATCATGGACGCTCTGCGCATGCGCAGAAGCTTCTGCACATGCGCAGAAGTACCTTGTGCAAGCAAAGAAAGCATGGGCAAATGTGTGTTCCCGTTGCAAACCAGTAGCAAAGGTAAGTAGAACCCACTCGTGGTCTAGAATCCCCTATATAGCCACAAGTTAACTAAATCTAACTTCCCTTGAATTCCATTGACCCTTATCTAACACCAAGAAGTGCATATTGTTAGTGGAGAAGATTGTTGTGCCAAAACATGATTAGCAATAATTAGTTTAATTGAACCTTCATGTTTGGACCTACTCTTTGGTACCTGATATATTACAGACTTATGCCTATTAATTTTTGGTGCACTCTTTGGCCTTGTCAAATGATTTCCTTTTATTCAGTTGCCTGGACCTAATTGAAATCCTAAACCAGTTTAGCTACTCCATGCAAATTATGAAGTGAAGTATAGCTTGCAAAATCTGGTGCCTTTTAATAAAATGTATTCACCTGAAAAAGTGGTATCAGAGTCTTATTGCTTGGGGAATAAGGTATGTATTTTGTAACAGCACCAGTGGTAGGTGTGGCTTGATGGGTGTGGCATGGCTGGTGGGTGTGGCTTGGTGGGTGTGGCAGGGGAAGGATACTGTAAAATCTCCATTCCCTCCCCAATCGAGGGGAAGGTTATTGCAAAATTCCCATTTCCTCCCAATCCGCTGGGACTTGGGAAGCAGAGAATAGATGAGGGCGGGGCCAGTCAGAATTTTTACTACCGGTTCTCCAACCTACTCAAGATTTCCATTACCGGTTCTCCAAAACTGGTCAGAACCTGCTGAAATCCACCTCTGAACAGCATCCCTGAAATCTTTTCTGGTGCAAGGATAAACACCTCTGTTTGTGACTAACATCATTCAGATACTGAAATGAGAGTAGGCTGTCTGATTCTGCACATGTGTTGAGCCACTGTTACTGTCTTTTGGACAAAACAGCTAGAAAAAGTCTTAGAATATAGATAATTGAACACAGCACAGGGCAGAGCTGTGCAATACAGTCAAATTCTTTCCTTTATATGCCTCCACAACCTGCTGTGCAAGTAAGTTAGAATTTTGCAGAGGCAGTCCTGGTCCTAAAAACATTGCATCTGAAGGCTTCTACTCTCAAATATTCAGGATATTTCAAGAACCCCTACTCAGTTGTTACATTTCCCCCAGCGCTGTTTGGCCTGGTTTTTAGAAATTACAAGTCTGCATTTTTTATTCATATCAAGAATTTTTCTTGATACATATGAAGATGGGGAGGAATGGTAGATAACTGAGTAAATTTTGGTAGGTAGGAATTTTCATGAGATATCTGGTTTCTGAACAGCATAAGGAGAACTAATTAGAATTCCTACTGTAAGATAAAAGTCACAAAAGCTCTTGGGTCTTTATGAATACAGAAAGGCATGAGAAAAATGAGAGACTGGAATAGATTATCATGTTAAATTATATTTAGTTTGTGCACATAGTCCAAACAAAGAAAGTGGTCGCAGTTGCTAACTAAATTACTGGGGCTCTGAAAAGAAGTCATAGCAATGGGCACAGACTATCCATGGTAAATCTGTAAACCTTCATTTCACTCAGTTTTTTCATTGTTTTCCCATTTCAACTTTGTTTGCATTTCTACATCAGTTTATTTCTACAAAAATTGTATGGAATTTTGCAATCATTTATATATTTCTTGTAATATACATACATTTATATGTCTCTTTGTGAAGGCAATTTTTTTTAATATAATTCACTTATGTTAATTTGATAATAATACATTTAGTAATATAGTTACTAAAACCTGAGGGAATCATTGGGAGCTCATTCTTGAATAGAGTATTAGACTTGATCTTGTAATAGATTTTTTATGTTTTAAGAGAAGTACAGGTACCCCTAAACTTATAACTGCAGTTGGGATAGGAATTTTGGTTACTAAGCAGCACCTCAATCATTAAGAGAGTCATCATGTAACTGGACCTGATTTCATAACCATTTTTACTACAGTCATTAACTGAATCAAACAGTTGTTAAGTAAATCTGACTTCCCAAATTGACATTGCTAGTTCGAAGTCAGCTGAGAAATCATAATCATGTGGCTGCAACCATTGCAAATGTCAGCCAGTTGCCAGCTGCCTGAACTGCAATCACATGACAGTCATAACTATAAGTCACTTTTTATGAGGCCATTATAACTTTTAACTATTGATTCCTGTGGGAATATAATTTGAGGAAATTGTTGATGCTTCAATGCTACTGATTGCTGCTGCTGCTGTAGTTCTGTGATGTTCATTTTCAATGTTCTGTGATAGTTTCCTAGCCAGTCTCAGAATGTTTCACTCCCTCCCTCACCCAGCAGCTCATATCTGCCTGCTGGGGAGGGAAGGATGGAAGGAAGGAAAGACTTTGGAGTAATAGCATATACACAACTCTAGTAACCCTAGATATGCGAGTGTCTTCCCATCTATCGTTCTGTGACCTTTAGCAAATCTGCACTGATTTGGTGAGATAGTGATGATGCTCTACAGGCAGGCATCAATCACATGTTCAAAGATTTTCATGTGTGGCACAGGAGGTGGATTGGTTGGTAATTGGCACAGGCACTAACATTACCTTTGCCTTTTCAGATGTGACACTGGGCTGCCAGGCAGTTGGGATCTCATTTTCTTCTAGGCACTTGTTAAAATGTCTTGCCAGGAATTCCACACCCTGATGTCCCATTTTCTTCCAGATTTTGGCTAGTATATCACCTGGTCTAGTCAGTCATTTGCCATATTTTTTTGGGCATGTTCAACTCACTGCTAGGCAAAGGTTTTTAGATTAGATTAACAGAATTGGAAGGGACTTTTTCATGGTGCAAATGGCAGGCACAACTTCAGTAGACATGATGACAGGCTCCGCACCCTGAATTGGATTGGCTACAGTGATCAGGGGATGTGGAAACTACTCATTGCATATTCATTCTTGAAATGCATGATGTGGATGATGTCTTCTATAGTCGGTGCACCAAGGATCTCACCAAGTTGTACACCTTGTTAGCACCTTCATATAGATCGAAGTGTTCATAAAGATTGCAAAAGTGTTCAGATTTTTTTTTTTTGAAATTCTGACAGCTTGTTTGACAGCAGACTTAAACTGCTGGTAATGGACAAGGTCAGTATTGGTCTTGAATCATAACCAGTCTTTGAGGGTGGCTTTCTTAGATTTCACTGTGCATTGCACATTCTCATTCAACTATCAGGTTTGCATGACCACAAAATGTCACTCTGGTATTGTCACACCTATGATTCCTTTTGCTCTTTCCTGGATTTTCAAAGTAACCTTGTCCCATGTGTCTCTAGCTGAGCAGATAGCATTTACAGGGAGAGGTCCAATGATATCCATCAGCTGTGTTTCATGTCTAGGGAGCTTCGACCACTTGATTGTTCCTTGGTGGTGGTGAGACAGGCTGGTGAGCACAATTGGAGGTATAAATCAAGCACTAAAATTTTGTGTTATGAGGCAATGTTGTCCAAGGGGATGATCTTGGAGTCCATCACTATCTGGAGGTCTCTGTATCATCCAATAGCTGATTTGTGTGTTGTAGTCACCACTACTGTATGTGATGAGGTGTGACAGTCATTTTATAAAAATGATGCAACCCAAACAGGTTGTATGCCTCAGCATATTCCAGGGCAGACTTGCCAACTTCATTGTGTGTGCCATGGCTCTAGCCACCACATACTCAATGCATTCAATTAAAAAACCTCTAGTGATTTTCCAGTGTGACCATTGAGGTCTCAATTGGGCAGAATTGGGGCACATCACCTGAGGGAGATCAGCAATTGCATCTTGAGTTTTCTTTTGGGTTTGATGCTTAGTGATGACATGGTCACATCTTGGTCAACTTGTTGCAGGTCTGATACCTATCCACCTCCTTTCTCATCTGGGCTTGAGACCAGCAGTGGTGAAGTTAAAAAAACACACAGCCTGAATGTATATGTACCTATTTTCCATTTTTTCTTAAAATACAGATTTTAACAAAAGTTTTAAAAAAACCTTTTCATGAGGTGACTACTTTGTAATTTTCTCTTAATACATGGCATCATGTATACACTTTTTCTTAAAATATGAATCATTAATAATTTTTATAAGCTTCCTAGTCAAACTTTTCTGAATATGAGAATGGCATTACAAAATTCAGAAAACGTTTGAATTACGTAAAGTTTTAGGAATGTTTGGAAATGCAAATTAGAGAAATGAAGTTTAAATCAGTTTTAAAATGACTTTTAAGAGGAAGGGGAAGGTTGAGAAAGTAGTTGGATGAAGCTGATGAATTCCCCAAAGAGAGGTGAGAAATTAAAGAACAAATCCAAATGTATAGAACAATCTATAAACATGGTGGAAGCAGGGATAATCTGCCAGGATAGAAAGGTATAATATACTGATTGAGAGTGGAAACTAGTTTTAAAGAGGTTTCCTTTCCTTTTTCAGCTCTTAACTTTAATTTATTTTTGTTATTATTTCATATCCTTTCTACACTTTGTGTGATGTTGCTTCTCATGAAAGGGCTTTGAATTTAGAAATATCTTGTCCTTCTTTAATAATATGCCACAAATATTTTTTTTCTTTTTTCTTCTGAAAAAAAATCTGAACTCAAGTCTGAAAAATATGCAGTTTGATTTAAGTCCTTCTCCACTCTGGCCTTCCCTAAGGAGAAAGAAACAACAAAAAGCCGTCACATTTGACCCTGTATAGAAACATCTGTGCCTGAACTTGCTGTCTACAGTGAAAAGAGAGACACACTGCAGAATTTTTTCTGCTTGGGAGGATATGTGTGACAATGAACTATGTTTTTATTTCTTACTGAAGTTGAATATACTTTTATAAAAGAGCCATCTTGTATTTTTATCCAAAAATTGGTTTAGGTTTCTATATAGAACACTTCCTTTAACCCTTGCGTTTATGTCTAGATGTTGCATAAGCAAGAGTGCTTAATTAATTTCTTTCTTTTCTTTTCACCTTTACTCAGGACTGATTAAACACTGATCACACAAACCTGAGATAAAATTAGAACAGAAAATTGTCAGTGATTATACACATATACAATTTAATACTGTAGATTTGCTTTCTTATGCAAGAAAACATAACTTGTATTTTCAAGCTCTCTTTGCATCAAAATCCATCTGCTTAAAACTGTGAGAGTGGAAGCATGCAAAGAAATCTTCAGCCTTGTGTCCTAATGTCCTTAACCCACTTTCAGTGATAACACATACTTTTATTCTTTCTATATATCTTGCTAATTGGCCTCACAATCTTATAAAGTAAGGCAATTTTTATATTGCTTCTTGCATTACCCTCTGGTTTAGATAATCAATGTTCAAAGTAGGAATTACTCTTTTAATTTTTTTCTGTAATTAAGAGATTAAAAAACCAATTATCCTGCTGAGTCAAGTTCTAAGATATCTTGAGGCCAAAATAAAAAATATGTCTAAAAGGAACAGAATTACAGCCATGTCATAGATTGCCCTTCAAATGTTTCATACTGTAGGAAGAAATTTCCTTCTGGGTTCTGCTCCAAGTGGGGAAAAAGATACTGGAAACATGAAGACTGCTTGGAAAGATGGTTTAATGGTGGACAGGATCACATGGCTTGAGTTCCTGAACAGAAAAAGAGGAGATACAGCAAGTTTTCGGGTTTTATGCTCTCTCTGGCTTTGAACTTCCTGCAGCCCAGAAACAGTATCCTGATTGGTTGTCAGACTCCCAGGGGGTGGGGGTCTTAGTTAGCCTTGCTGGCTGATGGTCACATGTGCTTCCCAGGCCACATGTGGTGAGTTTCTGCTGCTATTGTGTAGAGGGCTAATCCTTTGTTGGATCTTTGACAATTCCTACTATGGCTCTGTCTGAAGGAGGTAGATCTTTGTTATGTAGAATAGACTGGCCCAGGCCTTAATGGCTCATTGACAAAGGGTGGGGCAGGAAGATGGGAGCTGTTTCAAAACATGCTTATCCATTTCTCATCCAGGGAAATATAATATTCTGCCTTTTTCATATTTCCTAAAATATTTCATTCTTCCAGGACAGGGGTGGGTGCTAACTTCCTACAATATTTAAATGGTTGTTCTCATTAGGCATATTTTAAAACTCCAAGGTTCTTTTTACAACAGTTTTATTACTAAAAAAACTCCATTATTTGGTATCTCCCGAATAAGTCTGCTACCATATTGTTATATAAGCTTAGAACTGACCCTGAAGACAGAATATAATCTTTCACTTATTTTGCATAGTTTACTAAATATACTTCTGATAGTCTTGTAAACCAGCCATACAGATGTAGTTGAAATAGTATTCTTTTATACAAATTACTGAAGGACAAGAGATATATGACAGTTTTCAATTTGTAAGCAACATCTAATAAATCAGGAAAACTTTGCAAAAAAACAAGGTACTTTTGAATGACATCTGATTGCTTGAGGCAACAAGCTGCAACATCCTAAATGTAAACAAATGTTTAGAATTTGGGATTCAGTTCTAGAAAAAGATGGAATGGAATGGAATATAATTCTTTATTGGCCAAGTGTGTCTAGACACACAAGGAATTTTTCTCTGGTGCATAAGCTCACAGTGTATATATAAATAGCAAGTAATAGGTCATAGATCATAAATCGTAGTTAACAATCATTAATCATACTCATCATTGTATGGGATCCTTCAAGATGCAGTCATTGGTATATATAGAGAGAAGAATAATGAAGAGAACACACAGCTTTGGGTGGCTCCTGTGCTAATTGAACGAGTATTTGATGTGATTTTCCTCATATTGACAACATCTGCTGATGATTTATTTCCATCTATTTGTGTGATAGGCAACTTGCAAGGGGTATAGCAGCAGATGTGATGGCTTTCAGATGGGCCAACACTAGCCTTTCAAAGGTTAGACCAAGCCAGAAGACCTTTACTTCCTCCATCAGTTTTTTTGGAATTTCTAGTCCTTGTCATGATAGCTATTACAAACTGTCTGATAAGTTTCAGGGTCTTTCATAAAACAAATAGTCACCATAAGCTATTAATAATAATAAAAATTCCAGGACCAGAAGAATTTATAGATTAGTCACTCATGTCTTAAGCCTAGATTAGACTTCTCCCTCACAACACATCAGGGAACATATGCACCTATCATTCAGAGACAGTTGCATAGCTGTTGTATTTATATTCTGTAAATGTTCATTCTGACTGGGAGGCACTCAAACTTTAAAGCACAGAGCAGAAAGTCAAATCAATCAAACAACATGCAGGACATATACATCCACACAACATGCCATTGGGATTTGGAAGATGTGTGCATTGGCCTGTCTGCAATCATCTGCACCCTATGCTTAGCCATCAATCCTTTGCAGTGTAAGTATACAGCCGTGTCAAACTGGTGACCCATGGGCCGGATGCATCAAGCACAGGCCATGCCCAGTCCAGCTCCGCAAAGAGAAAAAAACTCGGTCATGTGATGTGATCGAGTTTGACACCCATGTCATAATGGTGGGCAACTTTAATTCAAGCTTTAGTCACCTCCCATTTAGATTATTGTTGAGTGCTGTACATGGGGTTGCTCTTAAAGATCATCTGGAAGTGGAAACTGGTTCATAATTAATGTCACATGCAGTTTTCGGTGTCATGCAGTTCACCCTAGTAATACCATTGCTATATGAGTTGCATTGTCTCTCAATTGTTTTCCAGGTGCAGTTCAAGGTGCTGCTTATCACATTTAAAATCCTATAAGTAGAACACATTTAAAATCCTCTCCTTTAGGGCTATACCTATTCTACTAGATTAAATAGAGTGAGTGCATTCAAGTTCCTCTCTTTTAAATATTGACAGCTGGTGGAACCACAGTAGCTATCCCAATCCTCAATCTTTCAACTGAGATTAGAAGCTACCTTTGGGCTTTCAGAGAGCTATGAAGACCTTCTTTCCCCAAGCCTTGGATTAGGATGGGGATTGAGCTGCAATGTATTTTCAAAATTTGTCATAGAATTCAAATGCTTTTGGAAAAATGAGTTTCATTTTTATTCATTCCCATAGAAGATTGCTTTCAACAATTTGTGGAAAAATAATTTAAAATATATGTGAGTTTTAATTTTTGAAAAGTTTTTGTGGTTGACAATTAGAGTCTGCAGAACTACAGCAATCAGATTTTAAATTCATGGTATGAGAAATTACCTTAAGTCTCTCCACTGACTCCTGATTTTACTCTAGAGAACTAGGATCATTTATCTAGTACAACTGTTCTGATAAAACCATTAAGCTGTTTGTATCTTTGCAAAATTTCTATGTACAGTGTGTGTGTGTGTACATGTACACATATATATATACACACACATACACACACACACTGTACATAGAAACTTTGCAAAGATATGTACATGTACATATAAATATACTGCTCAAAAAAATAAAGGGAACACAAGCAGAAGACATCCGAGATCTGAATGAATGAAATAGCCTTATTAAATACTTTGTTTTTTACATACAGTAGTTTATACACTGCTCAAACAACTAAAGGGAACACAAAACTAAAGGGAACACAAAATTACTGTATGTAACAAACAAAGTATTTAATAAGGCTATTTCATTCATTCAGATCTCGGATGTCTTCTGCTTGTGTTCCCTTTATTTTTTTGAGCAGTGTATATACCTATAGACATAGATGTACACTTACACTCTTGGCAACTTCACAGATAAGTGCGTACAATTTTCTTTGTAGCATTTTCTAAATGGTTTGCCCATTTTTATTTCCTAGGACTAAGTAAGAGAGAGACTAATTGGACTAGGGTCACCTAGCTGTATTTGTACCTTAAGATAGGAACTCCAGTTTCACTGCTGTAGTTCAGGCAGGGAACCAACTAAAACTGGCTCATGGAAAGTGATTGATTGATTGACTGAATAAATAAATAATAAATAAATAAATATAGATTTATTCTACCCATAACTGAGATATGTAAGTTTATTATTATAGCCATAACTAGAAGACATTTAATTTTGCTGATATCTTAACATAGAATTTATATATCTATATATATATCCATATTTAATTATATATCTCTATCTAGCTAGCTAGCTAGTATCTATCTCTGTGTATTTGAAACCTCACAATTTTTGAGAAATAAAAAAGATGACCCAGAGATAATGTTATGATAATGTTAAGAATAAATATTGAAAGAGAGGGAGGGAGGGAGAGAAGAACAGAAGAAAGTAAAAAGGAAACACCACTTTTACTGCTACTATCATTTTCCTTTGCATTACTAATTTTTAAAATCCAGAACAGCATGATCAAACATTATTTTATTGGAAGCTTTCAAAAAAGAGACTGGCAGCCATCTATCAGTCCATTCCATTCCATAGGATTAAAGTGATGCAAACTGGGTTTACTAAGAATGTGATTAGGACTCATAAAGGATGCATTCTGGGAAGCATCAGCTTTTGGTGTTTGGTGCAGAATGCAGCCACATGGGCAATATTGAGTGCCCAAAGATGGGAACATGTAATATCTTTGCTCTGTGAACCGCATTTGCTACCAGTTTGTTTGCAGTCCAGTTCAAGATGTTGGTTGTGACCTTTGAAAGCCCTACATGGCATGGGGCTAGGCTACCTACAGAAAGTACCTGAGCTTCCAGAAAGAAATTAAACATGACTCTTTGACTTCACATGGGAAGACAGAGGAGCACCCAGCAGTGGGCCTGACTGCTGCTCTGAGATCCCTCCCTTTGCCTTTTAACTAATTTAAGAGAGAGGATGAAGGCTTGTTCTGTGAGCTTGTAGGTTGGTTTCCAAACATTTCATTACCAGGCTAGGTAACATCTTCAGTGGAGTTTAGAGGCTTTTAATAATCTTGCCCCTTCTAAAATTTTAATTTTTATATACTGTTTTCATATTTTACCATTTTATTATACACTGTCCAGAATTTCTCTCAGAGGAGATGGGTAGTTCAAAAATGTGAAAAATAAGTAAGTAAGCCTGTATGTACCAAACATTTTTGCTTATAATTGTCCTTAGTATATAAACATTATGTCTATAATTCTCTCCAACATATATTTGCTAAATATTCCCTGTGTTTTTCATTTCTTTACATTGTTCTTTATTATATGTACTTCCAACTGAATGCTCTTAAAATGCATCTTTATCACAGCGTAAGCTCTCTTTTTAACTCTATAACAACACAATTTTCAGAAATATTCTTTTTAGATGTATCTCTTAAGAGCTACCAATTCATTTAATTGATCTTAAAGTCTTAGTTTGTTATTGAGGATAATAGTTTCCAAACAGTTATTATCCAGAATTTGTTGGATATTTGCTTATTTATCCATGCATTCATGTAGCCATCTCAATGGTTAAGACTTCATAAGCAATTACATTAGTTGGTTTATCCCAGTGCAGTCTGACTTGCACCACTTTTCCCTGTTTTGCTTCTTGTGATCCTTTCCTCTATACCCGCCTACTCCATACGTAGAAAAAAATTCTATATAATACTGTGTAGATATCAAGAAATAATCAGTTTGAGGAGTCCTTGAGGAGCTGTTTGAGCTTGGTTGTTTTCTTGCAGATATTTCATGTGCTCGATTTGAACTATCTATATGCAAAATACGTACTCAGTCAGAAAGGTAAGGCTCTTCTCTATAGTGAATTCATGCCTCGCTAACAGCTCATGCATTGTGCTCTACTTGATATTCTTCAAATTTAAAACAAAAACATGCACTAATGCTTAATAATTCTGTATTTAAATAAGATATTGAAAGTATCTTTAGGTTTTCAAATGACAAAATGAATGTCTGCTCTCCAGTTTAGTAATATTTTTCATCCCCTGGTTGTCATGTTTTAGGTTGTCACTGCTCATAAAATAAGACCCTGCTTCACTTTTATAGAGCTCAACCTTCTCCCTTATTTTTCCATTATACTTATCAATGTCAGAGCTTCTGCTGTTGACATTTTGCTGCTCTAGCACATGTGTGGGTGAACTCTCAATGGAGTTGCCAAAGCATTTTACTTCTTTTTTTAAACATGGCTATTATTAAAGAATGTTCTTTTGATAAAACATACAAAATAAAACATACACCACACATTCCTATCTTAAAATCCAGTAGAATCCAGTGGGCATGTCATATGCAGTTCTCATTCTAATTATGATCTAATACTAATTATGATCTTCATAAGGCTCATTAGATAGCGCTATCTGTTACGCTAGATTCAACATTTGGTAACCCTGCTCAAAAAATGTTTACTATTAATGAGCTCATCCATAAATGCAGATAGTTTTCAAACAAGCTTTATATTTCTGTATCTTGAATGCATTTATTATGGTACTTTTTATTTTACACAAATCATTATTAGATTGAGATTATCAAGAGTTCTTGGGTATAGCAACGACCCTGCCTGAACTCCTCAACGTCATAGCCGAGGTGGCGGCTGATACCCCTAGACTTGTGGTCATGGGGGATTTCAACCTGCTATCTATCGGTGAAACATCTGAGGTAGCTCGGGAGTTCATGGCTTCCATGACAGCCATGGACCTGTAATTCATGGCCCTATTCACATAGGTAGACACACTCTGGACTTAATTTTTATCTCTGGTCAGTGGTTGAGTGGCCTTAATACAGGGGATATAGGCATTGAACCCTCGTCATGGTCTGACCACTTGCTCCTTCGACTTGACTTTCTGACCGCCGCACCCGTTGCAGGGAGGCGGAGCCGACCAAGTGGTTCTGCCCCAGGCGCCTGATGGATCCTGATAGGTTCCAGATGGAGCTTGGGCCATTTCTTGAGACTCTGGCTCACGACTCAGCTGAAGACCTGGTGGCTGCCTGGGACAGTGCGGTTGCTGGGGCTTTGGACTGTGTCGTGCCTTTGTGGCCTCTGACCCAGCACCAAACTCACTTAGCTCCTTGGTTCTCCGAGGAGCTGAGGGAGATGAAGCACTGGAAAAGACGCCTAGAGAGTGGTTGGGGGCCAGCTGATCTGAATCTGACTTGACACTGGTAAGGTCTCCTATTAAGACCTATCTAGTGGCCATAAAAGCGGCAAAATCTAGCTATTTTGCCGCTCTTATCGCATCATCAGATAACCGCCCAGCCTCCCTGTTTAGGGTGACCCACTCCCTTCTCCATCTGGGAGCACAGGATGACCCCTTGCAAGGCCGAGCTGAGGATTTTGTACAGTATCTGTATGATAAAATCATTCAGATTCGGGAAGACTTGGCCGCTGACTGGGTTAGTTCAGATGAGATGACTGAGGCAGGCCTTGAGAGTGTTATCTGGGAGGAGTTCGATCCTGTGGCTCCCGAGGACATGGACAGGTATTTTGGGATGGCTGAACGCGACCACATGTTTATTGGACCCGTGTCCCTCCTGGTTGGTGCTGGCTTCCTGGGAGGTTACACGAGGCTGGCTCCAGGGGATTATTAACGCTTCTTTGAGTGAGGACGTCCTGCTGGCCGCCTTAAAAGAGGCGGTTGTGAGGCCCCTCCTCAAGAAGCCCTCCCTGGACCTGGCTGTTTTGGCTAACTATCGTCCAGTTTCCAACCTTAGTTTTATTGCGAAGGTTGTTGAGAGTGTGGTGGCACGACAGCTTCCCCAGTACTGGATGAAGCTGTCTATTTAGATCCACTCCAGTCCGGTTTCAGACCTGGGTACAGCACGGCAACGGCATTGGTCGCATTTGTGGATGATCTCTGGAGGGCTCGGGGTAGGGGTTATTCCTCTATCCTGGTCCTGTTAGATCTCTCAGCGGCTTTTGATACCATCGACCATGGTATCATGTTGCGCCAGCTGGAGGGACTGGGAGTGGGGGTCACTGTCTTGCGGTGGTTCTCCTCCTATCTTTCCAACCGGTCACAATCTGTGTTGACAGGGGGGCAGTGGTCGACCCCGAGGCGCCTTGTTTGTGGGGTGCCACAAGGGCCAGTCCTCTTGCCCCTCCTGTTCAACATTTATGTGAAGCCGCTGGGTGAGATCATCCATGGTTTTGGGGTGAAGTTCCATCAGTACGCTGATGATACTCAGCTGTACATCTGCACCCCAGACCATCCCAACGATGCCTTGGAAGTGATGTCCCAGTGCCTGGAGGCCGTGCAGGTCTGATGGGGAGAAACAGTCTTTGTCTCAACCCTTCCAAAACCGAGTGGCTATGGCTGCCGGCGTCCCGGTATAGCCAGCTGGCGCCATCGCTGGTTATTGGGGGCGAATCATTGGCCCTCACGGAAAGGGCTCACAACTTGGGCGTCCTCCTGGATGCACGACTGTCTTTAGAAGAGCATATGACGGCCGTGGCCAGGGCGGCTTTCTATCAGGTTCACCTGATACACCAGTTGTGCCCCTTTCTAGATCGGGACTCCCTACGCACTGTCACTCAAGCACTCGTCACTTCTCATCTGGACTATTATAATGCTCTCTATATGGGGGTCCCCTTGAGGTGCACCCAGAGGCTCCAACTGGTGCAGAATGTGGCCATGCGGGGGATTATGGGAGCGACTGGGTGCTCCCATGTGACTCCTCTCCTGCGCGAGCTGCATTGGCTTCCAGTAGACTTCCAGGTGCGCTTCAAAGTGTTGGTGATCACCTTTAAAGCGCTCCATGGCTTAGGGCCGGGGTACTTATGGGACCGTCTTCTGCCACCAATTGCCTCCCACCGGCCAGTTCGCTCCCACAGAGAGGGTCTCCTCAGGGTGCCGTCGGCCAGACAATGTCAGCTGGCGACCCCCAGGGGGAGAGCCTTCTCTGTGGTGGCACCTACCCTCTGGAACAATCTACCCCCAGAGATATGAGTGATCCCAGACCTCCGGACTTTTCGTCGGGCCCTTAAAACCTATTTCTTTCAGTTAGCCGGGCTGTCCTGATTTTATGGTGGGTTTTTAAAATTTGAAATTGGTTTTGAATTGAAATGTTTTAAATTATGGGCCAAACTTATTTAATTATTTTAAATCTATTTTAACTTTTGTGTACAAATATTTTATTTTGACTGTTCAGCGCCCTGAGTCTGAAAGGAGAAGGGTGGTATAGAAATCTGAAAAATAATAAATAATATAGTAAAAATGTATATGATGGGAGGTAACTTATAGTTTTTTTCCTATCAAAACAGCTGGAGATGAAAAGCTGATTGGATAAAAACTGAATTTTGCTTATCTTTGATTGGCTTGAAACAAGAGAAGTAGCTCAGCTAATTCTAAGTCAATATGAGTAAGGCATAGGGAAGCTGGTTTTTGCTGTAAAAAAGAAATAGGTTGTACAAACGAATCAATAAACAATCACCATCATGCAGTATTAACCACCTACAAAAATATCTTGCCTTATTTTTCTTCACAATTATTCTCACTATCATCATGCTTATCTCAGAAGTATACTTTATAAATGTATGCTTTGTATCTCTTGTAACACTTTATTCAGATGGCATATTTAGTCATTATATGAATTTCTTTTTTTGAATATTTATTGTTGGGAATTAGGAGAAGTTAGAAATAATTTGTTTTCAAAAACCCATGTTGGCTTCTGGTTATAACTTTGCTTGCTTCTAGGTGTTTGCAGATTTGTTGCTTGATTATCTTTCCAAGATCTTGCCAGGTATTGATGTCAGGCTGATTGGTCTGTAATTTCTTGGATTTGTCTCCCCCCACTTTTTTTTTTTTTTTTTTTTTTTGAACATGGGGAACCACATTAGCTCTTTTCCAGTGCTCAGTTCCCTGGTGCTCCAAGAACTTTGAAAGATGTGATTCAATGGTTCTGAAATCACTGCCAGTTCCTTTAGAATTCTGGGATTTAGTCCGTCAGAACCCAGTGATTTGAATCCATCTGGCGCTGACAGGTGTTCTCTTATTTATTTTGCATATTTTAATTTGCATTCCTAACCTGTCATTTTCGCTTCTATTTTTGAGAAACTGAGTAGTATATTCTTTTTTTCATCAAGACAAATACAAAATATGAATTAAGCAGTTCTCTCTACTGCCCATTATTTCTTTGTCATCTTCTCCCATTACTGGATCTATAATTTCTAATACTTTTGTCTTGCTTTTTATGTGTTTAAAGAAACTTTTTTAAAATTGTTTTTGACATTTGGCCTTAGCTTTCCTAACTTCATCTTTGCAAGTACAGGCTATTTGTTGGCATTCTGTCTTAGTTATGTGTCCCTTTATTCATTTTTTTGTACTTCTCTTTTTTTCCCCTCTCAGTTGGTCTGAAAGTTCTTTGTGCAACCATGCAGGGGTTTTTTTTTTCTTGCTTTACTTGTTTTAATTTTTAGTGGTATTGAATTGAACTGGGCTTTTATAATAATATTTTTCAAAGTTTCCCAAGCTTCTTGAGTTGATTTCTCCTTTAAGAGTTTCATCCATGGGATCGTTCCAAACTTCTCTCTGAGTTTGTTAAAATCAGTTCTTTTGAAGTCTAAGACACTGATTTGATTATGTTCTGTTGCTTGTGTCTGTTTTATATTGAATTTTAATATGACATGGTCATGCTCCCCAAAAGTTCCTGCAACTTTATTCCTCTCTATCACTTCTCTGTTGGTAAGAATCAAGTTCAGTATAGCTGTCCCTCTAGTTGCCTCCTCTATCTGGTGTGTTTCCTACATACATTAGTAAATTAATTAGCAAAAAGTTCATCTATTTCTTCTGCTTTGTTAGGTGGCCTGTAGAATATATCTATGGCAATGTCATTCTTTTTTCCTTTCATGTTGACCCATATGTATTCTAGAAGGCTTTCAATCTTTGTTGTGTGCATTTCTGTAGAAAGGAAGTTATCTCTATCATAGAATGCAACTCCATCTCCTCTTTTGTAAATCTGGGGTTTTTATTTTTGAACAATTTGTATCCTTCTATCAATATATTCCAATCATGAGTTTCATCCCATCAGGCTTCGGCAATTATATTATACCTGCCCTCAAGTACTAGTACTTCAAGTTCAACCAACCAACCAACCAACCAACCAACCAACCAACCAACCAACCAGAATCGAGCTGGAAGGGACCTTGGAGGTCTTCTAGTCCAACCTCCTGCTCAAGCAGAGATTCTATAACATTTTAGATAGGTGGCTGTCCAGTCTTTTCTTAAAAACCTCCAGTGAAAAAGCACCTACAACTTCTGAAGGGAAGCTGTTCCACTGGCTAATTGTCCTCACTATTAGGAGGTTTCTCCTTAATTATAAGTTACAAATCCATCTGGTGATAATGCTGTCTATCCCTAATTTCTAGTTTAGGTTAGGAATCTGTTCAATCTCCCACTTGCTGCAGTTTGTCTTCCAGTTGTTATCAGGATAGTTAAAGTTTCCCATTACTATTGTGATATGTTTCCTAAATATATGTGTTAATTGATTAGCAAAGAGTTCATCTATTTGGTGCAGTCATAGGTTTCAATATTTTTTTACTATCAGTTCTGAATTCTGGCTTGGTGGGCGTGGCATGGCATGGCGGGCATGGCAGGGGAAGGATACTATAAAATCTCCATTCCCACCCCACTCCAGGGGAAGGATACTGTAAAATCTCCATTCCCTCCCCAATCCAGGGGAAGGTTACTGCAAAATCCCCATTTCCTCCTGAACAGCTGGGCCTTGGGAGGCAGAGAATAGATGGGGATGGGGCCAGTCAGAATTTTTACTACCAGTTCTCCGAACTACTCAAAATTTCCTCTACCAGTTCTCCAGAACTGGTCAGAACCTGCTGAAACCCACAAACCCTCTGGTTTGGTGTGTGGCCTGGTCTCACCTTCCTCTGCTGGAGAGATCTCTGGAACCCACCTCCTAGCCTTGCCTGCCCCACCCCCACAGGAGGTGGAAGATGACACTGCTGTGTGTAGAAGTGGGGAGGAGAAATTTTGCAAGAAGCAGTTTCCTCTGAGTCCAACTTCTATCTTGACAGATCTCTGGAGAGGAGGAGGGAATAGAAGGGGAGCTGCAAGAGGGAAGGCTGTCCCAACAAGTCAGCATCCTTACCACATATGATTGCATGGGAATTCCCTTTCAAGAAGGGCCAGACTCCCTTGTGCAGGACCAGGGAGCACTACTCCTCTGTCTTCTCCTCTTACTGTCCAGAAAACTGTCAAGGCAAAAGTTGGAATTCAAGGAAACTACTTCTTGCAAACTTTCTCCTCAAAGTTTCCGCACACAGCAGCATTGTCCTCCACCTTCTGCTTTGCTGGGAGGCGACATCAGACAGGAAATGCCAATGTCTGGGATTGGGAGAAGAATATCTCCTTTGGTGTACTATGCACATGTGCACACACACACCATTCCAAGCTTGGAGTATTTTATCCACATGTGAGCTTTCAAATTGCTAATTATGCCTGGGCTTGGGGAGAAGCCCTCTTCTTCCTCTGTGGATAAGGTCCCCAAACATGGAATGTGTGTGTGTGTGCGTGCATGTGTGTGTGTGCGCACGTGCAATGCACGCACTTGGCTGTCAGCAGTTTTGGGAGGTGAAGAGCTTGTGGAGCACTAAATTGTTCCCATGTTGAGTTAGCTGGTGCAACTTGTTCTGAATCAGCCACTCCCAGTAAGCAGCGTTGAGCCAACCACACCTACCTGACCTCGCCCACCCTGACCACACCTAGTCATGGCAACCTGGCTACTGGCCCTTTGAAGGCAACCACAATGCTGATGTGGCCCTCAATGAAATTGAGTTTGACAACCCTGGCCTAGTTTAATGATGCTCAATTCCAATTTAACCAGATTGTACCATTCCGACCCTAAATAGCCAACATCTTTAAGGCAAATACTGCTGCTTAGATCTGTTGTAATTAGTTCATCAAGGTCAAAAGGATTCAAGACATTGGGTGTTTAAGGCTGTAATTACACAGTAGGACTGGAACGTCAGTTAAGTAGCAGCAGCAGCAGCGTGAAGGCAATTAAATATGGCATGGGATGAATATGTAACATGCTGTATGAAAACTTCCACAGAAAGAAAATAAGACATAGAGCAAAACAATATATCTGCTTATTCTTGATTGCTCTCTTCTGTCTTGTCATACCAAACGTGATGTGTTAGCTAAAGGCCAGCTCCTGACTTTCCCTTCAGCTCAACTCTCCTGTGCTATTCACTTCTTGAATGAATTTTCTTCTCCATGTTTCATGTCTCCCTCCAGAGCACAGAACTACAGTATGTTCCAGTCTTAACAAATATAAGTGGTTTAGTTGAGTCTGTATATGTATAATCATGTTGAGAAAATATTTATTGTATCCAGGAA
This sequence comes from Pantherophis guttatus, assembly GCF_059756535.1. Classification (NCBI taxonomy): domain Eukaryota; kingdom Metazoa; phylum Chordata; class Lepidosauria; order Squamata; family Colubridae; genus Pantherophis; species Pantherophis guttatus. The sequence continues at coordinate 68,973,351 of NC_142066.1, read as the reverse complement.
GTATTGGAATTGAATTAAAACTAATTGGATATTTGCCAGTCATTCACACAGAAGTAATATAAGGCAACTGATCAGGATTCAGAAATATGATAAATAGCCGAAAGTTTTGCCTAAGAATCCAAAGAGCCAAGTTCAAACAGCAGTGGTATGATTTGATTAACACAAATTCTACATAATAATCAGTTAGAATACTATAGTTAAATTCATATGACCTTATGGGGGATCTAACATGTCTGCACCTGGTGACTGATGGATCCAAATGAGTTCCAGAGGTAACTGGGAGATATCCCAGTGTTTTGCTGCATGGCCCTGCCAAAGCCTTAGCAATATCTTGGAATCAAATGGTGACCAAGGCTTTGGACAGGACGATGCCTCTGTAACTTCTCCCTACCAATCTCACCCAACTTTCCCTGTGGTTCACAGAGAAGTTGCAGGTTCAAGAAAAAGCAAGGAATGTCTGGATCACTGTTGGAGGAAAATGAAGGATGACTTCAACTGGACATGACTTAGGTCTGCTATTAAGGCCCTAACCCACCCCTGGTCATCCATGTGATGGTGTCGCTGCCTTCTTATGGTGCCTCAAAGCTATGGGAACAGCAGGCTTCAGCTGAACTCTTGCAAGACTAAATGACTTCGGTGGATGGAGCTTCAAGATCTGGGACTTTAACACCATTAATTCTAGATGGAGTTGCACTATGCCAACCAGACCCGGAGCAACTTGGAGATTTTCCTGACCTTATGAGCACTAATTCAACTTATATACCGCCCTTCTCCCCAAGGGGACTCAGGGCGGTGAACAGCCAAACTTAAAACACATATAGTACAAAAGTTAAGAAAAAACTAAAAATAAATTAAATCATCGGCATTTCTAATTTAAAATCCCAGATCTACAAAATCGAAAAGTTCCCAATTTAAAACTCAAAATCAATAAAATTTAAAATTTAAAAACCCCATTAAAACCATTTTAAGCTAGGCCAGCTTGCTGAAATAAATAAGTCTTCAGGGCCTTTTGGAAAGCGCGGAGGTCCGGGATCAGTCGTATTCCAGGAGGTAGCTCATTCCACAGGTTGGGTGCCCCCACAGAGAAGGCTCTCCCCCTGGGGGCTGCCAGCCAACATTGCTTGGCCGACGGCACCCTGAGGAGGCTCTTTCTGTGCAAGTGTACTGGCTGGTGGGAGGTAATCGGTAGCAGCAGGCAGTCTCGCAGGTATCCCGGCCCTATGCCATGGAGCGCTTTAAAGGTGAGAACCAACACCTTGAAGCACACCTGGAAGACCACTGTGAGCCAGTGCAGCTCGTGCAGGAGAGGTGTTACTGGGAGCGCCCTGTGGCTCCCATAATCACCCGTGCGGCTACATTCTGGACCAGTTGGAGCCCCCAGGTGCACCTCAAGGGGAGCCCCATGTAGAGAGCGTTACAGTAGTCCAGGTGAGACATGACGAGGGCATGGGTGACTGTGCATAAGGAGTCCCGATGCAGAAAGGGGCACAACTGGTGCATCAGGCGGACCTGATAGAAGGCCCCCCTGGCCACGGCCGTTATATGCCCTTCTAAAGACAGCCGTGAATCCAGGAGGACACCCAAGTTGCGAGCCCCCTCTGTGGGGGCCATAACTCACCCCCAATAGCCAGCAATGGCACCAGCTGGCTATACCGGGACGCCGGCATCCACAGCCACTCGGTCTTGGAAGGGTTGAGTTGAAGCCTGTTCCTCCCCATCCAGACCCGCATGGCTTCAAGGCACTTCAACCATATACTTCAACAAAAGTATATGGTTGTCCCATAACAATGGTTCCCTTCTCCAAAAGGAAACTCGGAGGGGAGGATGAAAAATCATCATGTAGTTTGCTTGGTTGACAGAAAAAACAAATGCCAAGATTGATATACACTTATATTTGAGGATTAAATCTGAGTTACAATCATTTGTGCAAAAAATATAATGATAAAATCATCTTGGAGAGTTTGTAGGTAGAGAGTAGTGTTTCCCCTATGTCCAGACAAAAATCATTTTATTAATTGAGCTGTGCATGCATCAAAAATTATTTCAATGAAATGGCTCATAGGGACAGGAATACAAATACTGTGCTATTTATTAAAACAAGCCATCTTTTTTTCAGAGTTTCCTGTATACTGTAGCTGTTTTATGGGTTAATTCGGGAGGTGGGGGGGAGGACAGAAGAGCTGAGAAATGCTGGGCTCATAGACACCTGAAAGCATTTCTCCCTAATCATTTTCCAAACATACATTTTAATGGCTGTGTAAGAAGCTTTCCCCTTCATGGATCACTGCCTTGTTGTGGCAAAGGGGCTTGTGCAGCTCAAAGAAGCTATGAGTTAAGCCTTGCATGAACTTGGAAGTACTAATACATGAGGGCAGGTATGATATAGTTGCCTTTACTGACAACTTGTGGGTAAAACTCATGATTGGAATATACTAATAGAAGGATACAAATTGTTCAAAAGAAACAGACAAAAGAACAGGTGAAGTTACATTATATGCAAATGATTACTACATATCTACAGAAAAGCACAAAACCAAGGATGAAAGCCTCCTAGAATGCATATGGGTTATAAAAGGAAATAAAAGGGAAAAAGAATGACATTACTATAGGTGTATACTATAGGTCATCCAACAAAGCAGAAGAAATAGATGAACGGTTTGCTAATCATGAATAAAGGCAAATATATGTGTGCCAGGTCAAATCTGGGTTGGTCACTAGGACCAGAGGTTTACTGTTCTGAGTTTTATGGACTCGTGTTGGAGTCCATCTTCAGGGAACTTCTCTTTACTGGAATATGTGCTTTGGGCTATTCTGTGAATCATATTTATGTGGAGCAGTGGTGGGTTCCTCCCGGTTCCTCCCTGTTCCGCCGAGCCGGTAGTGGTGACGATATGACATCACCAAACCAGTTCTAGGCCCCCGCCCCCCCACCCCACGTTATTCTTACCTTTTATTTGGCCCCATCCCCAATCTATTGCTGCCTCCTGAGTCCAGCTGATGGCTAGAGGGAAAAAAACTGTTTAAACTCTTGCCGCGGGGCTTCAAAGGGCCGCCCTACAGCTGATCAGTGTTAAAAGAAAACAAATGAGTAGACCGGTGCCTGCAAAAATACATGAGTAGATCGGTGCCTGCAAAAATACATGAGTAGATCAGTGCCTGCAAAAATAAATGGGTAGACCAGTGCCTGCAAAAATACATGAGTAGATCAGTGCCTACAGAAATAAATGGGTAGCTCAGTATAGCTCTACAAGCAGTTAAAAGCCTGGTAGACCAGTACCTCTGCTAAATCCTAAATAATTGTCACATGGCCATCAAGCCATGCCCACAAAATAAATCTACAGAACCGGTAGTAAAAAAATTTAGAACCCACCACTGCTCAAACTCATTGGTAGCCTCACATTGCAGTGAACAAGGACATACATTCAATTGTGCAGCTACTAAGGTTGTTGGCCATGCAAGTACAAATATAACCAGGGAAGTGATTGAAGCCTGGGAAACAGTCCCCTTGTCAGTCAATAGGACTGCTGATTTACAAGCAGTTTGTCAGATCGACAAAGGAGCTGTGGGCTTGGCAACACAAGGAAAAAACAGCCAATCACCAGCCATCAACACACGAATCAATCAATAGGAAGGCTCCACATCAGGGGTGGGTTCTAAATTTTTTTACTACCGGTTCTGTGGGCGTGGCTTATTTTGTGGGCATGGCTTGGTGGGGGTAATGTGACTGGGTGGGCATAGCCAACTTTTTATTTATTTATTTATTTTTTACCTTAAGAGGTTGCAGGAAAAATGCTTTTAGAAGCCTCTGACGATCAGGCAACTCAGCTGGGATCACCAGAGGCTTTTATAGGCATTTTTTTTCCTACAGCCTCTTTAGCTGAAGAGGTTGTAGAAAAAATGCACTTAAAAGCCTCTGACGATCCCAACTGAGCCGCACGATCATCAGAAGCTTTTTTTTTTACTTTTAAAAGCATTTTTTCGGCCGAAGAGATTGTAGAAAAAATGCTTTTAAAAGTAAAAAGAAAAAAAGCCTCTGATGAGGTGGGCAGAGTAAGTGAGCGACAACTAGGCTGGGGACCGGTTCAGGGGCGTGGCCAGCCAATGTTATTACCGGTTCTCCGAACTATTACAAATTTTTACTACCGGTTCTTGCGAACCGGTGCGCACCAGGAGCAACCCACCACTGATTGAAAGTATAGATGAAAACACCACTTGTGCTTCTGATTCTTTAACTTTCTTCCCTAGCTGTTTGTAATCTCTTGTTATTGTTTTCAGATTATAGTTCCTGTTCCCATAAGAATTGAATGTCCTATCACCAATATTCACCTTTTTTCTCTCTAGGGAAGTCTGAAATACTTTTCTTCCTGCTGCAGGAATGCTGGGTTGTGCCTTTTTTTTAGAAACTATTGATGAATGCTCTTTTGTGAGTGTCTCAAGTATCTAGTTAGGGCACTTAATGAAAATTGGGTGATGATTCCCTTACTCTGTATCTTCTAATCATATATAGCTCAACCATATAGGGAACCTATTGTCAATTCTGTCCTTACGTTTGGGTTATTTAAACATTACCAGTTGTACATGGCATTTAAGCACTCATTTTCCGCTCTAAAACAGGGATAAGGAATATATTTTACCCAAAAGAACAAATTGCCTAAGGTAGGTATATCAGGAGCTGCATTTCAACTCACAAGTATATGTGACCACAGCCTAGCAGCGTTATGACTAATTTCCCATATAATATAGGATATCTTGTTGCTGGTACACAATTTATATCAACATGCTTTCTCATACCTGTAAATTTTAAAGTGTTCTTTATTGGTGATAGTGGAGGTATTTTAAAGCCTAAATTCATTAGGGATGGGAGTGATTCTTTGACACAGAATCACATTAAAAATGTAACATTGTAATGACAACAAAGGATATTATGTCAAGTTGAAATCTGTAGTCTAATTTTGCAGACATTTTCACCTCTTAGTTTATGGGTTTTTTTTACTTGACTAGTTTAGAATTTATTTCATGTAGTATTTTTTAACTGTCTGCAAAATAGAGTAAAATGCTACAGTTAGTATTTTTTATTGCTGTATATCTTTCTATTGTTCTGCAGCCCCATTGCTGGAAATATACTATCCCGATGCATTTAAGCACTATTGGAGAAGTTTTCTTTAACATATTTTTCTCTTGGAATTTAACTGAATACTGGGAATTCAGACGGATAAAGCATGCTTGTACATTACCTTTCCATGACTGCTGCCTTATCACTCAAATTGGTGCATCAGACCCATGCATCATGACTCTGCTATAGTTCTAAGAACTTTAATGAGGATAATATTAAATCTTCATAATTCCTATCTATGCATGATCTGCTACAAAACTGAATCATCCAATACAAATTAAAAATTCACATAGTAGAATAATGGTTCAAGAAGCAATGAGAGAAAGGGGCAAATCTATAAGCCAAACTAGGAAAATGCAACCAGTTGAACTTATTTTCCTAAATTGCTGCCCTCAAGATTAGAGCAAATATCCCTCTCCACTGCTATTGAGTAGGAATTATTCAGTCTTACTTCAGGGCAGTAGCATTCCCAACAAACATTATTAGTTATGAGGAGAGTGATATCATTTTGGGGTAGTGTTTAGAGGTTAAGAGCCTGGGTTTGGTTGACCAGAAGTTTGGCAGTTCAAGACCCAAGTACCACGTGATGCGGGGGGGGGAGCTCCCATTCTTGCTTCAACACTTGCCAACCCAGCAATTTAAAAGCATGCAAATGTACATAGATAAACATGAGAAACTTTGGTGGGATGATAACAGGGTTCCATGAACCTTGGCATATAGTCATGCTAGGCTCATGACCATAGAAGCATCTTCAGATAATGTTAGCTCCCTTTGGAAACAGATAAGCACCACCCCTAGAGTCAGAAACGACTGGACCGGGGAAACCTTTACTTTTTACTTTAGTTAGTTATATGATTGTTTCCTCTAAGCTTTGTTTATTTTGTCACACTCCTCAAGATATGCGTGACTTTATATGGAATGTATTACATGCACACATCCATTTTGAAAAACATGTTGGATTTTGATAACAAATAACAATGAATTGGCCAACATTTCCTGTTGTTCTTCAACAGGAAAAAAAACAACAGAAAACAGATATGTAAGTTTTTATTTAGAGTGGTACTTGTGATTGATCCTTTGAGTTAGTCTTGGCTCTGGATAACTTAATGGAGTAATCTATAGAGTTTCCCTGGCAATGAATTCCAACAAGTGATTTGTCATTATTTTCTTCTGGAATGTTTTTATTTCAGTCTAGGGCTAGGAGAAAGTGATGTGCGATGTGCCTAAAGTCACTTATGGGTGTTTTCAACCACTACACCAAATAACCTAAATCTCATTTAGGTTTCAGACAGCTTCAAATTCTCAACAATTTTCCCCTGCATAAAAACTTTAGAAATACCACTCTTAACCAGTTAGCCTTACCATGTTACCTCTCTAATGAGTTTTCCCTCAACTTCCCCTCTAAAGGAGAAAAATAAAAGTGTTGGCTATCAAAAGAGTCCTTACCTATAATTAATAATGAAGCATGAAGTGAAGAAACAGAATTTGTGAACATTGTATTGAAGTTATTCTCAGATGTTTCTTGTCAAATGCCAATAGATTAAAGTTTTCCTCTTCATTCAGCCTTTTCCTACAGAAATCTTTTTCAAAGTTATATACAAAAAAATGTTTAATATAAAGCTTCTCTATAAATGGAAACAAAACAACAGCCGTTCAAAAGTGCTGCCAAAACACCTATATTTATTGCAGGTAACAAAAACTCTATGTTGAAAAAAATCAAGTAATTAGTACACACAATTCTTTAAAATATGTGCCATTTCTTTTAATATGTGCCATTTCATATTTGCAGCAAGTATCCTTATACTGAAAGTTATAAAATCAATGTTCTCCTGCCTTAGCTGAGGAGCTGGTTTGGGTGTCACTGTCATGAGGACTCGACATTGGAGACAGTACCTAGCTCTAACCCCTTCATGGATTACTGCCTTGTCTTGATGAAGGGGCTTGCGTAGCTCAATGAAGCTATGAGCTATGCTGTACAGGGGCACCCAAGATGGACAGGTCATAGCAGAGAGTTCTGACACAATGAGAAAGAAATGGCAACCTACTCCAGTATCTTTGCCATGAAAACCCCATGGACAATACCAAAAGGAAAAAAAGATATGATGCCGGAAGATAAGTCCCTCAGGTCGGAAGGTCTCCAATATGTTACTGGGGAAGAGTGGAGGGCTAGTACTAATAGCACCGGAAAGAGTGAAGCGACTGGGCCAAAGCCAAAAGGACCCTCAGCTGTGGATGCATCTGGTGGTGAAAGGAAAGTCCGATGCTGTAAAGATTTTTTCTCCATAGGAACCCGGAATGTAAAATCCATGAATCAAGGCAAGCTGGACGTGGTCAAACAAGAGATGAAAAGACTTAACATCAACATCTTAGGAATCAGTGAACTAAAATGGACAGGAATGGGTGAATTTAATTCAGATGACCATCAGGTATACTACTGCGGGCAAGAATCCCTCAGAAGAAATGGAGTAGCCTTCATAATCAATAAAAAAGTAGGAAAAGCAATACTGGGATACAATCCCCCAAATGATAGAATGATCTCAGTTCGAATCCAAGGCAAACCATTCAATATCACAGTAATCCAAGTCTATGCCCCAACCACTGGTGTTGAAGAGGATGAAATTGACTGATTCTATGAAGCCCTACGGCACCTTATAGAATTAACATCAAAAAAATTTTCTGAAAGAGCATAAGAACCATTTTAAAAGACTGAAACAGATTTATATGCTAAAAGAGGGAAGTAAGAAGCATCTGAGGTTTTATGGATCAAATACATCTTTACAGCCTGTCATAATTGGATGTGCATGAAACTCATTTGCATAAAAATAATTCTCCCAGTTGGAGATTATATTTTTACATTCATTCCATTTACATCTTTCCTCAATCCAGTAAGCCTCTTGGAGGCTTGCAATATATAAACAACTACGAAAATAACAATGAAAAGAAAAACCACAATATAATAATAAAGTAATAGAAAAATAATTTTATTTATTTATTTATTTGATTTTTATACCGCTCTTCTCCAACAGGACTCAGGGCGGTGAACAGCCAAGATAATGATGGTGAATAATAAATTTAATACCTATTTTCTTTTCTTTCTATTTTATTTTAATGCATTTTTAAAGGTTTTTAATAAGAGATTGGATAGCCATTTGTGCAGAATGGTATAGGATCTCCTCAGTGGTGGGATTCAAATTTTCTAACAACTGGTTCTGTGGGCGTGGCTTGGTGATTGTGTGACTGGGTGGACATGGCTTGGTGATCATGTGACTGGGTGGGTGTGGCTAGGTGGTCATGTGATTGGGTGGGTGTGGCCAACTTGCCGTCATTCACGTCAAGGGGCATCTTGCCTGGCCTCTCCTTGCCTCAAAGACCTCAACAAGATACAATTTCCCTATTTATTTACTACTATTAAACATCCAAAATATACTATTTAATCCTATGTATATATGCCATATCTGTACATACAAATTACATAGTATAGAGCACACAAAAAGATACATTATCTACTATATATATTGTACAAGTATGTAAACACACACACACACACACACACACATCTTCTAAAACTATTCACATTCAATCTCACTTACTGCATTTGGAAAAAGACACCCAGAGTCCACTTTCTGCCACACATTTAACTATAACTTCTGTATGTTAAAACATTACACTAAGGTGACCAGATGTCCCGCTTTTGGCGGGACAGTCCCGATTTTTAGCAATTTGTCCCACGTCCCGCGGCGTTTTAAAAAAGTCCAGATTTTTCATTCTGCCTCCTGAGTCCCGGCTGCCTCCTGAGTCCCAGTTGATGGCTAGAGGGAAAAAAACTGTTTAAACTCTTGCCGCGGGGCTTCAAAGGGCTGCCCTACAGGTGATCAGGAGTTCCTGGAGCAGATTTTTTTCCCCCTAGTTATGCTGAAGAAGCAAAAGCGAAAGCAGGGTCTTTGCTGCAACGTGACAAAATGAGGCAGAGAGAGATTTCTTTTTCTTCTTCCTCACCAAAAAAGGTAGGTGCAAAACTGCAAACAATGGGAAATTTAGGAGGAGAGTTCAAGATTTAAAACACAAAAGAAAAAAAGCTCTATTTAACTAGGGAATTGTAATAATTGAGATACTATTAATTGTATATTGTGTTGAAAGCAGAAATGGTTAAGTTGTGATTTGGTGGAATATATGGGGGAAATTATTTGGTTTATTATTATTGGTAAATATAATTAATTGATTTGTAAGAAATTGGATGGCATGGAAATAATTGGAATATTCATGTTCATATTTATTAATATACAAAAAAGATAGTTATATAACTAATGATCTATATTAAAATGTTGAATTTGTATTAAACAACTGTAATATTACATAATGAACCAATGTAAGGATGGATATAAAAATAGATGACAATGGGAAGGGGTATAATATAGAATAGAAGGGAAAAATTGAATTTGATTAAGATTAGAGATGAGGATGAAGGGTAATATTGGTTTTTTTAAAAAAATAGATGAGGAATAAATATGGCAAAAAGGAAATATAGAAATTGTAAATTTAATTGAAATGACTAAACACTGTTTAAATTTGTGAACCAGCCAAATATTCTGTTCAAAGAAAATACATTGTATGTTCGTATGTGTGTTTCTAATTATTGCTATTTATTCATATTTGTTCTCTTTTATTCTTTAAAGTTTAACAATTCATTCTTTATCTTAATATCTTTATATTTGTTTGGGGTTGGCTTTCTTCGCTTTCATCTTTTTTTATTGTACAGCAATCTTTCTCCTCAAACCTACCACCTCTCTCTTTTCTTTCCTTCTTACTTTCTCTTCCCCCCACCCTCTTCTTCTCCTCCCTACTTCCTCTTCCTTTCTCCTTCTCCTCCTCTCTTCCTCCCTCTCTTACCCTCACTCCTACTCTAATTTCTCTTCCCTTCCTTCATCCTCTCTATTGCTGTATTCTTTTATGCATATGGACTACTCAGAGGGCTGAAAAAGTTATTTTTGACTGGTCCTCACACTTTTGACCAGTCCTCGAACTTACAACTGTCCTCACATTTTACGTTTTTTGCCCTATCTTATCACCATGGTGAAGAGAAACAGTTGTGAAATGAGTGACATGGTTGTTAAGAATGCTGCACGGGCATAAATGTGAGGATGGTCATAAGTGTGAGGACCAGTCAAAAGTACGAGGACCTGTCAGAAATGACTTTTTTCAGCCCTCTGAGTAGTCCCTATATATATAGCCATGGCCACCCGGTCACATGACCAGCTAGCCATGCCCACCCAATCACATGACCTCCAAGCCACATGAACTCCACGCCCACAAAATAAGCCACGCCCACAATGGTGTCCCTCTTTACCAATGTTAAAATCTGGTCACCTTACATTACACACATCTTCAGATGTTCTTCCCTAGCCTGCACATGACTGTTAGAGCCAGGAGGCGATTGAGTAAAATGTGGTGAAACTCACTTAACAACGCTCTTGCTTAGCAACCAAAATTTTGAGCTCAATTGGGGTTGTAAGTCAAGGACTATCTCTGCCTTCATCTGCATGGCAGCCTTGTTCTAGTAAACTCCTTCTCCTTTCTGGCAATTTTTCTCTCTGTTAGAGGCACCAAAATAATCCAGACCATATAAGGTTTCCTGCTGGAGCAAGGGGTTGGACTAGATGTCCTCCAAGGTCCCTTCTAACCCTGCTATTCTATGATTCTGTAAGGATCTCCTGCTGGAGCAGGGGGTTTGACTAGATGGTCTCCGAGATCCCTTCCAGCCCTAGATTGCTGTGCTTTTTCAAAGTGTCTTCTGAAGCCATGTCTAGTGCCAGGGTTTGTGATCCTTCCTTCCTCTCCTTTCTCTCTCTCTCTCTCTCTCTCTCCCTCCCTCCCTCCATGTCTATCTATCCATCCATCCATCTATCCATGCAACTATATGTCATTCACTTTCCCCTCCCTCCCTCCCTCTCTTTCTTCTTTCTTTCTTTCTTTCTTTCTTTCTTTCTTTCTTTCTTTCTTTCTTTTCTGTCTCTCCCTTCTCTCTCTCTTTTCTTTCTCTTTCCCTCTCTTTCTCTCCCTTCCTAGGAGAAGGGAGCTTCTAATGCTAGGAAAGAAAGGGAGCTGCTGGCATGAGGGAAAGGCAGGCAAAGAGGGGCTTCCTTCCCTCATGCTGGCTGATTTGTTTCCCTTTCGGATTAAAGAGGATCCTGGGTGCTGCAGTCAATGGGGAAATAAGAAAGGGAGCTGCCAGCATGAGGGAAAGGCAAGCTATTGTGGTCCACCAGCAGCCTGCGGAATCGGACAGTGTGGAGGCTGGGGAGGAACATGGACCAGTCCTGGAGTCTGGGGAAAGCCTGGACAAGGGCTCTGTGTTGAAGGCAGAGATGGGGCTAGGGCCATCTGGGAGTAATGCGCGGACTCCGGAGCCCCCAGAGTTGGACAGCAGAGAGGCAAAAGAACAAGAGGAGCACACATGCACAGAGCTGCCAGAAGGCAAGAGCAGCTAAAGTAAAAGGGATGACTCGGAAGTAAGGCCAGGAGATGATTGGCCCCTCCCATAAGGCTTAAAAGGGAAACAAAGATACTTGGGCCCTTTTGCAGGAAAGCAACGTTGCTAACTGTTTCCAGTCGGCGTGTCTTGTTTGTTTCTGAACTTCATGGGGCTTTGCCAAGTAAGCCCTTTGGCAGGGTGTCAAAGAAGATAAAGATTGGTGATTATCCTGAAGGACTTCTTCTGAAGGACTTGTTTTGCAACTAATTGGGACTCAGCTGGGAATGAACGTAATTCTCAGCTGTTACAATAAAATAGGTTTATTTGGGACTAATTGTGTCTTGTAATGACTCAGTAAGCCTAGGTCACAACACAGGCAAAGAGAAAGGGGGGCTTCCTTCCCTCATGCTGGCTGCTCTATTTCCTCTCCCCATTAAAGAGGATCCTGGGCGCTGCGCTGGGGAAATGAGAAAGGGAGCTGCTGGCATGAGGGAAAGGGAGACAAAGAGAAAAAGGGGCTTCCTTCCCTCACACTGGCTGCTCTGTTGCCATTTTCTCTATTTCAGCACTGATCCATGGAGCTTCCTCCACCCCCACACCGCCAGGCTTTTGCTTCCCCAAGCAGGAGGATGAGCAAGGAGAAGAGAAGGCTGTCTTTTGTCCTTTTCATCCTGGAGTGCCCTGGAGTTTGCCTTGGCTGCCCAGATGCCCTCACTTTCCCCAAGCAGGATGAGGAGCATGGAGAAAAGAAGGCCACTCTGGTTTTTCGCCATTGCAGCTCCACATATCTTGCTCCATCCACCACCGCCAGGCCCCAGCTTCTCCCAAGCATTTCTATGCCTACCTGATTTCCCCTCTCTGGCATTTTTCCATCGTGCTTCTCGCCATTGTGTGCCGGACAGCGCTGCGTGGGATGCAGCCAAAGGCAGAAAAGCTGGCTGGCCCTCAGAGACCATGTGGTCGAGGCAAGCGAGGGAGCCAGATGGAAAGCATGCCTGGCAAGGAGTGACTGGGTGGAGCGGGGCAGGGCAGTTGGGGTTGGTAGAGTGGCACAGAATTTTAACAACCAGTTTGTCCAAACTGGCCAGAACCAGCTGAATCCCACCACTGGATGTCCTGCTTGTGCAGCAGGTTTGACTTGAAGACCTTCAAGGTCTGAAGACCTTCAAGGTCACTTTCAAACATAAAAATAATTGAGGTTCAGATATTCACAGAACTTGAACAGATTCAGAAATTTGATAAAATAGTTGTTCTACACTTTTAGAAATCAAATCTAAATCTAGGCCATTGATACTTTCCCTCTGATACTTATAAATACAAGTCAGTATGGGTTCTGTCATTTCTTTTTAATAACCATTTTTATTAAAATTGAGAGCCCCCCCCACCTTACATTGCTGCAGTCTAACATAGCAAGGTGACTTCTTCCTTCTCATGTACAGAGTATAAAGTCAAAACCACTCTTTGTTTCCTTGTTCTACATAGATGCTGTTGACAACTTTCAATGCTTCATATAAAGATAATGATCTCCTATTCACCCACTGTCATCATTCTTTCTACCAGTAAATTCAACTGATTAGTGATAGAACTGTAGTAAAAAAGGATAACTAAAAATAGAAATGAAATATCAGCAGGCTTGGAAAATCCCAAATCTGTCATGTGCATAGTCCCTGCAAGGATATTAGCAGATATACAAATCTCTTTTTGAAATGAGAATATCAAAATATCTCAGTAATACTGAACCAGATTGTTTTGGGTGTTTATTGTTTTGAGCAGAATTGAGAGTAAAAAAAATAAAAGAGGGGCATAGAAATTTGGAGGTACTGTAGATGTGAGAAAATGCATAAAATATTATTAAAGACTTTCATAATCTTGGAGGATTACAAACACTCCACTTTTCTATATATTTTGGAGTTTTTTTTCTATTAGTTTCTTTCAAAGCAAATGCAAATTGTTAAAACTAAAAAAACATGCTCCTTTCTCTTTCCTCTTCTTATTTTCCTTTTTTGTTTCTTTATATTTTTATTTTACAATGAAACTTAATAAAAACTTATTTAAAAAAGAAAAACACATGCTAAATAGAAAAATCTGTACATAGATTGGGGAGTGAAAATAAAAGAATGACTATGTAGAGAAGAAATAGTGAGATAAAGAATCAAGTATGTAAAACTGTTCGCTTACTGCACGGGTATGAAACTCGCCACATCATGTTGATGTCACATAATGTATCACATTTTCTGCCTTTGTGGAGCTGGGGTGGGTGTGGCCTGCACATGATGCTGCCAGCCAGAATAATCGAGCTGATGGTACCCACAGCATGCCTCCTCTGCTGGCATGAGTGGTATGGGCCAATCCCAGTGGGGTGACATAGTCCCTCAAGTAACCCAGACCCATATCATGATCACCAACACTTTCAATTACACCCGGAAGCAGGCTGATGACCAATGTTGCTCGTGGAGCAGTTGTGTTGCAGGGGCAATTCTTGTCCCCCCAAAACTATCTGCACTGCTGAACTCTGTACCAGCTGTAGTTTTCAAATGCTCTTCAAGGGTAGCCCCATGTAGAGCACATTACAATAGCCCCATGTAGAGCACATTACAATAATCCAGGGTGAGATCACTGGGAACTGAATGACTGAGTGAGGAAACCTTATATAAATGTAAAATTTCTACATAACTTCTAAAATATTCATTTCACAATTCCATTTTAAAATTTTACTTCAAATCCTCTTATCCTATTTTATCATTTTAAATAATCCAATTCACTTCCTTGAGGAATCTTTGTTTAGTCTTTTAAAGTTATCTACCTGTAGAATCTTGTATCTCCAAATTATCTACCTCTTTCAGTCTCAACAATCTCTTGAATATTCTGTCTACACATAACTATTTTTTCTCCCATTATCATTTTTTCTTTTAAAAAAAACCCTTATTTTTTAGTTCAAGTTGTATAGGTGTAAGGTACCGCCTCTCCAGTCTTCTCAAGAAAGCAGAACTCTTGAAACAAAAGGCATTCCAAAAGGAACTTTTATTGGAAGACAGTGATAGCAGACAGAGTGTAGGCAGAATCTGAATTTCCTGTGCCAGATCGTTAGGTTTAAACTGTCCCTCCCAATGTCCAGTTCAACTGTGAGCCATTCCCAAAGTATGAAGATGTTATGAGAACTTCAGGCTGAGAAGGTGATAACAGGTAGTTCTCAGGTGCCACGATCTTGCTCCTCTGGTGTTGAGACAAAATAGATGGTCCTAGGGATATTCTTCTTCCTTCCCATTTCCCAAAAGCAGAAAAAGGAATAAAGGAAAATCCTATGTGAAAGCATCCCCAAACCTCCCCCCTCCCACCACAATGGCAATTCCCAATAGAGATCTAGGGGACCTTACATGCTGCTCCCCTTTGTCTCCAACTGGAGACAAAGAAAATAACAAAGAGGAGAGAAAACAATTGGAACAATTAATTAAGTTTGTTGGGGTAAAGCTGGTGGAAATATTTAATTAATTTAGGAGCTCTAATTGCTTTTTATAAACCCATTTATTTTGAGATGAGGGGAAGTCATTCCATGCTACTAAATACTGGTGGCCTCATGGTGCTTTCTTGAATCTAGAATTTCTTTGGTTTCAAAATGCTGTTCACCCTCTACCATGATAGGTTGTGGCAGGGAAGGAGCCAAAGGCCTTAAAGGTGAGGTCACTTCTGCTTTCAGTAGACTGCAATGGGAAATAGGGTGAACTTGCTGTAGTGACTTAGGTAATTGCAGTTCTACTGTGACTGGGTTTATAATGTGAGTAATGGGGAAAGGCCTTATGAATTTTGGTCCTAGTTTCTTAGATGGTTGTAGGGACTGTAGGAAGCAGGTGGATACGTAAATGATTTTAAATGGTTTGGGCTCTACTCTCTTTTTATCTGCTGTGCTCTAGCTTTATCTAAGATTTTGTGAACTACCGGCCAGGTGGTTTTTAACTGATTGATCCACTCCTTCAAGGAGGGGATAGTGGGCCAGTGGTGGGCAGCTTAGGTATTGGATTGAATTCTTGTCCTGTAGCTACTTGGAATGGAGTAAAACCCATGCTGGTGTGCACTGCATTGATGTAAGCAACCGCCACAAACGGTAACAGGTCGGTTCTGTTGGTAATTAATAAAGCATCTGAGGTACTGCTACAGAACCAAATTAACTCGTTCTGTCGCCCCATTAATTTGAGGATGATGACTAGAACTAAGGCCCTGGTCATTCTCTAAAAGGTTCAAAAATGCTTTCCAGAATTTAGAGGTGAATTGGACCCCTCGATCTGATATAATATAGCGTGGGGCACCATGCAAGCAATATATGTAAAGTAGGAACAATTTTGCTAGGCTCCTAGCTGTTGGGCTCTCTAGGCATGGGACAAAGTGGACCTGTTTTGAAAATACATCTGTGACTACCCAAATGACTGTGTTTCTGGTGCTCTCTGGGAGTTTCACAATGAAATCCATGGAAATCTCTCTTCAGATTGCTGAAGGATCAGCTACAAGCTGCTTCTTGCCCTCTTTCATGTCCCGCAGCACAGGCTCCGGCATCTCAGGCTTTCATGTTTTGGAGAGCTTCCATAATGAGACGCATTGCTTGCTTCATGAGTTTGTTGGTCTGGTCTGGTGCTTCCTCCATCTTGTAGTCATTATACAAGGTTTCCAGCTCATGTTGCCAGCTACCTTGGATGAAAGTGACTTCCTTGGTCTTTCCTTTCCAGTCCCCTTTTTTCCTGATGCCAATGGACCATCTCGGCTTTGTGGAGCCTCCCAAGGTGATCCCATCATCCATCCACTCACTGGGGCTCTCGTCAGGTTGAGCCTTGGTGGAGGTCTTCCTCCAGCATTGAACTTCCTCATGCTTGCTGCCCTATTTGGACATTGTATGTATTGTTCCCATGGTAGGACTGAAGCTGCTCTGGGTTGACCACTTTGCAGATTCTGCCTAATGGAAGGTCACATCTCGCCAGTCTTCTCAAGAAAGCAGAACTCTTGAAACAAAAGGCATTTCAAAAAGAACTTTTAGTGGAAGACAGAGATAGCAGATAGAGTTTAGGCAGAATCGGAATTTCTTGTGCCAGAACATTAGGTTTAAACTGCTTCTTTTGAGGCCCCTCCCAATGTTCAGTTCAACTGTGAGCCAATCCCAAGGTGCAAAGATGTTGTGAGAACTTCAAGCTGAGAAGGTGATAACAGGTAGTTCTCAGGTATCACTATCTTGCTCCTCCAGTGTTGAGACAAAACAGATGGCCCCAGGCACATTTTTCTCCCTTCCCATTTCCCAAAAGGTATATCGAAGCAGAAAAAGGAATAAAGGAAAATCCTATGTGAAAGCATCCCCAAACCTCCCCGCTCCCACCAGAATGGCAGCATCCCGATAGAGATCTATGGGACCTAACACTAGGTTATGGTCATCAGCAGATGATCATATAGATATTGACTACATCACCCATCATGACTGTGGTCAATAAATGCTTTTTTTGTTTAAAAATGGGAAAATACAGATTGAGTTATTTGCCTTAATTGAAACTGTATAATGTGCAGCAATTTCTCAAAAGAACATTTTCATGAGTTTTCTACATCTGTTATTGCTATCACCGGTTGGCTAAGGCTACTGGCTAGAATGAATAAAAGAGAAGTCTTTTTCTATCTATTAAATTATTTATATGAGATGGGATGAAAACTGAGAAGTCCGTTTTTTTTTAATTTATTGAAAGGCTTGAGAAACCATAGTATTTATAAAACATAGTGGTGAAATAAGTGGTAAAATGTCTCTCCAAGACAATGTAGCCTTTAGTTGTGAACTCAGTAGGAAAGAATATAACAATATAAGCATTCTGCAAGGTAGAATAAAGGCCAGCTAGACCAGTATTCTGTTTTCTGCAGTGAATGCCAAATGGAAATCCATAGGAAAGACATGAATTCCGTGATATCCCTACTGCTGTTTCCAAGCAATTGGTACTGAGTTTACATTCTCTGATCCCTTGTAACATGAAGCCATCATAATAGAAACAGAAAGTATTATAATCCATGAATTTATTCAATCTGTGTTTAAGGCTGAGTAAATTGGCAAATCCTGGAGTAGCAAATTCAATGGTTATAACTGTGGGCTTTGTGTAAAAAACATTTAGTTTTTTCCAAATTTGCCTTTAGTGTTAAATTTCTACCTGCTTTTTTTTCTTTGGTCATTAGTTCTATGGGATGAATAAAGAGAAAGTAAATAACCCACAAAACATGTTTGTTTGCACTGGAAATTCAACAAATAGGTTGTGAACATGATGGTCATTCTAATTACAGTACTTATCCCCAGCATCTATTATTCTAAGGTACAACTTTCATTCTCTTGTATTCCCTAAACAGAAACTATTACATTATTTTAAATAAAGGGATATTTGGTTAAACAGGCTAAATGGCCTGTTATAACCACTATATTGCTTTGTTCTTCATGGAATAGGTCTGAGATCATCCTTGTGTGAAGGGCAGCCTTTTAGCAGAACAATTTCACTGGCTCAGACTGTGTAATTGCCAAGCTAGTCTAAAAATAGATCTCTAGAAAATATGTAGGAAGCAATGAAAAGACAGGGAAGGATTTTATTGCTTTGGGCATTTCAGTTTAGTGATTGTTTCAGCTTTAAATCAAGCATATGGGATGACTAATAATACATAACAGAAAGCTGCAACAGATCTATTACATAAGGTAGATGTTCTTCAGAGAGTTTCATCTGCCTTAAATGATTAAGATCCTAGTAAAGTGGTGATAAAGGTGCCTGCAGCATTACAAAAACTAACTAGCAGTAAAAGAACCAGAAATCCATTGGAAATAATAGATGAGAGTATTGGGAGATTAATGAATTCAAAGTCCCACTGAGCCATGAAATCTCTGGGTGATAAATTAAGATAACGTACAGAAACCAGGAGCAATATGAGGGCTAAAATATAAACTTTTCAATTCAAACATAATATGTACTTCTGCCCTTGTAAGAAATTAAATGGCACTTGTTTAGTGGAATTCTTATGCATATTATATGTTCAATATTCATGAATATATAGTATGTTTATTCTGTTTTGGTATCTGTAGGTAAAATGTATTGCAATGTGGTTTAACATTCTAGAATGTTATATTATAGGACCTTAATCCCAAAAAAGGCATTGGTTAGAGAAAAAAAATTGCTGAGTGGCACAAAAAGCATGCCATCTATTTAATGAATAGAATTAATGATTCTGCTTTCCTTCCTGTTTAAACTTTAAACATTCTTAATCAATGGATCAATTCAGATGCTTTTTCACAGGGAAGGGGTATAGATCTATATCTACAGCTACATGGAGGGAAGCATGCAATGGGGTAGCTCAAAGGTTTGTTGTGGGTGCCACAGAGAAGAAAGGATCAGTTTATTCTTCAAAGCATCTGAGAGAAGGACAACAGATAAAAGATCAAACTAAGGAGAGATTTCCTGCTGGTGAGAATAATCAATGGAACAGCTTGCCTCCTTGAATGGTGGGTGCTCCATCACTGAGGTTTTCAAAAATAAATGGACAACCATTTGTTGGGATGGTATATTCTAGGACTGTGATGGCGAACCTATGGCATGGGTGCCACAGGTGGCATGCGGAGCCATATCTGAGGGCACACGAGCATTGCCCTAGCTCAGCTCCAGCACACATGTGCCACCGGCCAGCTGATTTTCGGGCCTTCCGGACCCACCGGAAGTTGGGAAATGGGCTGTTTCCGGCCTCCAGTGGGCCTCTGGGGGTATTGAGGAAGGCCATTTTTGCCCTCCCCAGGCTCCTAGAAAGCCTTTAGAGACTGGGGAGAGTGAAAAATGGGCCCACTATGCTATCGTGTGCCAAAAGCGGGGGGAGTGTGGGAGGAGCATGCGCACATGCGCTGGAGGGCAGAGCACGGGTGGGCATTGAATTATGGGTGTGGGCAAGCACTCGCACAATCCCCCAGCTCTCCCCACGTGCTTTTGGCACGTGATGGCAAAAAGGTTAGCCATCACTGCTCTAGGATCTCCTGTTTGGGCAGGGATTTGGACTAGAAGACCTCCAAGATCCCTTACAGTCCTATGATTCTATGACTTTATGCCCACTCCAGCTCACACTTTGGTTGCATTCCCAATTGCCTGGACTCATTATATGGGGAAAAGCAAGTTGGGAAATGATAACTTGTACACCATAGCATACATGCATGCATCTATCTATCTATCTATCTATCCATCCATCCATCCATCCATCTATCTATCATCTATCTATATATCATCTCTCTATCATGTTATATACTACCCATCTCATTCTGCAAAGTGACTTATAATACTGATGCCTCAATATTGTCTAGCCGATGCAAACAAACATGTGCCCAGACAGATAATTACACTTATGAAGGATTTGCACAACTTGGAAGCTTATACAGAAGCAAGGCATGAGAAATCATGGGCAGAATTCCCAGGCACAGGCAAGGGAATGAATAATACAAGAGGGTTGAAGTCAAGATCAGAGAAGATCTGATAAGAAGATCAGATATTTTGTGGATTTTAGTTGCCTTATTCTCATGTCTTATTGGTTAAAAATCAGACTGATATAGTATATGAGCATATGTGCCTATCCATTAACAGTCAAGAAATATGTGGATTTTTTTCCCTGTACCTACACTTACTTGTTAAATGTTGCCATATCTTGTTTTATTGTCCTCTCTATTGATATATCTTGTTTTTATCATGCTTTGCTGTTGAAATTTTGTTTGTTTGTTGTGCCAAACTTTACTTAATAAACTATTTAAGCTTTTATATCATTTATTTGTGCATTACTTTTGAATCCACAACCACTGCTTGCATTGGATTATGGCAAAACAAGATTACACTGGCAGTAGCCTAAAAAGGAGCTGAGAAAGCTTCTATGATTTACAGGCATTGCATCTCTTTGGACATTCTATTCATCAGAATGCCAATAATTCAAAATAGATCTGGAATCCACAACCACTCAACAGTGCAGGAAAGAATATAGAGGAATGGATATGTATGATTTGGGGCTTATTCTGAGAACTCCCAGATTGTTGGTCTTGTTGGAGGAAAAATCTTATTGTTCATGTCAGAATTATTCAGCTTAAATTAAATATTCAGGTATTATTGGATGCCATGATATTGTATTATACAATACAGTAGATTTAATTTTTGCAGTTTGGTTGGAAGGCTGTAAAAATTCAGGAATTAATTTCAATGCAGTTGTTTTGCATCATTATCTGTTGCTGACTTCTGCTATCTAAGGTTCAGTGAGTTTGCATTTCTACTGTAAAATGACTTAGATTAATTAATCCCAATGATTTTCAGAAAGTGGTAAGAGTTCTGGTCTCCCAGTTTCTTTGTAATTGAAAGAAACTGGGAGACCATGAGTATTAATTAGTCCTGCCTTAGGTACAAAGCCAATTGAGTGACTTTAGAAGAGTCATTTTCTTTTAGCTCTAGAAAGAAGAAAATAACAAACCACTTCTGAAAAAAGTTGCAAAGAATACTGTAAAGATTTGTCCTTGAGTCCAGTCTTTGAGAACTGGACACTATTTAACAAAAGAAAAAAAAATACTATAAAAGGTATAGTGAAGAGCTGTTGCACTCTGTAATGAAATTGAGTCATAACATCATGGCATTGATAGGAAAAATTTTCACAAACTTTGAAATAAAGTATTTTGCATTTGGTGCAATGTTTCAATTTTCAATTGAATTGAATTGAGTTTCATTTGAATATACAACAAAATCTAGAAAAAATATGAACTCTGTTAATTATTTATACTTTTAACTCCTGGACTTGTTGCATATAATGAAGGGAAAGCTAATTGCATTGAGAGTAGTACTTTATCTTTGGACATTGGAGATTGAGCCTAAAGGCAATATTCATATTCCCCTCAGATTTTAAAGCATTGTTTCATCATGGTCTTCCTTCTGTTATTTTGTCTTTTCCCCCCTATGTCTTCATTTCATTCTCTTTTTTTTCCCATTGTCCTTTTTTTTTCTTCTCCTCTTAAAGATCTATATATTTTACTTATATCTTTAATATTATACATTTCTACATTCTTGTTATATACATTTTTATTTCACTCCATACATTTGTTATTTATATATTTTATATATATAAATAACACACATATATATAATATATGTTTTATAATCGTACTCTTCTCTCCTAATAATCTTTATTCTTTATTTCTAGTCTTAAGCAGTGGTAGAATTCAATTTTTTAAACAACCGGTTCTGTGGGCGTGGCTTAGTTGGGGGTGTGGCTTGGTGGTCATGTGATTGGGTGGGCATGGCTAGCTGGTCATGTGATTGGGTAGGTGTGGCTAGCTAGTCATGTGACCAGGTGGGTGTGGCTAGCTGGTCATGTGACCAGGTGGGCATGGCTAGCTGGTCATGTGACCAGGTGGGCATGGCTAGCTGGTCATGTGACCAGGTGGGCATGGCTAGCTGGTCATGTGACCAGGTGGGCATGGCTATGTGCATAGGGACTAGTCAGAGGGCTGAAAAAAGTCATTTCTGACTGGTCCTCGCATTTTTGACTGGTCCTCACACTTATGACAATCCTCACATTTATGCCCATTGTGGCATTCTTAACAACCGTGTCAGTCATTTCACCTCTACTTCTCTTCACCAAGGTGACAAGATAGGGCACAAAATGTAAAATGTGAGGACAGTCGTAAGTTCAAGGACTGGTCAAAAGTGTGAGGACCAGTCAAAAATAACTTTTTCAGCCCTCTGAGTAGTCCATATGCACATAGGGACTACCCAGAGGTCTGAAAAAAGTGATTTCTGACAGGTCCTCGTACTTTTGACTGGTCATCATTTATGCCCATTGCAGCATTCTTAATTAAATTAATTAAATAAAAATGACCTGCTGGAGCAGTCCGAGGCAGTCTGAGGCGGGCGTTCGGGCCGGCTGCAGGGCAACGTGATACAACCAGGGTAGGTAGGCCGCTGCTGCCCAGGTGGGAGACGGGCGCAGGCCTACAGGGCTGGTTGCAGAGTGAAGCGATTAGATGTCTGCAACCTTAAATACTCAACCTTAAACACATGTAAACACTTAAACACAACCTTAAACCTGGGTGGGCATTGCCAACTCCATATCACTTACTCCCACCCAGGTTTTGTGGCTCCCAGTATTTTCTTTTAAACAGGTATCTCTGGGTGTCTCATTTCGCTCATCTTTCTTTCTCCCCTTCATCTCTCTTTGTCCCCACTTTCTCTCCTTCATTTCTTTCTCTCCATCTCTTTCTCCCTCCCCCTTTCTCCCCTTCATCTCTTTCCCCTCTTCTCTCCTTCATTTCTCTTTCTCTCCATCTCTTTCTCCTCTCCCCTTTCTCCCCTTCATCTCTTTCCCCTCTTCTCTCCTTCATTTCTCTTTCTCCCCCTATTTCTCTCCTTCATTTCTCTTTCTCCCCCCCTTTCTCTCCTTCATTTCTCTTTCTCTCCATCTCTTTCTTCTCTCCTGTCTGGGCAGGGTTCTTGTTGCTCTTACTGAGCTTCGCAATGGGGCAGACGACGCCCTTCCTCCTCCTGGAGCCCATTACGATGCGGAGCTTCGGCTGTAGCCTGGGCAGCCAGTTAGGGGTAGGTTCTAAATTTTTTTACTACCGGTTCTGAGGGTGTGGCTTATTTTGTGGGCGTGGCTTGATGGTCATGTGACAATTCTTTAGGATTTAGCAGAGGTACTGGTCTACCAGGCTTTTAACTGGTAGACCAGTAGCCCCAGACCCCCTTGGGATCAACCTGCAGCCCTCCCCTGCCTCTTATGGTGGTGGAGCGTGTGGAGGGGGATGCTTTTCGAGAAGTCACAAAGAGGGCTGAGAGCTGGTTTCTGTCCCACAAGTAAGATTTGGTCCAGAACCAACCCCAACATGAAGGTCTTTTATTTGCTCCTTGTACTCCTTGTCTTTGCATTTTTAACAGGTAATAAATTAAATTTCTGATGATGTAAAAATAGCTCATAACTCACCTTTCTAGACAGCTATTATCATGTCTAAAATGGAGAAGATACTCTTCTCCATCTTTTGTCTGGAGTACCATTTAATCCAGAGCCTTTTAATTCCAGAAGTCCAAGTTTAAAGAATGGACTTCTGGAATTAAAGCTCCATTTTTTAGCTAAAACTTAATTCACACCTGTTAGTTTTGCTTGAGCAGTGTGAACAAATGACAGTGTGATCCTTGAAAGGTCTGAAAAATATATCATTGATTTTTCTTTGGCATTTAAACTAGATAACCAATGTGAAAAAGTGCATCAAGGAAGGACTGGAAAGCCAATTCATACTAAACTGTATTGGGTTTTCTGTTGTTATTTGAATAAAATGAAAAGAAATCAAATAGTGGTACCTAGTGCAGAGAAAGAGACGAAATAATGGGTCATTCTCAACACTTGAATTCTCTACACTTAAAATATCTAGAAATTATTATGGTTAAGTGAGAATTATTATGGTTAAGTGAGAAAAATTACTAATTAATTACCCTGGTTTAAAGGAGGAGATGAATCGAGGCTTATTCCAAGTTGCACTATTCTGATAAAGAAAACGCGAAGGAAGGTTTCTAATAAAGCTCATTTATTTGTTATAAAGAAAATAAAACACCTCACTAACTAAGAAAAGTTAATTGTTACATTTTTGAAAGTAATTCGGGCCGGCTATCTTTCAGCCGGACCTTGCTGGAAAGAGAACAAAGGAAAGAGTGTGAGAAGCAAGTGAAGGAATGTGGGTGGATACGGAAACACGTAGCTTACTGATAAGAAGTTGGCAAAGCTACGGAGAGTCTGACAGTCCAGAAATGATGAGTTCAGCTGGCAAATAAAATAACACAGTGACATTTCTGTTGTTATTTGAATAAAATGAAAAGAAATCAAATAGTGGTACCTAGTGCAGAGAAAGAGACGAAATAATGGGTCATTCTCAACACTTGAATTCTCTACACTTAAAATATCTAGAAATTATTATGGTTAAGTGAGAATTATTATGGTTAAGTGAGAAAAATTATATGATTAAGTGAGAAAAATTTTATGATTTTTCTTGCCATAGTTCAAATCAAAGTTCAAATCAAAGATTTGATAGTTCAAATTAAAGATTTCTGAGACCAATGTTGAATACTTAAATTTCAGTAGTCACCAATCCCAGTCTTAAAATGAGTTAGAATCAGTGGGAGTCACTGATAACAATGAACTAACTAGCTACTGATAATGAGTCCAGTCCTGACTGAGGACTGAGGCAGCGCAGGAGTTCATGGCTTCCATGACAGCTATGGACCTGACCCAGTTAGTGCATGGCCCTACTCACCCGGGGGGAAACACTCTGGACTTGGTTTTTGTCTCTGGTCAGTGTTGAATGATATTGGGGATATAGTGACTGAACCCTTGTCATGGTCAGATCATTCCCTCCTTCGCCTAGACCTTAGAACCACTACACCCCGCTACAGGGAGGCAGAACCAATGAGGTGGTTCCGCCCCAGGCACCTGATGGACCCGGATTGGTTCCAGACGGAGCTTGGGCCATTTCCTGAGGCTCTGGCTCACAGCTCGTCCAAAGACCTGGTGGCCGCCTGGGATAGGGCGGTCGCTGGAGCTTTGGATCAGGTCGTGCCTTTGTGGCCTCTGACTCGGCGCCGCTCTCGCTTGGCTCCTTGGTTCACCGAGGAGCTGAGGGAGATGAAGCGCCGGAAAAGACGCCTGGAGAGCGGTTGGAGGGCCAGCCGGTCTGAATCTGACCAAACACTGGTAAGGTCTCATATTAAGACTGAGCTTGTGGCGATAAAAGCGGCAAAATGTAACTATTTTTCCACTCTTATTGCATCATCAGATAACCGCCCGGCTGCCCTGTTTAGGGTGACCTGCTCCCTGCTCCTTCAGGAAGCACAGGAGGACCCCTTGGAGGGTAGAGCCGAGGACTCTGTACAGTATCTGTATGATAAAATCGCTCAGATTCGGGAACATCTGGACTCTGATGGGGTAGATTCAGGGGGGAGGATGGAGGCAGGTCTTGAGAATATTATCTGGGAAGAGTTTGATTCTGTGACTCC
This sequence comes from Pantherophis guttatus, assembly GCF_059756535.1. Taxonomy (NCBI): domain Eukaryota; kingdom Metazoa; phylum Chordata; class Lepidosauria; order Squamata; family Colubridae; genus Pantherophis; species Pantherophis guttatus. The sequence continues at coordinate 68,947,739 of NC_142066.1, read as the reverse complement.
CGAAGACGTGGACAGGATATTGAGTAGACTGAATGCTGCCACATGTTTATTGGACCTGTGTCCCTCCTGGTTGGTGCTGGCCTCTCGGGAGGTTATACAAGGCTGGCTCCAGGGGATTATAAATGCTTCTTTGAGTGAGGGTGTCTTTCCCGCCGCCTTGAAAGAGGCGGTGGTGAGACCTCTCTCAAGAAGCCTTCCCTGGACCCGGCAGTATTGGCTAATTACCGTCCAGTCTCCAACCTTCGCTTTGTTGTGAAGGTTGTTGAGAGTGTGGTAGCATGACAGCTCCCTCAGTACCTGGATTAATCGGCTTATCTGGATCTGTTCCAGTCAGGCTTCAGGCCTGGGTACAGCATGGAAATGGCATTGGTCACATTGGTTGATGATCTCTGGAGGACTCGGGACAGGGGTTGTTCCTCTGACCTGGTCCTATTAGACCTCTCAGCGGCTTTTGATACCATCGACCATGATATCATGCTGCACCGGCTGGAAGAGTTAGGGGTGGGAGGCACCGTGCTGTGGTGGTTCTCCTCCTTCCTCTCCGACCGGTCACAGTCAGTGTTAGCAGGGGAGCAGAAATTGACCCCGAGGCCCCTTGAATGTGGGGCGCCACAAAGGTCGGTCCTCTCACCCCTTCTGTTCAACAGTCGCTGGGTGAGATCATCCATGGTTTCGGGGTGAAGCACCACCAGTATGCTGATGACTCCCGGCTGTATATCTCCACCCCGGACCATCCCAATGATGCCCTTGAAGTGATGTCCCGGTGCCTATAGGCTGTACAGATCTGGATGGGGAGGAACAGACTCAGGCTCAACCCATCCAAGACCGAGTGACTGTGGTTTCCGACATCCTGATATAGTCAGTTGGTGCCATCACTGACTATTGGGGGGCGAGTCATTGGCCCTCACAGAGAGGGCTCACAACTTGGGGGTCCTCCTGGACTCACAACTTGGGGGTCCTCCTGGACTCACAACTTGGGGGTCCTCCTGGACTCACCTGATAAAATGCCCTCCCGGCCACAGCCGTCAAGTGCTGTCTTTAGAACAGCACTTGACGGCTGTGGCCAGGAGGGCATTTTATCAGGTTCGCCTGATTCTCCAGTTGCGTCCCTTTCTGGATCGGGACTCGTTAAATATGGGCACTCATGCCCTCGTCACTTCCCGCCTGGATTACTGCAATGCTCTCTACAGGGGGGTCCCCTTGAGGAGCACCCAGAGGCTCCAGCTGGTCCAGAATGCGGCTGCGCGGGTGGTTATGGAAGTGACGTGGTGCTCCTATGTGACCCCCCTCCTGCACGAGCTGCACTGGCTCTCGGTGGTCTTCTGGGTGCGCTTCAAGGTTTTGGTTACCACCTTTAGAGCACTCCATGGCTTAGGACCGGGGTATCTACGAGACCACCTTCTGCCACCAGTATTTATTTATTTATTTATTTATTAATCAAATTTCTATACCGCCCTACTCCCGAAGGACTCAGGGCGGTGAACAGCCAAGATAAAATACAGATAATACAAATATTAAAAAATCCCTTAAAATTATTAAATATTTCGGCCGAAACACAGATTAAAACACCCAATTTATAAAATCACAAATTAAAAAATTTAAAAAATTTAAAAAATGGGAGTTAGGCCAGGCCAGCTTGCTGAAATAGAAAAGTTTTGAGAGCACGGCGAAACGTGCGCAGGTCCAGGATCTTCCGTATCTCTAGGGGGAGCTCGTTCCAGATGGTAGGTGCCCCCACAGAGAAGGCTCTCCCCCTGGGGGCCGCCAGTCGACACTGTTTGGCCGACGGCACCCTGAGGAGCCCCTCTCTATGGGAGCGTACTGTTCGGTGAGAGGCTATTGGTAGCAGAAGGCAGTCTCATAGATACCCCGGTCCGATGCCATGGAGCGCTCTAAAGGTGGTAACCAAAACCTTGAAGCGCACCCGGAAGACCAGCGGGAGCCAGTGCAGCTCGTGCAGGAGGGGGGTCACATGGGAGTGCCACATTGCTCCCATAACCACCCACGCGGCCGCATTCTGGACCAGCTGGAGCCTCCGGGTGCTCCTCAAGGGGAGCCCCATGTAGAGAGCATTGCAGTAGTCCAAGCGGGAAGTAACGAAAGCATGAGTGACCGTATTTAACGAGTCCCGAGTAGCCTCTCACTGACCAGTACACTCCCATAGAGAGGGGCTCCTCAGGGTGCCGTCGGCCAAACAGTGTCGACTGGCGGCCCCCAGGGGGAGAGCCTTCTCTGTGGGGGCACCCGCCATTTGGAACGAGCTCCGCCTGGAGATACGGAGGATCCCGGATCTGCGCGCTTTCCGCCGTGCCATCAAAACATTTTTATTCCAGCAGGTCGGCCTGGCCTAACCTCCCTTTTAAATTGTTTTTAATTTTTTTTTTAATTTTTTAATTTTAAATTTGTCTTATGAATTTGGGGTGCTTTAAATTTCGTTTTCAATTATTTAATTGTATTTTAATGGTTTTTTAACTTTTGTATTATATGTATTTTATTTGGCTGTTCACCACCCTGAGTCCTTCGGGAGTAGGGCCGTATACAAATTCAATTAATAATAATAATAATAATAATAATAATAATAATAATAATAATAATAATAATAATAATTACACCCCTTCCCATTGTCATCTATTTTTATATCCATCCTCACATTGGTTCATTATGTAATATTACAGTTGTTTTAATACAAATTCAACATTTTAATATAAATCAATTAATTATATAACTATCTTTTTTGTATATTTATCAATATGAACATGAATATTCCAATTATTTCCATGCAATCCAATTTCTTACAAATCAATTAATTATATTTACCAATAATAATAAACCAAATAATTTCCCCCGTATATTCCTCCAAACCACAATTTAACCATTTCTGCTTTCAACACAATATACAATTAATAGTATCTCAATTATTACAATTCCCTAGTTAAATAGAGCTTTTTTTCTTTTGTGCTTTAAAATCTTGAACTCTCCTCTTTTGCCCTAATTTCCCATTGTTCGAACCTACCTTTTTTGGTGAGGAAAAAGAAAAGAAATCTGCCTCTGCCTAATTTTCCAACGTTGCAGCAAACAGCAAAGCCAACAGCCTGCTTTACTTTCAGTTTTGTTTTCAGCTTGATTTGCACAAGGAGAAAAAAAAATCTGCTCCGGCAATTTAGCTCTTTGCAGCAAGCAGCAGAGCCCTGTGCAAAACACCTGAGAGCAAATCAGATGACAGTTGGGAGGCCGATCTAATCAACGGGCTAATTAGTGTATGCTGAAGCTGAAAGGAATTGTTTTTTCTTGCTGTTTGCTTGCAAGGAGATAACTGCACAGGCCAAAGGGTGGGGGCCATCCTCCTTGCCACTTAGCGCCTCCCTGCTGCCCCCTTTTGCCCCTAGCGCCCCCTGCTGCCCCCCTTACCACCCCCCTAAGGCATCCCACCACCCTAAGGCATCCCCCCCGGGGGGGCGATACTACCCACTTTGGGAACCACTGGTGTACTCATTTGTTTTCCTTTAACACTGAAGAGTTTAAACAGTTTTTTCCCCTCTAGCCAATCAGCTGGGACTCAGGAGGCAGCAATAGATTGGGGGTAGGGCCAAATTAAAGGCCAAATTATTCCATATTCTATAATAGTCTTCTTTTTCTTTAATTTCTTTTGTTAATCTGTCCATTTCAGCACATTCTAAATTCTTATCTATCAATTCTTCCTCATTTGGAGTTCTTTCCTGTTTCCAATTTTTTGCATGTACTATTCATGCTGCTGTTAAGATGTGTAGCATCAAGTATATATCAAGTATACAGATATTTCTGTATTATAGGCATAACATAATGAAGTAGATAGTTTGGTTGTTTGCACCTGATAGTGATCTAGGATATTTTGCATTTTTAAAGTATATCTACTGTAATTATAGGTTTTATTTTAATAATGTTGTCCTCAGTGCTATATGGTCATATAACAATCTTTCTGCTGGCTCATTTACTTAAACAGTCTCTGCTCCACTGTTAATAAATTAGAATAGTTAGTTTCCATTTAAATAAAGGATGTGACATATAAGAACATGTTTCAGAAAAGTTGGGTATGGGGAAAATAAATAGATACATTAAAAAAGTAAGTTACATTAGATTTTAATATTTTTGTACAAATAATGACAAATTATGTCAAATGGTGCTATATATTTTTATATAGTTTTGTCCTAAATCCAGATTCTACAAAGGAATTCAAATAAAAATTAGTAGACATCCCATTCACATTTTGTAATAGACTGTGAGAATAACCTTGGGAGAAAGAAAGTAGAACCACAGTCTAGATCAGGGACCTGCAACCTTAAACACTCCATTTATAGCCATTTGGACCCGTTTCCCACAGGAAAGAAAACACCTGGAGCCACAAAACCTGGGTGGGTGTGGCTAACTCGACATCACTCACTCCCACCCAGTCACATGATCCCCCCCAGCCATGCCTACTCAAGTTTTATGGCTCTCAGTGTTTTCTTTTCTGTGGGAAAGAGCGCTCTCTCTCTCCCTCCCTCCCTCTCTCTCTCTCATCTCTCTGTCTCTTTCTCTGTCTGTCTGACTGTCTGTCTGTCTGTCTCTCTCATATCTCTCTCTCTCATCTCTCTCTCTCTCATCTCTCTCTCCCTCTCTCTCTCACCTCCCTCTCATCTCACTCCCTCTTATCTCTCTCATCTGTGTCTCTCTCCCTCCCCCCTCTCTCTCTCTCATCTCTCTCTCCCTCTTATCCCCCTTGGCAGGCCTGGATCATCAAGGCACACAGGTAATATGGCTTCCAGGCCATATTACTTGGAACACTGACACCCCTCTCATCCCTCTCATCTCTCTCTGTCTTCTTTCTCTCTCATCTCTCTCTCTCTTTCTCCCCCTCTCTCTCTTTCTGCATGTGGCTCTTTGGGCCTGTTGCTGTGTCTCCCTGCTGAACCAAATCCCACTACTGGCTGGTCCCGCCCCTTGCCCTCTTCTCCCAGTCACTCCTTGGCTGAAAAGGTAAGGGCGACGGTGACAGATGGAGCCTTGTTCCATATTCCAGAGCGGGAGTGAAGCGGCCCTGTACTTGCCTCTTTTTTCGACTCTTGTTGGTGCTGCACGCACCTCAGTCATTTGGGGAGACGCGGAACTTTTTCTTCGCCCTGAGACACTGGCCTGACATGTGGCTGACACTGGTGCTCTCGCCACCTCTTGCAGCACCTTGCACGGCCCACTAAAATTTAGCACACTTCACAATGAGGGAGATGGCATCCCCTGCTCCACAAGGAGCCCATTACAACGCGGAGCATTGGTTGCTCGGGAAGACACATGACTTTCTCTCCACCCCGAGACACTGGCCCAGCCCGGCTGCAGCCGATGCTCCAAGGGAAAGTTATGTGTCTCCCCGAGTGACCAATGCTCTGTGTCGTAATGGGAGGGGGTTCAGGAATTTAGAGATTCTTAGAAAATCTTAAAAAAAGATTGGGAACCACTGTTTTAGAAGGTCCTTAGAAGTACTGAAAATGCAACCTCTGAAATGTCTTTTTGATCTTTTTTCTGAATGTACAGAAAGATAATGAAAGAACGAAAGAATTGGCTGATTTATCTATTAAAGCATAACTTCAATCTTTACCATCTTTAAAAGTCTGTAAAATTTTTGAAATATTAGAAATATAACACTTATTGTAGTGATCAGAATTATTATTAGAAATAAATATTTAAAGCAAATTTCATATTTTACAAAGGAACATTCAACTCAGTGCAGGTTCTGCTATTCAAAGGTGGAGTAGAATTAGCCCACATTTTCCTGTACTGCCTTCTGTATCTGTCACATCACAATTCCCTTTAATACAAATTTTCTAAATTCTCTGAACTTTATATAAGAATTTCTTTAGAGTAGAATTATGAGACAAGTAGCAAAATTCCATTTGGTAGATTCCAGGTGTGATATGGTCACATGACAAAATAGAAAGGAAATCACCGATCTTCCTTTTTATTATTGTGTATGGTTGCATTTATGTTGATTTTATGTAACTATATCTTTATTTTAGAGTTTAAAGTTTAAAGTTTAGAGTTTATTGGATTTCTATACCGCCCTTCTCCCAGGGGACTCAGGGCGGTGTACAGCCACATTAAAACACCTGAATTTATAAAATTTAAAACCAATTAAAACGAATATATACAACTTGGCCCTCAAATTAAAACACACATACACCCACTTTTTTTTTTAATTTGATTTATATGCTGCCCTTCTCCGGAGATCAGGGCGGCTTACAATGCGTTAAGCAATAGCCTTCATACATTTGTATATTTTTACAAAGTCACCTTATTGCCCCCACAAACTGGGTCCTCAATTTACCTACCTTAGAAAGGATGGAAGGCTGAGTCAACCTTGAGCCTGGCAAGATTCAAACTTACTAATTGCAGAGAGCTGGAGTTAAATTACAATGCATTAGTCTGCTGAGCTAATTAAATTAAATTAAAATTCATATTAGGCCAGTCCGGCTTGCTGAAACAGGAAGGTCTTTAGGGCACGGCGAAAAGTACGCAGGTCAGGACTAAGATGAAGCTCTAGGGGCAGCTCATTCCAAAGGGCTGGTGCCCCCACAGAGAAGGGTCTCCCCCTGGGTGTCAACAGTTGGCATTGTTTGGCCGACGGCACTCTGAGGAGCCCCTCTCTATGGGAGCGTATTGGCCAGTGGGAGGTTGTTGATGGTAGAAGGCGGTCTCGTATGTACCCCAGTCCTAAGCCATGGAGCACTTTAAAGGTGGTTACCAACACCTTGAAGCGCACTCAGAAGACCAACGGGAGCCAGTGCAGCTCGCGCAGGAGGGGTGTTACATGGGCGCGCCAGGTCGCACCCATAACCACCTGTGCGGCTGCATTCTGGACCAGCTGGAGCCTCCGAGTGGTCTTCAAGGGGAGCCCCATGTAGAGAGCACTGCAGTAGTCCAGACGGGATGTGACGAAGGCATGAATGACTGTGCGCAGGGATCCCGGTCCAGAAAGGGACGCAACTGGTGCATCAGGTGAACCCGATAGAAAGCTCCCCTGGCCATGGCCATCATGTGCTCTTCCAAAGACAGCCGTGCATCCAGGAGAACACCCAAGTTGCAAACCCTCTCTGTGGGGGCCAAGATTTCACCCCCAATAGTCAGCGATGGTGCTAGCTGACTATACCAGGACACCGGAAGCCACAGCCACTCAGTCTTGGAGGGGTTAAGTTTGAGCCTGTTTCTCCCCATCCAGATCTGCATGGCCTCCAGGCACCGGGACATCACGTCAAGGGCATCATTGGGGTGGTTCGGAGTGGAGATGTACAGCTGAATGTCGTCAGCCTACTGATGGAATCTCATTCCGAAACCACGGATGATCTCGCCCAGCGGCTTTACTTAAATGTTGAACAAAAGGGGTGAGAGGACTGACCCTTGTGGCACCCCACAAACAAGGCGCCTCGAAGTCGACCTCTGTCCCCCTGCCAACACAAACTGCGTGCGGTCGGAGAGGAAGGAGGAGAACCACCGCAACATGGTGCCCCCCACTCCTAACCCCTCCAATTGTCGCAGCATGATACCATGGTCGATAGTATCAAAAGCTGCTGAGAGATCTAATAGGACCAGGACAGAGGAACAACCCCTGTCCTGAGCCCTCCAGAGATCATCAACCAATGCGACCAATGCCGTTTCCGTGCTGTGCCCTGGCCTGAAGCCTGACTGGAACAGGTCTAGATAATCGGCTTCATCCAGGTACTGGGGCAGTTGTCGTGCTACCACACTCTCAACAACCCCCGCCAAGAAGCGAAGGTTGGAGACTGGGCAATAATTCGCTAATGTAGCCGGGTCCAGGGAAGGCTTCTTGAGGAGAGGCCTCACCACCGCCTCTTTCAAAGAGGGAGGGAAGTAACCTTCACTCAAAGAAGCATTAATAATCCCCTGGAGCCAGCCTCGTGTAACCTCCTGGGAGGCTACCACCAACCAGGAGGGACACGGATCCAACAAACATGTGACAGCGCTAAGCCTCCCCAGAAACCTGTCCACATCCTCGGGAGTCACAGGGTCAAACCCCTCCCAGATAACATTCTCAAGATTCCCCTCCATCACTCCATCCGGATCTACCCAATCAGAGTCCAGACCTTCCCGAATCTGAGTGACTTTGTCATGCAGGAATTGCACAAAATCCTCAGCCCCGCCCTGCAAGGGGTCTTCCCTCGCTCCCAGATGAAGGAGGTAGTGGGTCACCCTAAACAGGGCTGCTGGGCAGTTCTCTGCAGACCCGATAAGAGCGGAAAAATAGTTAAATTTTGCCACTTTTATCGCCACTAGGTAGATCTTAATATGAGACCTCACCAGTGTTCGGTCAGATTCAGAGTGACTGGCCCTCCAATCACTCTCCAGGCGTCTTTTCCAGTGCTTCATCTCTCTCAGCTCCTCAGAGAACTAGGGAGCCAATTGAGATCGGCACTGGGTCAGAGGCCGCAAAGGCACGACACGATCCAAAACTCCGGCAGCCGCCCTATCCCAGGCGGCCACCAGCTCTTCAGTCGTGCCATGAGCCAAAGTCTCAGGGAATGGCCCAAGCTCCGTCAGGAACCTATCCGGGTCCATCAGGCACCTGGGACAGAACCACCTGGTCGGTTCCGTCTCCCTGTGGCAAGGTGTAGCGGTTCGAAAGTCCATGTGAAGGAGGGAGTGATCAGACCATGAAAAGCGTTCGATGACTAAATCCCCTCTTTCCAGATCACTCTGCCACTGACCAGAGACAAAAATCAAGTCCAGAGTGTGTCTCCCCATGTGAGTAGGGTCTTGAACTACTTGGATCAGGTCCAAGGCCATCATGGAAGCCAAGAACTTCCGAGCCACCATAGACGTTTCACCGACAGATGGCAGGTTGAAATCCTCCATAACCATAAGCCTGGGGATATCAACCGCCACCCCGGCTATCACGTCAGGCAGCTCGGACAGGGCTGCTGCCACGCAGCAGGGAGCCAAGTACATAATCAGCAGGCCCATCTGCACCCCACGATCCCAATTCACAAGGAGGGACTCACATCCAGCTATCTGAGGTACAGTGGTCTCCCTCGGACATAGACCTTCTTTAATAATAACCGCCAGCCCTCTCCCGCCCCTATCCTGGACCCTCAGCTGATGAAACACCCGGAAACCTGGTGGACACATTTCAACTTGGGGCACCCCCCCTTCTGGGCTCAACCAGGTCTCCATAATACCCACCAGATCCACTCCCCCCTCCTGAATAAGATCGTAAATGAGGGGGACCTTATTTACCACGGATCTGGTGCTGCACAACATCAGCCGAAGGCCCAGGCCCTGAGAGTCTGTGCTACCTGGGGAACGAGTAAAGCCTTGGGGACCGGAGTGCGCAATCGCACAAAGATAGCGAGAAGGCACTCCCATAACATGATATGGCCTCCTGCTTCCACCATATCTGCCCCTCCCACCCACAGTACAGATCATACGGCCCTCGGGAGTCCTTCGGGAGAAGGGCGGTATAGAAATCTAATAAAATAAATAAGGTCGAGCTCTAGCCCCTTCCCTGGTGTCCAACCTTGCATCCCTAATGCCACTGCCCTCTGCTGGACCCGGCCGTGATCCTTGTGGGTTCTCCCCCACTCCAACTCTGATCATCCCTGAACCCCTTAAAATTTTAGTTAACAATGCATTTAAAAAACCCCTTAATCCCCTCTTTGACGCATGCCATCTCTCGGGGTTCCAAAACCCGTCATCAAGATAGGCCCTCGATAATGTGGAGGGCCAAACCTGCAAGAGGGGGGAATCTCGCAGCGCAAGAAGCTTGGACCTTGAGTACATCCAAAACTCTGGGATGATGGTACAAATAAGGCCAAGGAGTCCACAATGATAGTCCCAAAACGTCCAGGAAACAAGGGCAGATTATTATTATTTTTTTTTAATTTTTATTTTAAATTACTAACATTACAAACAACATATATAATATTTCACCCTGTGCTATACATAAGAAAGGAAGATTTGGTTCTTCGGATATATCCTCATGATCGCCAAAATCCACGTTCTCGGGGTACAGGTACCGAAGCATCCAATTTTCCCAGCGCATAGTCCACAAATGGTTTCCAAATTTTCCAGAAAATATCTTCTGAACATACTGGAATATTATGAGACCCATTCAGGAAAGCAGATGGCTATGATTTTTCTTGATGCACAGAAAGCTTTTGATAATTTGAGTTGGCAGTTTATGTTTTTACAATTAAAATATATGGACTTCGGAGAAAAATTTACCAACGTGATTAAAATGCTATACCATAAACAAACAGCAAAGGTGATTATAAACGGTGATATGACTGAGAACTTCAACATAACAAAAGGCACAAGGCAAGGTTGTCCCTTATCCCCACTGTTATTTATACTGACCATAGAGGTATTAGCCAGAATGTCAGACAAGATAGTGAAATAAAAGGTATGAGAATTAAGAAGGAGGAGTATAAGTTACAGGCCTTTGCTGATGACTTGGTATTGATTTTATAAGACCAACAGGAAACAGGACCTAAATTAATTACAAAGATAGAAGTTGCAGGTTTGAAAATAAATAAAGAGAAAACAAAAATATTGGTTAAAAACTTTACAGATAAGCAAAAGAGAGAATTTACAAGAACACGAACATGCAAATTGTAAAGAAAGTTAAATATTTAGGGGTTCAAGTAATAGCAAGATGTGTATCTCTCAAAGAAGTTAACTATGACAAACTGAAAGTACAAATTAAAGCGGATTTGGAAAATTGTCAAAACCTACCCCTGTCCCTAAGGGGTGGAATAGCTACAATTAAGATGAATATTTTGCCGAGATTATTGTACCTGTTTCAGACGATCCCAATAAAACTGGTGGGGGGGCGATATTTTGAAGATCTAAATAAAATGATATTAAAATTTGTATGGCAAGCAAAAAAAGCGAGAATAAAATTAAAAATGCTACAAGATGTTAAAAGTAGAGGAGGCTTTGGTTTTCCGGATTGGGAAATATACTACCAAGCATCGGCATTTATGTGGGTGAAAGAGTGGGTTAATTTGAGGAATATAAGACTACTAACACTGGAAGGTCATGATCTGCAATTGGGATGGCAGGGTACGAGAAGGGTAAGATACATAGCTATTTCCAGAGGCATTATATTAGAAATGCATTACTGCTAGTATGGACCAAAATCAGAGAACAACACTACTTGAAAGTGCCGGTATGGTTATCTATACTGGAGGTGTGGATATATAAATATGAATAAAATTATAAGATATAAGGATATACTAAACAAAAGGGGTGAACTAAAAACAAAACAAGAACTAAAAAGATTAGGGATTGACCTATCATGGTGGCCACAATTACAGATACAATCCAGATATGAAAAAGATAGGCAGGAGTATGGGTTTTATAACGAACCAAATGAGCTAGACCAGATTCTAATGGGAACAGATGAAAAATTAATCAAGAGGATATACAATTATTTATTAACTATCAAATTGGAGGAAGAACAAGTAAAAGAAACTATGATAATTTGGGCTAAGAATTTTGACTATACAATAGATTTGGACAGATGGCAGAAATTATGGAATAGAAATCATAAGCTCACAATGTCAACAACGTATAAAGAAAATCTCTATAAAATGTTTTATAGATGGCACTATTCACCTGCAAGAATAGCGTATATGTATAAAAATAAATCTATTACATGTTGGAAATAGAACCAAATACCAGGTTCATATTATCACTTGTGGTGGACATGTCCCAAAGTAAAAAAATACTGGAAGAAAATACACATATGGCTGGAAACTGTGACAAAACAACACATAGATTTGGACACCTAAGACATTCCAACTGGACATGCTTCGAGGAAACTATAATAAAGGTAACATATATTTAATCTCACAACATAAAATCTCACATTTACTTATTTATTTATTTTATTGGTTCAATTTATATGCTGCCCTTCTCTGGAGACTCAGGGCGGCTTACAATGCGTTAAGCAATAGCCTTCATACTTTTGTATATACCTGCTTAGTAGGACTTTCGCCCTCCCAAAAAAGTGGTATTCTTTTTTATACAAAGTCAGTTTATTGCCCCCACAAACCGGGTCCTCATTTTACCTACCTCAAAAGTATGGAAGGCTGAGTCAACCTTGAGCCTGGTGAGATTTGAACTTGTAGTAATTGCAGGCAGCTGGTGTTACTTAACAGCAGTTTAGTCTGCTGCGCCACCAAGGCTCTTCATGACCTAAATTCACGACATATCTCAGGACCTAAAATGGACACCCAATATCAAAAATGTCATCAAAAAAGCACAACAAAGAATGTTCTTTCTGAGCCAACTCAGAAAGCTCAAACTGCCCAAGAAGCTGCTGATACAGTTCTACAGAGGAATTATTGAATCTGTCATCTGCACCTCTATAACTGTCTGGTTTGGTTCTGCAACCCAACAAGACAGACACAGACTTCAGAGGATAATTAGAACTGCAAAAAAACAATTACTACCAACCTGCATTCCACTGAGGACCTGTATGCTGCATGAGTCAAAAAGAGGGCTGTGAAAATATTTACAGACCCCTTGCATCCTGGACATAAACTGTTTCAACTCCTATCTTCAAAATGATGCTATAGAGTACTGCACACCAGAACAACTAGACACAAGAACAGTATTTTTCCCAAATGACATCACTCTGCTAAATAAATAATTCCCTCAACACTGTCAAATTAGCTACTAAGTCTGCATTACTATTAATCTTCTCATCGTTCCTATCACCCATCTCCTCCCACTTATGACTGTATGACTGTTACCTTGTTGCTGGTATCCTTAAGATTTATATGTTTCCCTATGACTATCATTAAGTGTTGCACCTTAAGATTCTTGACGAATGTATCTTTTCTTTTATGTACACAGAGAACATATGCACCAAGACAAATTCCTTGTGTGTCCAATCACACTTGGCCAATAAAGAATTCTATTCTATTCTATTCTATTCTATTCTATTCTATTCTATTCTATTCTATTCTATTCTATTCTATTCTATTCTATTCTATTCTATTCTATTCTATTCTATTAATTTTACATATTCTAACAGCAGCCAGGATTGTATACATACAATACTGGAAAAATGTAGAAACCCCTACAGATGATAATATAATCAAAAAAATTCTGAAATGTGCAGAAATGGATAGGTTAACTCTAAAAAATCAAAGAAAAAGAAGATTCGGAATATTTTATAACATGAGAACTATTCTACAAATGGTTAGTTAACAGATACAGAGATTAGATGTGTGGATTTATGTGAAATATGGACTACATGAGAAAGAAAAACTTATGAGTAAATATTTTGATATTATCGCATATATGTTTATATGTACATTATTATAATGATTATGATGATGTTTATAATTTAACACTTTGTTTGTTTTTTTAATTTTTAGAAATTTTTTATTTTAAATTACTAACATTACAAACAACATATACAATATTTCACCCTGTGCTATACATAAGAAAGGAAGATTTGGTTCTTCGGATATATCCTCATGATCGCCAAAATCCACATTCTCGGGGTACAGGTACCGAAGCATCCAATTTTCCCAGCGCATAGTCCACAAATGGTTTCCAAATTTTCCAGAAAATATCTTCTTTATAGTCACCATTTCTAATTTTAATATCACATGTCATTTTATCATTTAAAGCTAATTTCCACATTTCACAATACCATTCTTCTATTCTAAAATTCACATCTAATTTCCAATATCTGGCTATTATAATTCTACCCACTATAATCATAATTCTAATCAATTCCTTCTCATATTTTGTTGGTTCTATTTCCTTAGTTATCAACAGTAATATAGTTTCTGGTCTCAATATTATTGCTTTCCCCATCATTTCAAATATCATTTCCTCCAATTGTTGCCAAAACTTTTTAACTTTATCACATTTGTACCACATATGTTCATAAGTCCCTAATTCCATATCACATCTCCAACATTGTTTACTAATTTTTTATCCATCAGTGACAATCTTAATGGAGTCAAATACCATTTCCAAACAACCTTATAATTATGCTCTTTAATCCTTACAGATAAAGTCTTCATAATTCTACTCTTCCAATTCATGTTCCAATCTAAATCTGATATTTTAATATTAAGTTCTTTTTCCCAATTCATCTTCATCACCCTTTGTGGTTTTCCATCAAAATTTATAATCTTATATATCTTACTAACGAGTCCCTTTAGCCCAATTTCATCTTTCATAATTTGGAATACTAAATATTCAAATTCAGTTTTGCTTCTACTTATCGAACAATTGTCCCTTACCTTCTTAGTCCATTTTTCTATCTGTATTTTTTCAAACCAGCTTAAACCCAATTTTTCAATGATTTCTTTTTTCCTCCTTTCATTTTCTGAAGTTTTTAACCAATCTATTATAGTTTGTATATTTTCATCTTCCATTACCCTATCACGACTTATATTAGTTTTAATCGGCCAATTTTCAATTGTCTTCCCTAAGAAAATTATATCTGGAATTAAAATTTTAACAAATTTGTTCCAAATTTTACTCAGTCCCTAATTACACATTTTGATTTTGCTTTATCTAAAAACCATGTTGAGCCAAATCTCTTGATGTCCTTTAATTCTAAATCTCTCCAATGACTATCTTCACCTTTAAATATTTTTACCACAGTCCGAATAGCATAAGCCCAATAATAATTGAGTAGTTTGGGGATTCCTAATCCACCTTCCTTTTGATTTTGATACCACATTTTCTTCACTAATCTAGGTCTTTTCCCACCATTACAAAATTTATCCAATTTCTTCTGATATCCTTCAATATCTTTCTCTGTCAAGTTTAATGGTAACATCTCAAATAAAAAATTAAACTTTGGCAACAACATCATCTTACACATTGCAATTCTACCAAACCAAGACAACTTTATCATTTTATATTTATCTATCTTTTTCTCAATTTCATTCATCACCACATCATAATTTAATTTTTTCATTTCTTTAACTTTGAGTGAAAGTGTTATGCCCAAATATTTCAATGTTTTTTTAATCCTTATCCCAAGTTGTTCTTGCATATTCTCCCACTCCTTACCATTATTATTCATTAATAATTCAGATTTTGACCAATTTATTTTCAAACCTGTCATTTCCTCAAATTCTTCCAAATGCTTATGTATCTTTTTCAAATCTTTCTCTATATCTTTCAAAATAATCAAAGTATCATCCGCATACAGATTTATCTTATATCCCTTATACCCTTCCAATTCTTCATCTTTTTCTATCATTTTAGTCAAAATTTCCATAACTAATAAAAATAATGTTGGAGACAGGGGACATCCTTGTCTTGTACCCGCTTCCAATCTTATCTCTTCTGTCAGCCTTCCATTCACCTTCACTCTTGCACTACTTTTTTGATACAGTTTTGAAATAACATGTATAAACTTATTACCAAAACCTAGTACCTCAACAATTGTTTTAATAGTTTCCCATTGTACAGAGTCAAAAGCTTTGAAAATATCTAATGATATTATACCTATTTTATCAGCATTATATTCAGCAACATCTATAATATTTAATACTCTTCTGACAATATCACTCATGTATCTACCCTTCACAAAACCTACTTGGTTATAACTTATATGTCTATCTATAAATCTACTTAATATAAATAATATTTATAATGGCAGTAAATATCTTTGCATCTTGATTAATTAAAGAGAAGGGCCGATAGGACTCAATCCTTTCTAAGTCTTTATCTGGTTTAGGGATTATAGATATCACCGTTCTGTTCCATGACAACGGAACTTCTCCACCATGTAAAATTCCGTTAAATAGTTTTAGCAATTTTGGTATTATTATTTCCTTAAATTCTTTATAAAACTCAGCAGGTAATCCATCTTCACCTGGAGCTTTCCCTAATTTTATTTTTTGTATTACTCCATTAATCTCGTCTTGTGGTATATCTTCTTCCATTAAATCTTTATATGTTTGGTGAATTTTCACAACATGTTTTTCTAAATAGCTTCTCAGTTTTCCCCGATCAATTAATTTTTTCGAATATAAATTTTGAAAAAAGTTCCTGACCATTTCACATTTTTCTAATTTTTTATAGCGTCTTATACCCTTTTCATCTATCAAGGCTCCAATTTCTCTCTTCTCTCTTTTATTTTTCGCCATCCTTGCCAATAACTTAGAGTTTTTATTGCTAAATTCAAAAAAATTCCTATTTAAATATCTCATATTCTTTTTTACCAATTCTATATCTTCTTCTATCAATTTATTTTTTAGCAAATTTAATTCCTCCCAAAAAAAATTTTCTTTAGTAAGCAAAAATTGATTTTCCAATTCTTTAATCTGGTTTTTATCTTTTTCAATTTTATTTTTATAATTTTTATATTTTCTGCTTGATAACTTGATACTTTCCCCTCTAAACACTGCTTTCATCGCATCCCAAACAATTTCAAATTTAACCTCTCCATTATCATTCAATCTCCAACATTCTTCCCATTTTTTAAATATCCATTTTTTATCCTCCTCATTTTTATACAGTTTTTCATCATATCTCCAACAACTTCCTTTTTTCTCAAAATTAAAATCTATTTCCATCGTAACTTCTGCATGATCAGAATCCTTAAAAATTCCCACATCTATCTTATCCACATTATTCAACAAATCTTTAGAAACTAAGATATAGTCAATTCTTGAATATGTATTATGTATCTTAGAGTAAAAAGTGTACACTCTTTCAGTTCCTTTCACTTCTCTCCAGACATCCACCACGCCGTTTTGAAACATCCATTTATTTAAGGTCCCCATTTTATTTGCTCCTCCACAACGAGTGGGGTTAGTACTATCTATTTTATCTCTAATTAAATTAAAATCCCCAGCCACAATTACTTTCCCTACACTTTCGATTTCCAAAATTTTAGTTATTTTTTCAAGAAATTCTTTTTGCTTCTCATTCGGTAGATATAAATTAACCAGTGTCACTTTTTCCTCGTTAATATTTCCCACAATTATTACATATCTTCCTTCTTCATCCACAATTACTTGTTCTTTTTCAAAATATACCCTATCTGATATCAATGTAGCAACTCCTCTAGCTTTTGAAGTTCCAAAAGATTTTTCATAAATTTGCATACCCTTTATATACATTTTATTTGAGTCTTCAGATTTCTGATGGGTTTCTTGCAAAAATAATATATCTGGTAAATCTCTTTTAATTTTAAGTTCCAATCGTCTTCTCTTGATCTGATTCCCTGTACCCTTCACATTCCATGTCATTATTTTTATTAAACCCATTTAAACTGTAACTTTTTTAATCCTTTCCCCTCCTCTTCCTTTCTGTGCCCAGATCCCAGCACCAATCTCCCACATTCCAAACAACATTCAACATAGAAGAAAAAAAACAATAAAAAAAACAAAAAAGGACAAAAAAAACATCAAACATTGAATAACAAACAATCTTCGTCCCCCACATCCTCAATTGGTTTCCACCTCTATAAAGAGAGTGGGGGAGAGGGGACGTGCCAATGGTCGGGTCACTTCTTTCAGGTAGTCTACTTAAATTCATCTTTCAGAGAAAAGGTGGTAACTTCTCCCCGCACTCAGCTTCCTGCAATTCTTTTTCAAAATCCTTGAATTTCTTATCCGCTCCATCTCCCATTATATCATCACGACTTTTCTTTTGTTCAACCATCGCAGGTGAGATTTCCTTCCGCTTTAGTCCTTTAGGATCTTGTCCTCCAGCAGCCCCTTTTTCTTCTGGTGTTGATGTTTTTGCATATGTTCCACCCATCTTGAGCATTTGATCTTTTATCTCTGTTACGTCCTCATACTTTACAATCAATCCAAGTTCATGTAAGTATAACACTGCATCTGTTTCCAAAGTAATTATTTGCATTCTTCCTTTATAAAAAAAATTTAGTTGCTGTGGCGGTCTCCAGTTATATTTAATTCCATTGTCTCTCAGAACCTTTGTGATTGGTTTCAAAAAAAATCTCCATGCCCTTTCTTCTCTTGATATATCCAGAAAGACTTGAATAATTTTCTCCTCAAATTTCAAAGTTTCACCCATCTCTCTCACTTTCACCATCACGTCCAATTTGTCACTAAGATTTGCAAATCTGACAAGTACATTTCTATTTAAGCCATTTTGTCTTTTAAACCCAATTCTAAAAACACTTGCCAGATTTGTTGCTGTAAATGTGATTTGTGTATCCAAGTCATTGAGCCATTTTAAAACTCGTTGTTTCAAATTGTCCACTTTTTCTTCTTGAATTCCACGAATAACCAAATTATATTTCCTCGCTTCTTCTTCCAAAAGACAATTTTTTTATCTTGTTGTTCATTTTTAAAAAAGATTTCTCCAATTTGCCGATCTATCTTTGCATCATGTGTATGAATCTGCTCAATTTCATCTTTAATTATTGTCATTTCTGCTGTTTGCTTTGCAAAATTTTCATTCATTTCTTGCTTCATTCTTTTAATTTCCAATGTCATATTATCCATACTATCTGACAGTCCTGATATCTTTTCACTAATTTTGGTTAAGGCCACAGCAACTTGTTGCATTTCTAAAGATTGTTGGGTCACCATTTTTAATAAGTTTTAATTATCCACTTTTGCCAAGAGGGTCTGTAATGAAGATTAAGGGACAGCAATCCAATATTGAAGCTGAGACAGCTTATTATTGCACTCAAAAGGGCCAGCAATAAAAGTTTATAGTTCTCAATTCAGCTTACGTAATTTCCCTTAAAAAAAAAAAGCTAACATCCATTGGAAGGCACTGCCCAGAAATGCGTTTTGCCGCTTCAACTCAGGCACTTTCACAAACAAAAGATCAACTTAAAGTTCACATATTCTTTCAAGAGAGAGAGAAAAAAACCCCTTCCACCAGTCTTTTGATGTTCCGTGCCTTTATCCCACAGCAAAAACAAACACAGATCACAGTAATAATGAGAACAAAGACAGCTATTTACTCCAAATATGCAATCGCGACTGCCTATCTGGTCACCCCTCGCTCCTTCCACTTTCCCACGCTATGAAAAGCTTCAAAATTTGAGTCGTTCAGGGTGACCTTCCGATTTCAAAGTCAGTCTGCTGGGCCAGTAGCTCTTCCGATACAATTTATAAAATTTTGGTCCTTATCAGTGCATTTCAAACATTTTAATCCACATTTATCTTCTGTAAAATGCCCTGCGAAGTGGAGAAAACGTCCTCACACCACCACAGCCATAACCACGCCCCCAACAAGGCCAGATTAAACATGACCGGAAGAATCACCACTACCCTCTCATGGTAGTGGGCAAGAGTCCTCACGTTCCACCCAACTGGAGGCAAACATCCAAACCACCCTCTCATGGTAGTTGGCCATGCTGGTCATGGAAAAGGTGGAACATCCCACCAGTGGTGTAAACGCAGTCTAGAACCGGCTCTGTCAATCCTCCCGTAAACTGCCTTTTTTCCATACAGCCAGCCAGCAGGATGAAAAACAAAGCCAAGTCCCGAAACTCCAGAATAAGAATAAGAATTTTTTTATTTATCACATATAATGAATTCATTATAAGGAATAATGATTTAATACCACAATAACATTTACTAAACATTTAAAGTCATATTTATTTATTTATTTATTTATTTCTATTTATTAGAATAATAGAACCCCTCAATGTATATATTGCATACATCTGGAAACATGGTGTTGTATGATAAAGCAGTTGGGGCAGAATTCAAGGAGTATATGTAATTATTTAAACAAAATTAGAGAACTTGTACATTTGTAATTAAAAGTACTATTAACATTGATTAACAATTATGACTAGATGAACATTGGAAAATCAAAAGCACCTAACCTGATGAATTGATGTAGGAGATTGTAAAAAAATAAAATTGCATGTAAAATTAAACTATTTTTATATATGTCAACATATTTTAATGTAATTTATGTAAAATGTGAATATTGTCGTTATCATCTCAAATACATATTAGATGGGAAATCTGGTTGTGGAAGAATTAGCACAATCATAATGAAGTAAGCTGTAATTTATAGATCTTTAGTTCAAACTCAGTCATAAATTCTCTAAGCAAATCTTAATTTTCAGATCCAAATTTCCTACATATAAAAGAGATGTAATATTATCTATCTTAAAGAATTGGCCCAGAGATTACTAGAAAAGAATAAACAGCATATAAAAATGACTCTTATGCTAAATTGTTGAAGAATGAATGAAGAATGAAGGATGAAGAAAAATGAAACATCTAACAGTATTTCCCTACTGTGTAAAAAATTCTAAGGAAGAAATTCATATTGGTGCTATTTTTAATGCTAAGTTAAAAGGTGAACAAAATATAAAATGATAGCTTTTTTGAAATGTGGGGATCAGAGAATTGTGAAGCTGCAAGCAAAAGAAAGTAACTAAGGAGAAAATAGAAGTTTAATTAACAGTATAATTGGGTCTGAAATTCAGTCCAGTCCTTCATTAAAAGGTCACTTCAGCCTCCTAATAATGGAAATCTATTATTGCTATTACACACTTGGCCAATACTGTTGTGGATTTAATAAGACCAACACAACTTTTCGGGGTTAATTAGAGACAATGTATATTGTGCAATAGGTTCAAAGCTCTGTACATGAAGCGTTGAACAAAGACAGAAATTAGGTACAATGGTTTTTATACTCTTCTAGACAAAGGATTCTGTTAACTCAGCAGTTTATGTGATCATATACATTTGTCATTTTTAATTGACACTTCCCAATTACTGTTTCATTTATTCTTTGCCAACAGTCATAATTCCTTTTGCCAATTACTGAAGCACAGATTCAAATTATCTCTTGTTAATATTACATGTGGTCATACTTGATCTCTTTAACCTTCATACTGTATATCACCAAATGTTTCTTATCTCTGACAACTGAGGGGCCCCTCTGTAAATGTTTCTACTTCAAAGGAACTTTTGTTCTGCCTCTGTACTGTCTCAACTGGTTAATTTGCAAGCACATTTTCTTTCCTACAATACTATGAATAAAGAGGGCCCTTCAGTGATCATCCAGCTGGACCCGCATTTACCTACCTACATTAATACAAGGCAAATCTTAAAAAGTGATTGGGAAGAAATGTAAACAAATAACATGAAGAAAGTTTAGCTAATTATATACTTTTTAAACAACTTATCTTGAAAGAATGTGATTTTATATTACTGTGGTACCAGTATGTTCTGCTTTGACTTTTATCTAGCAGGTACACACTATAGATTTGTTCAATCTGCAGAGACTTGTAAAGAATTGAACACAATGATTCTGAACTAAACATCTCAAGAGAGAAGGCTCCTTGAGATGGCAAAATGGTTTTGCATATTTCCACACCAGTTTGGGGGAATAAAACCACAGGAAAAGAGATTTCCTCATTACTCATACACTATCATATGGACCTAATAACATATAAAATTATAATTATGTTCTGTTTGTTTAATACACATTGTTTACTGGATTATAACTACAAGGATTATACGTCACTGGCAGAGATACCATGTAAATGTGTGACCAAATGGGTCAAAAGGTAGTCCTTGATATATTATCATAACTGAGCCCAACTTTCCAAGGCTAAGCAAGGCAGTTGTTAAGTAAGTTTTGCCCCATTTTACAACCCCTTTGCCAACAAGGTGTCTTGTTGTTAAGTGAATCACTAGAGTTATTAAGTGAATTATGCACTCATTAAGCTAATCTGGCTTCCCCATTGACTTGGCTTGCCATAAGATGGCTGGGAAATGGTGATCATATGAACCTGGGACAGTGCAACTGTCATAAATAGATGCCAGTTACCAAGCATCTTAATTTTGATCATATGACTATGGGAATGCTGCAATGGTCATTAGTGTTAAAACCAGTCATAAGTCACTTTTTTCAGTGCCACTGTAACTTTGAATGGTCTGAATAAACTATTTCCAAAAAGAGCATGCCAGAAAGGTCTATATCAATCAAACTGAGTTACTGCCTCCATAGTCCTATTACTTCAGCTGCTAATCTTCCATCTCACTGGTTCGCTTCTTGTGGCCTCAATCCCACCTTCGTCACCAATGAAGTGGTTCGGGAATAACAAGAGGCACAAGCAAGCTAGTGATAACAGCTCTTTAATATACAGTGAGACTTCAGCAAAAACTCAGAGGCTGCAGCCCTCCTTATATACAATCCTGGAGGGACTGTCAGCCAATCAGAAACTTAGGCAGGTTTGAAACTCCCGCTGAAAAGTATCAATACATAACATTACATAGGTGAAACTTTAACATTTCTCTGCTAATAATTTCTTCCCCCAAGAACTCAATGCTGAATTGTTCTGCTGCCTTACTTTTTTCAGTTCACCACCTTGATTCTCTTTCCACACAGTATACATGTCATAATATATGATTTTAAATTTCAATTTGACACAGCATTATCAAATTTGAATCTTGCAGAAGGTCCACATGAAGTGAGCCCACGTAACATTTTCTTGCAAATACTTTGCAAAGAAAGAGCCTTGCTGTACTGGCAAGCAGATTGTTTTTTAGGGAAGTTTGCATGGCATTACTGATCTCACTGAATTTCCCAGAAATAGTTTGTAAAATTAGGTGGCAACTTTAATAACCAACCTAATAATATCAAGTAAAGGAAATAAATTAATGCTTTGTGTTATTCTGTTTTGAAATATGGAAACAAACTAAAAATAGAAAAATAGACAGCTGACAAAATAAGAACTTATTAAAGCAGTATAAAGATAGATCTGCTCTAATTCATAGTACTCTTGTTGTCTTCCAACCAGGGGTGGGTTCTACTTACTTTTACTACCAGTTCGCATCATGACCACGCGCACGCGCTCACTTCGCTCATGCCTGCGTGTAGTCTTCTGCGCCTGTGCAGAAGCTTCTGCGCATGTGCAGATCACTTCTGATGACGTCCAGGTCAGTGGGAGGAGCCTCCCACCAGTTTTACTACTGGTTATATAGAACTGGTCCAAACTGGGGGCAACCCACCACTGCTTCCAACCTCTATGAAGCTGGAATTTACTTTGGCCAGATTTTGCAGAACATAAAAGTAAATCCTAAAGTAACTGGTCTGCCATTTATAAGTACTCCAGTGAGTGTTCTGAAAACATCATTCATATTTATTAAGTTGTATTGTCAAAGCTAAATTAAACAGTACTCATTGACTTCCTATAAATAGTACAGCAGCTAATTCTTATCATAGGGAGGGCACTTCCTGATTGGAAAATTATCTCATTTCCAAGTTCTTTGAGAATTTGCTTTGGCAACAACAATTAGATAATAAATCCAGAATTTATGCCCATTTTAGATTAGCATATTACTGGTAAGTCATTGTTATAATCATTATTGTATCTTGAATCTTGAAGGATGGAATGCTTGTACTTTGTTTTAATCATGTCTTAAACTATTTATTTGACACTATTTTAAAATAATATTAAAATAGTTTAACCCATTGGTCCCTACTACTGGGCCGTGGCCTGTTGGGAACCTGGCCGCATAAGTGGTGGGCAACCACATGTGCACATGCGAAGCTCTCCTCATGTGAGTGGCAGCTGCTTGTACTCACACACAAAGTGTGCCCACGCTTGCTGCTTGCACAAATGGAGTTGTGCATGCTTGTATGCGCCCACCTACCACTCTCAGGGAACTACCCTCTCTTCCTCCAGTTGAGCCACCCAGCCAGGCAAGTTAGGGACTGCTGTTTTTAACTCCCATTTTTAAAAATTAAAAAGTAGCTATGAAGTTCATTAACAATGAAATAAAAATTCATCATACATTTTAAAGGATAGTGATAAAATACAGTGTATTTTTTTTTAAAAAAATAAAACATTAGCACATGAAATAAGTAAATCAAATAAATAAAACCAACCAAAGCAAAAGGGGCCACATCTTCATGAAAACTGAAAGTTGGAGTTCAATGGACAAGGAATGCCATTAAGTAGGTCACTGAGAAAATCTGTTTTCATGTGAATAATAACCACCAAGCACTACAAGGAATGAGAAACCCACTACAGTCTTATATGTATTTTGGTCTTTCTGGACTAGTAGGAGCAAAATCACAATGCTACTCAATTAACAGTGAGGTTATATGCTCTGATTTCTCAGAGACAGTCAAAATCAAACTATTTTATCTCTCATAGCTTCATTACCACTCTTATTGAGAAAAGTTAGTTATTATACCAGTTCGTAATAAATTTGGAAAAATATAAAGATCTCATTAAACCAAACCTTTCTGCTGGGCACAACCCATGGGTACAATCCATGTGGTTTTCTTGACAAAAGTACAGACATGGCTTGTCCCATTATATTCTTCCATGATATCTCTCAACTTCCTAGTATATAGCCTTTTGATCTGGGATTCCTGCTCAAAGTGAAAAAAATCATAAGATTCCTTTGGGAAGCAACTTCTCCAAATCTCTCTAAACATCAGATTCCTACATTCTCTTAAAGACATGGTGTGGATGTATCAAGAGTCTCCCCACACATCTGAGAATGTCAAAGGCAGCTCCAGTAAGATTGCCAGTGAAAAAACTCCTGCTCCAAAAGGTCTATCATGCTTGATATGTGGCCAAATGTTTTAATATGTTTATATGTATTTTTTTAGCTTTGAAATTAAGCAGATAAAATATAAAAATAAAAATAAAAAGAGTACACACACAGTAAGTTTCTCTTATTATAAAGATATTAGGTTGTCTAAATTCCAGAAGAATATGATTGGAATAAATGTTCATTCAGTTTAGAATATAAATCAGAATATTACAATTATTAATTCTAATTAGAATTAGAATATGGAGAAATCCTGCAGAAGAAAACACAATGCATTTTTAAAACATTATTTTAGTATAAGTGAAAAGTAAAAATAGAAAATATGTTGTTCTGGAGTGTGCTGTTTATATTTTCTGGTTTATGGGTTGAACAATACTGTTTTCTCATATAACACTCAAGGATCCAAACCTAGAACAACAAATTGGACAAAAAAGAGGTGGAGATAAAGAAATTATTTTTTCATATTTTTCAGAAATTTGGAGTGTGAGTTCTAAAAAGAAAAATGTTGTAATATTCTCAAGATATAATTTATGCATTTATTTATTCATACTTTTCAAGTATGGAAAGATTCTGTATAGTGATAGTATAATATTACCTTGTGATATGTCACTATAAACAATAATTGCCAATAAACTGTATTATCAACTACTATATTACATTAGATGAACAATTTTTAAAGAAAATAATTACAAACACTTAAATACTATGTTCATACAGCCAAATCTTCCCCAAGAAAAGTTGTTTCTTTATTCTTTGTAGTTGCTATAGATGCTGCTCTTCTTTAGCTAAAAAAAAACAATTAGCTAAAAAATTAAATGAATAGACTGTCTTAGTCAACCATTAAAAGTAATCTCTGTTGTAGCAACTTCCCCTCTTCCATCAAGGGAACAGAAACTGATATTAAGGGACAATTAAAAGAGACTATTCAAGGAGTAAACTTATTTTAGTTGCATTATTGTTGCTTAGGTCCTTTCAATTGACTTTGGAGAGAATATTTGTTGAATATAGGATTTCCTGATTATTATACAGTATAGTAAAATTTCAGTGCTGGGAAATACTGTTATATGAATACTACTATATTCCATGGAGCTCCCATTTTAATTTCATATTATGGTTAAGTACAAGTAGTCCTTGAGGTATGAACCTAATGGAGCCTGCCAATTAGGTTCATAAGTCAAAAAAATTGTCAAAGGAATCAGTCTCAATTTTACAAATTTTTAAAATCAAATTCATTAATTGAATCAAATTAATCAAATCAAGACAGGTTATGTTGCCAACTTCAAAAGCCGCTACAAAGCCTCGTGTCATCAAATTAAAGATGAATGCATCAAATATTTCTGTAAACAGGAGGAAAAGCTGTTAAATTCAAACTATACGTGAGCCTTTTACAACCTTGTTAACTTAAAACTTAAA
The DNA here is from genome assembly GCF_059756535.1 of Pantherophis guttatus. Classification (NCBI taxonomy): domain Eukaryota; kingdom Metazoa; phylum Chordata; class Lepidosauria; order Squamata; family Colubridae; genus Pantherophis; species Pantherophis guttatus. The sequence continues at coordinate 68,921,784 of NC_142066.1, read as the reverse complement.
GAGTCGCAAGTGATTCCGCCCTTAAAAGGGCAAAACAGGGTTGATTGTAATGACAATGTTGGTCAGGCCAAATTTTTCAATACATTTTTAGTTCATTTTTTGGGGGAAGAGCAATGGTTGCAGTCCCTCATTCGCAAGTCAAACCACAAACAGTTGTAGCAAATTGCTGAATATTAAATTTACAGTAGATAATGTTGAATTAGCATTCTGTAATTTAAAGCGATCCACAGGACCAGATAGATTATGTGCTTTTTTCCTAAAAAAGCTTGCTAATGTCCTAGCTAAACCTTTGTGTACAATTGTTGAAGTATTGTTTCGAACTAGTTCCCTGCCTGACCTATGGTCATCAGCCATTGTTATACCAATTTTTAAAAAGGATGATCCTAGTTCAGTTGAAAATTATAAACCAATTTCTTCGTGTTGTGTTACATGCAAAGTTATGTAATCAATTATAAATCAGTCCATTGTTCACCACTTAGAGACAAATAATTTGCTATCTGACAAACAGTTTGGCTTTAGGAAAAACTCATCCTGTAATTTACAACTTTTGCACTGTAAAACATCTGGACTACATGTCTTGATCAAGGTAAAGCTGTTGATGCAATTTACATAGATTTTTGTAAGGCTTTTGATATAGTAGTACATGATAAACTGCTGTTGAAATTAAACTCTTATGACATTTCTGGACCTTTGCACAAGCAGATTGCTGCTTTCCTGTCTAATAGACTGCAGAAAGTCAAAATAGGGAACTCGCTGTCTAATCCTGCATCAGTTAACAGTGGAGCTCCGCAAGGTAGCATTTTAGGTTCCACACTTTTTTTGCTCTATATCAACGATTTATGTGATCAACTTAAAAACAATTGTGTTCTTTTTGCCAATGACATAAAATTATTCAATTCTACAGAAAATTCTGTTGTTTTGCAAAGTGATCTCAACTATGTGTCTGAATGGTCATCTATTTGGCAACTTCAAATTTCAGTCAATAAATGCTCTGTCTTATATATTGGTAAAAGTAACAGAATGTCAAGTATAAGACTTCTGGCTGATGTTGCTGTGAGATTGGATATGGAAAGTGGGTCTCCATGCTCCCGTGTCAAATTCTCCCCATTGGTGGACTCCAAAAGGAGTCAAAGCCATCTTGGAGGGGCAGTGAAGTAAAGAGGGACGCTCTGCAAGGTCTCAGAGAGTCACACCTCTCCTGCCTGACCCGGGACTTACTTTCCCTCTCAGCCATACCAGGAGAAGAGACAGCCTAAGATGGCTGCCACAAAGCTGGGACAGCCAATGACCATCTAAGCTTTGAGCTGAAGTGGACTTTGGTGAACAGTGTGAATTGGGTGAGAGGATTTTTGTTTTTACCCAAAAGTTAACCCCAAAACAGCAATTTAGAATTTACTAATAACTATCTGTTAAAGCAGAGATCAAACACTTTGAGAAAACTACCAGACCTGAAGAAAAAGATTAAAGAGAGGGGAAAAAATAATTTAAAATGCAGGAAATTAGACTCTCAAATTGGGAAGACGTGACACTGGGAAGGCAATTTAAAATGCTGGAATTACAGATTTAAACAATTAACACTGCTTCTATAATTTAATTACAATTTAAAATAATTAAAACCAGATTTTTAGTAACAATATTGAAAATTAACCTGAGAGTGCTACCTGCTTATGAAAGAAAAATATACAAGCCTGGAAATACCCATTTAAAGTACTGTGAAAATATTTACTGGACTATATACATCTACCCTATGACCAGTGGACATTTAAATGTGAGAACAAGGAAGACATTTAATTAAAGTGATCCCTGAATGTTAAGTTATATGATTGATTTAAGGTGGCTTAAAGAGGCTTGGATAACTCCGTGAACTATGTAAACGGAACTGACTGAGTACTTATGGAATATAAAGAACTGTGATTAGTGTATACTTTGAAGAGTAACCTTGTCAGCATTCTGATGCTGCCATAAAAAGACGAGGCTTGACTTTTCACCTACTTATTTTCTCTGTAGATAATATCCCCTAGGAGATGGATGGGAGGGGGGAACATTCCTGTGGGGTGAGGTCAGAAGCTGGGGAGACTGACTTGGAAGATGGCCAATGAGAAGATGAGAATTGGGGAATGGAAAGGGAAGGGTTTGGGGGTCAGAGGGTTAGTATCGGCTATGACGAAGTCGGGGCCAGATCTGTCGTACTCAATAAATGGAATATTTCAGCAAAGATTAATTGTTTGGGAGTGCAATTTATTTGAGATGACATTGAAACCTGACAGATAGCTGATACTCCCCAAAGACCATTTCGAGTGGGGGAGAAGGTTTATCTCTCCACCAAGTATTTGAGACTTAGGCTCCCGAACAAGAAATTGGGCCCAAAATTTATAGGACCTTTCTCTATAGAAAAAATAATCAACCCGGTTACAGTACAACTGCGGTTGCCCTGGCTACTAGGGAAGATACACCCCATTTTCCACAGCAGCCTCCTGAAGCCTGTGGTGGAGTCAACTTTAAGGCCGGTGCCACGTGACCCCCCCGAACCCCTGGTTGTTGGGGGCCATACTCACTATGAGGTACAGCGAATTCTCAATTCGAGGTGGCATAGGGGGTGCCTCCAATACTTAATTAAGTGGAAGGGTTACCCCTTGTCAGAGGCTTCCTGGGTGAAGAGCACAAATATCCAAGCTGATCACCTTACAGCCAAATTCCATGCAGATCACCCGGGCAAGGCGGGAAGGGGTGGGACACACTCTCGGATGGGATAACGGTACATAATTTGTTTTTTTTCTTGAAACAGGCCTCCCTGGAAAAATGAAGGGAGAGGGGCCGGATGTCAGCATTCTGATGCTGCCATAAAAAGACGAAGCTTGACTTTTCACCTACTTATTTTCTCTGTAGATAATATCCCCTAGGAGATGGGATGGGAAGGGGGAACATTCCTGTGGGGTGAGATCAGAAGCTGGGGAGACTGACTTGGAAGATGGCCAATGAGAAGATGAGAATTGGGAAATGGAAAGGGAAGGGTTTGGGGGTCAGAGGGTTAGTATTGGCTATGACAAAATCGGGGCCATATCTGTCGTACTCAATAAATGGAATATTTCAGCAAAGATTAATTGTTTGGGAGTGCAATTTATTTGAGACGACATCGAAACCTGACAAACCTCAGGTTCAAATAAATGGTTCTTGGGCTATTGGCCAAAAGTGGAATTTATTAAAACAAGATAAGATGCAACATAAGGAGGAAATGAGCAGAGACGGACTGGATGTTTCAAAGCATAAAGGATATGATAGAGAAAGAACATAAGGCGATTATGGAATTAATGGAAGGCATAGATCAAAAATTGGAAAATATTATACAAAGGACAATGAGTAATGACCAAGATGCCCAGGAAAGGAAGGAGCTAGCAGAAGGAATAGAGGAAAAAACAGAATTGAGGAATCAACAAAAAGAAGATAACAAGGAGTCATCAATAAAATTAATAATGTTTGATGAATTAAACTAGGGGGAAAACATTCTAAGAGATCTGAAAAGAGAATGGGAGGAGCAGGAAGATACTTGGGGAAGGGAGACAGGGGTCCGGGGGTAATAATTTCAAAGCTAGACAGTGGAAGAGGGTAGGGATGGGAGAAACATTTAGATTGACTAGGCAAGATGTGGGCACAGCTACAACAGACATAAAGATTTAAGAGAAGAATATGGGAGGCAAGTTAAAAAAAGAATGAGAATTAAAATATTGATGCGGACAAGAGATGATGGATAGAAGGTGGATAGGAAAAAAAGAAGGAAAATTTTTTTTTCCTTCCTTTTTTTTTTATAAAGGTGGGAAGAGGAGAAATTAGAACAGAGATAGGAGTGTGTTTCATAAGAGATTGAGGGATTACCTGTATGTATACCTTTACATGATGAAACAAAAGTAATAATAAAATGGGAAAATTAGAGATTGAATGATAGTATTATTAAGTAAGCTTAAATAACAGTGTGATTGGTAAACATTGAGCAATTAAATAACAAAAAGAACATATTTTAATATAAACGTGTATGTTTATATTACACAACTAGAACCATATAGATTGGATGAAAGCAAAGAATATGAATAGAGTTACTTTGTATGTTTAAATAATATCGTAATTTGCATTAGAACAATATATTGAAACATTGAATAATGAAACAATGAAGGATAGTATTTTAATATAAATAAATTCAAAGAGTGAAATATGGGAAATATGAATAAGAATTAAGTATTAAAAAGGGGGAAATTAGAGATTGAATAACGGTATTATTGAGTATGTTTAAATAATATTATAATTTGTAGTGGAATAATAAAGTGAAATAATGATTAATAAAATGATAAAAGAACATGTTTTAATATAAACAGGTGTATTAATAGTGGAATCATAGATTGGACGAATGTACATATGAATATAATTAATTTGTATGTTTAAATAATATTGTGATTGGTATTAGAATTGTATATTTAAATATTGAACAATGAAATAATGAAGGATAATATTGTAATACAAAGGGAAAGTCTTTTAATATAATGGTGACATGAATAAAAGTTAGAATAAAGACAGAAATAAGAGAAAGGGGCAATATTAGTAGACACATTTTTATAAAATAAGATAAGTGCAATGATAAGAAGGAGGTCTGAACGGCCGTAGTATTATGCATGTTTAAACAATATGAAATAATGAAAGATTATAATTTGATATAAATGTGTGTTACTACTAGAAATATATAAGCTGGATGAATGTGATAACTATGATCAATAATATTATTTTATCTGTACTGAAATGTATGGCACCCAGGTGTCACACTGCTCACGCATTGATATGTATATATAATGTAAAATAAAAAACTTGAAGAAAAGAAAAAAGAATATCAAGTATATCAAGTATATCAAGTACCTAAGCTAGGTAGCATTGATTTAGCAGATGACTCTTACTTTGTTAAGGACCTAGGTGTACTTATCTCTGGCGATTTATGCTCCAAAGCTCACTGCTAAAAACGCATTAAGAGTTGTAAACTTAATTTTGCACAGCTTTTTTTCTGGAAACATTGTATTGCTAATTAGAGCTTATAAAATTTATGCTAGATCAATTTTAGAGTATTGTTCAACTGTTTGGAATCCCCATCATTATCTGACATCAATACAATCGAGCAGGTTCAGTAGTACTTCACAAGAAAAGTCTTGCACTCTTCAGTACACAATAGAATTCCTTATGCTACTAGACTTGAAATTCTCAGTTTGGGTAACTTAGAATGGTGTTGCTTGCAGTCAGAGGTATTGGTATCACATATAAAATTATATGTAGTAATGTTTTACCTGTAAATGACTTTTTCTGTTTTAATCACAATAACACACATGCAAACAACCACTTTAAACTCAATGTAAATCATTCTAAACTTGCCTGTGAAAATATGATTTCTATAATAGAGTTGTCAAAGTGTGGAATACCCTACCTGATTCAGTTATCCCACTACAAATTTTCATAGTTTCAGTCACAAATTGACTTCTGTGGACCTTACTTCAAACTTAAGTGGTTAGTAGAGGGGGGTGCATAAGTGCACTAATGTGCATATCATCCGTCATTCTATTTACGAGACCGCCTTCTGCCACCAATAGCCTCCCACCGGCCAGTACGCTCACACAGAGTGGGCCTCCTCAGGGTGCCGTCCGCCAGACAATGTCGGCTGGCGACCCCCAGGGGGAGAGCCTTCTCTGTGGCGGCGCCCACCCTCTGGAACAACCTCCCCCCAGAGATACGTACAATAACAGACCTCCGGATTTTTCGTCGGGCCCTGAAAACCCATTTATTTCAGCTAGCTGGGCTGGCTTGAGTTAAATTTTAAACTGATTTTAAATTGGAATTTTTTAATTACGGCCAGAATATTTAATTATTTTAAACAGTTTTTAGATTTTGTATGTCTTGTTTTTACTTTGGCTGTTCACTGCCCTGAGTCCATATTGGAGAAGGGCGGTATAGAAATTTAAACAAAATAAAATAAAATAAATAAAATATTTTTATTCCTTTATTTTTGTTTGACAAATTCAAACAAACAAACAAACAAACAAACAAACAAACAAACAAACAAATAAATGGCTTGTTAAATGAATGAAAATCTGACTTACTGCCACATGCTTGACCTCCTCTCTGCCTCGGGCCCCACATCCAGGCTGTCACTGGAGGATACATCGCCCAGTGCAGCACTCTTCTCTGGGGGCCACCTGCTCACCCATCCACCGGCTGGACTGGCCCGGAAGCAACATGTCACCTTACATCCATCCATAGCCTCCTTCCGCCCGGCTGCCAGCTTTCTGACAGGAGCAGAGGCTGCTGTCGGAGTGAGGGGAACCACAGTGCTGTGCTCATGTGGCTGTGAGTGCCAAGGCGTAGCTAGAATTGGAAGAAAAGGCTGCGCAGCTTGGCGGAAAGAATCGGAGCAATACCCAGCAGTTTGCATGAGAAGGGGTGAGCGAGGCAGTGGCTGTTCTCGCTGGTAACTGAGCCCACTGTGCCAATTTGCGCCTTACTCCAATTGGTGTGATGGGCTCAGTTACCAGCGAGAGCAGCTGCCGCCTCACTTGAACCTTCTCATGCAAGCTGCCAGGTGTTGCTCCAGTTCTTTCCACCACAGCCACACAGCCTTTTCTTCCAATTCTAGCTACGCCTTGGCACTTGCAGCTGTGGGAGCACAGCACTGCAGTTCCCCTCGCTACAACGAGCAGCCTCTGCTTGCATCAAGAAGCCGGTGGCCGGGCAGGAGAAGGCTAAGGATGGGCACAAAGTGACATGCTGTTTCTGGGCCAGTTTTGGCAGGGACCGGAGAGCTGCACGGGGACTGCTTGCCTGAAAGAACTATGGTAGACCCTTGCAGCTCTTATCTGCCAGATGGCCTCTGGGTAAGGCTCCTCCTCCTCCTCCTCTCCATTTCTCCTCTCCTCAGTGTCCTTTTTTTCCAAACATTTGGGTCAGGCAGCAATTCCTAGGGAGGTGCCCTGACTGAGGAGACTCAGACTGTATCCCACGGCTTGCCCACTGCATAAACCACTCCTGCCCCTTTTGAAATGGCCACCCAGAATTCTCTCAGGCACCAAGGGCCAGCGAGCAGCTCTTCCAAGAACTGGAGAAGGGGAGGCAGGTCCACTGGCAGAGGAGATGGGCTTTGGTTGCTTGTTGGTGGAGCTCCAGGCAGAAGGGCTTGCTTTGGCCTGGGCTGGACCAGAGTGGTGGCAATGGCAGCGGCATGAAAGGAAGCCATGTGACTGGAGGCCCAGTTGCCGCATCCTGCAAAAACATCACCATGTTCGGCACCACCGGAATGATTGGTCTGGCCACCATGGCATAAGCCCTGGAGACAGGTGAGGCAAAGAGGGGGCATCAGCCTGGGGGCAGAACAAGTGGGGGACCCATGAAGGGGCTGTGAAAGGATGCACTTGGGACGTGGCTGCTTCCCTGAAGAAAGCAGCGCAGTCACTGACAATTGGGGTGAGCAAGTACTTAGGGAGCAGCTCCTTGCATTGTGGCTGCTGCAGTGAATATGAGAAGCCAGCCAATGTTTTGAGTGTGGTTAACTCTCCAGCCCAATGAGCTTAGACCACCCTGTTACCATAACCAGCCCTTGCTTTGTCCATGACTTCTCTATTAACACTCACTACACCTGTCAATTTACCAACTTCAGTTACTGCACCAGTGAACATCGCACATCCAGTCACTATCACCTCACCAATGAATCTCCCAACACCAATGACATTAGCTGGCCCTTTAAATATAGCCATGAGACCTGTGGAAAGCATGCCTTTCCTTTCCCAGGCATTGCCAACCTCTCCACCCCACCCCACCCCAGTTTAAAAAAAAAACCCTAAGCAAAAACTTCATGCATAAAAAGAATAGAAAAGGGGGCTGCTATGTATTGTTTAATGGACTGCTAAATTGGTCATGCCCACCCAGTCACATGATTACCTAGCCACAACCACCCAGTCAAATGATCACCCAGCCACACCCACCCAGTCACATGACCACCAAGCCACACCCACCAAGCCACGCCCACAGAACTGGTTGTTAAAAATGTGAATCCCACCATTGCTACAGAGGCCTCTTTTTGACCACAGTTTTGAATTTCTAACATAAGTATTTTTTCTGAATAAATTTGTTCTTGTGAAAATTTGCTAAAGGAACCCTCTGAGGGATTACCTGTTTAGCAAAATAATGTATTCTACATAGAAATAGATTGTCAAATGTTCAGCAAAAGAAGGGGCGTTGGTCCTACCTGAGACGCACCTTCTCGTTGGGTGGAGACAGCAGCCAGGATGGGGTGTGGTCATCTGTTAGGCCGATAGACTGAGCCCATCAAATTTGCTAAGTCCCGCCCTTGTTACCGGGCAAACCCAGCTTTTGGCGAGGACAAGAAGACAGGCTCGGCGTGTGGGACACCAAGAACAGGTTAAGGAAACAAGACAGGTAAGAAACCAAAACAAAGGGCCAGACTGGCGAAAGAGAGGGAGGGTCTGGCTGCTGTCTCCACCCAACGAGAAGGTGCGTCTCAGGTAGGACCAACGCCCCTTCTCCATTGTGGGTGGAGACAGCAGCCAGGATGGGACATGCCAAAGATCCACGTCCCTACGGTCGGGTGGGACCAGTCTGGTCCGAAGTCCCCTCCCCAGAGACAACTCGCTGTAATACTCTACGGCCAAAGGCGGCATCTGCTGAAGCAAATTTGTCAATTTTATAGTGTTGAATGAATGGAGAAGGCGATGTCCACGTAGCCGCTCTGCATATTTCGAGCAATGAGGCCTGAGTAGCCCAGGCTGCCGATGTCGCAGCACTGCGGGTAGAATGCGCCGTCAATCGAGATGGTCTCGGGAGAGATCGTAACTCGTATGCTTTGGATATCGTCTGCCGGATCCAACGGCCAATGGTCGATGAAGACACCTTGGAGCCCAAGGATACCGGTAGGAAAGAGATAAAGAGGGCCTCCGATTTACGGAAAACCGCCGTCCGCTTAATATAGATCCGCAGGGCCCGTCGGACATCCAAAGAGTGCCACCGCCGTTCAAGTCCATGGTTCGGATGAGGACAAAAGTTGGGCAGGATGAGTTCCTGCATGCGATGGAAGGTGGTGTTAACTTTAGGTACAAAGGTTGGGTCCAAACGGAGAACCACACGGTCGGTATGGAACACACAGAGGTCCTCCCGGATTGAAAGAGCGGCCAACTCAGAAATGCGTCGGGCCGAGGTGATTGCAACCAAAAAGGCGACCTTGCACGTCAAAAGGCGAAGGCTAGTCGTGCGCAAAGGCTCGTATGGAGCTGACGTAAGGGAATTTAGAACAACCGAAAGGTCCCAAGTTGGATATCTGTGCAACACAGGAGGGGAAAGGTTTGTAGCCCCTCGCAGAAATCGGCGGATTAAAGGGTGTTGTGACAAGGAGGATAAAGACCCAACAGTAAGGACCGATGAGATCGCCGCCACTTGTCTCCGCAATGTGTTGGGGGACAGTCCGTTGCGAAGACCTTCCCTTAAGAAAACGAGAACATTAACGATGGAGGCCTGGAGAGGGTGAACCGCCGCTCGATCACACCAGGCACAGAACGACTTCCAAGTGGCCGAATAAATTCGGTCCGTAGACGGCCTTCTCGACGCCTGAATAATAGAAATCACGTCTGGAGGAACGTTGACCTCCCGAAGTGCCTGCCGCTCAATCGCCAAGCGGTCAGACGGAGCCACTGTAAGTCTGGATGTGTCAAGGTCCCTTGAGTTAAAGCGTCCTGCGGTTGAGGAAGTTGCCAAGGTTGGTCTATCGACAAAGATACGAGGTCCGCAAACCAAGGTCTGCGTGGCCAATGCGGGGCCACCAGAATGATCTCCGCCTGTTCCATCAGCAATTTGCGAACTACCCGGGGAAGCAGAGGAACCGGAGGGAAGGCATATAGGAGCCCTGGGGGCCACGGGCAGCGGAGAGCATCGACGGCCTCTGCCTGAGCTGACGGGAACCGTGAGATGAATCGCGGCAGCTGCGCATTGTCCGACGTGGCAAAAAGATCGACCACCGGCATCCCGAAACGCGACGTGATCTGTTGGAAGAGGTGAGGGTTGAGACGCCACTCCGCATGGTCCAGCCGCTGACGACTGAGCCAGTCGGCTTGCAGATTGGTGACACCGGAGATGTGTTCTGCCCGCAACGAAGCCAGATGGATCTCCGACCAGAGGCCCAACCGTAACGCTTCCGACATTAGAGAGAGAGACCGAGTGCCCCCTTGACGGTTGACATGGGCCTTCGCGGTGATATTGTCCGTGAGGACCAGAACGTGGGAGTTGGACACAAGATGAAGAAAGGTCCGAAGTGCCAGGTAAATTGCTCGCAGTTCCAACCAGTTGATGGAGCGACGGGATTCGACGGAGGTCCAGACACCTTGAGCCAGTTGACCCCGACAATGAGCACCCCAACCCTGGAGACTGGCGTCCGTTGTAACCACCACTCTCTGTGGATCAAAGAAAAAACAACCTCGGGAAAGTGCTGGAGACCGCCACCACCTTAGGGACCTAAGTACCTTCCTAGGGACAGAAACCTTCAAAGGGGAGGTACCTCTACCCGCTTTCTGTAGAGGTAACAGGAACCACTGAAGTTCCCTCGAGTGTAACTGGGCCCAAGGAACTATTGAAATGGCGGAAATCATCTTGCCCAGGAGTTGGGACAAGAGCAGGGGAGAGGAAGATGGAGTTCGTTCAACTTTGGAGACGAGGGATCTCAAACTCTCCTGTCTCTCGTTCGAAAGGAAAACTCTCCCCGTAACGGAGTCTATCCGAGCCCCCAAGTGAACCAGATTAGTAGAAGGGACTAACTGGCTTTTCGCCAAGTTAACTGAGAACCCGTGAGTAGTAAGGGCAAGGAGGGTGGATTGCAGGTCAGAGGCAGCTTGTTGAAGAGTAGGAGACAAAATCAGGATATCGTCCAGATAACATTGCAGACGAATAGACTTAGCCCTAAGGGAAGCTGCCAGGGCAGCCAGTATCTTGGTGAAGGTACGAGGAGCCGAAGAAAGGCCAAAGGGCATGGCCCTATACTGAAAATGGCGCCCCCCGTAACAGAATCTAAGGAACTTCCTATGGGAAGGGAGGATGGGGATGTGGAGATAGGCCTCCGTGAGGTCTATGGAAGAGAGGAGATCGCCCCTCCTGACACCGTCTAGGATCGATTTTAGTGAGTGCATCTTAAACTTCCGGTATAGGACATACCGGTTGAGTCGCTTAAGGTCCAGAATGGGTCTCCACCCCCCCGAGGATTTGGGAACGAGGAAGACACGGGAATAAAATCCCGTGCCCCACTCACGCAAGGGCACAGGCTGAATGGCCCTGATTGATAGAAGGTGCTGAACCGCCGAATCCATAAGGAACCGTTTCTGGATATCATTAGAAAGGGGACAGCTTACAAAGAACCTCGGAGGAGGGGAAAGAAATTCAATGGCCAACCCAGATCTTAAAGTGGCCAGGACCCATTTATCCGAAGTCGAGCCCTCCCAGACAGGGGCAAAAAGGGCCAATCTGCCCCCTATGGGAGGGTCCGGAATGCACTTAGCGACGGCGCCCGGAGAAACGACCCCCTCCCCCCCGAAAGGGCCGTTTGGGAGCAAAAGTCCTACCTCTGGGAGGTCTGTCCTGACCGGCCCGTTGTCTAGGTTGGAAATTCCCTTGTGACCTAGGGAGAGAAGGGGAGAAGAAAGATCCTTCATACGGGCGAGATTGGGGGCGAGGAGTGTACGGGCGGAACCTGGAATCCCCCCTGCGAAAGACAACTGGAAGGAATTTCTTCTTATCCTTTGTCTCTGAGAGGAAAGGATCCAGAGATTCCCCGAATAGCTTGGAGCCCGTGAAGGGTACAGACGCCAGGCGCCATTTATGCCTAGCGTCGGCTTGCCAGTGGCGTAACCAAACTAATCGACGCGCCGTAACCGAAGATGCTAGAGACTTGGCCGCAAAGCGAGCGGCGTTCAGAGTAGCGTCCGCCGAAAACTGTGTGGCAGCTATAATCTTGCTTAAATCCTGTCGTACTCGAATGTCCTCCGTAGGCAACGACTCCTGCAAATGTTGAAGCCATAAAAGAGTTGTACGATTAAAAAAGGAGGCCGTAGAAGCTGCTCGGATGGCCCATGAAGCACCTTGGTGGGCTCGTTGGAGCACGTGTTCAGCCCGGCGTTCCTCCGGACGAAGGCCTTCCTCAGGATCACCGGGAACCGCTGAGTGAGGTAAGAGGGCCGTCACGGGAGCGTCCACAGATGGAACCTGGAGAAGAGAATCTAGATCCGGAGCAATACTGAAGTTTCGTCTATCCGCTGCCGTAGGTGCCGGAACAGAACCCAGTGAAGACCACTGTTTCTTGATAACATCGAGAAACAAAGGGGGAGTAGAGATGGTATCTACAGTCCTAGCTGGCTCAGCAAAGAGAGGGCTTAAAGGTCCCTTAGATGTAGAAGCAGAAACCGGTAAAGGTGAAGGGGAGCTAAGCTGGGCCGTAGCAATGGCCTTATGTAGTAGGGATTTGAACAAGGCCTGGGGAAAAATACCCGTAAAGGCGGGCTGTTCAGGAGGCAGATCATCATCCTCCGAGAGTTCCAGGTCATGAGGGTCATCAGCCGCATGAGAAGGGGATCTGCTGGCCGTAGAAGACACGGGAGAGTCAGGAGCAGTGATGGACAAAACATCATCCAGAGTCCCATCCCCTCGAGAGGGGGAAACCACTGAACGCACCGAAGCTGCTCTGCTCGTGGACTGAAAATGCGAGGCCAACGACTGTTGGACAGCTGCAGCAATCATCTGTTGTATTTGTTCTGTGGACGGGAAAGAGTGCTGTTGTGTCCCGGTTGGAATGGCTTCTCCAGCAGGTGGAGCTGGGGATGATTCCGGAGGAGGAACAGAGGTCGTAGGCGCAGACGAACCCCACAGATCAGTTGTTGCAATGACCGCCGGACAGTCCTGAAGGGAAAGACGATCCCCTTGAGATGCAGAATCGGCACCTGTAGGGGGATGGGTCGAGACTGAAGCAGACTCCATGCCTACTGACTGAGCGCCACTGGCTTTGGCGCAAATCTTCTTCAGGACTCTGTCCCTGCGAGCCTCCGCACGAGAGGGTGCCTTGCTGAGAGGCTGAGAGGAGCCAGAAGGGTCTAGTCTGGAAGAAGATCCAGAGGGAACCTCTTTAGTAGCAGAAGAAACTCTCTGATGATGGTGAGAATCAGAATTCCTGTCCTTGTGGCAGTGCTTAGATTTATGGGATGCCTTAGGCATGATGACAGTAAGGCGAACTGCCAGATGATTGTTGTAAATTAGGTACGAGAGTGCACAAGCCAAGGGAAGGGGGCAGTAATGAATGTGGCTCAGCCCCAAATATGACACCAGGGAGCGCAGACACTCCACAAATAATGGTTTGAAATAACCTGGACGAAACAGAGATTGAAAAAGGCAGGGGGGGGGGCGCAGACCCCACTCAAAAACGTTTCCTCAGCCCAGGCACGAGCAGTCCACCAACCAAACGTAAAGGAAGGGGGGGGCGCAAAGCTCCACCAGCAATAAGCACAGAAATAACGGCCAGGCAAGTCAACAAATAACAGTAAAAATTCCTCTGGTATCAGGGAATGGCATACAGCTCCGTTTAGGCTCCTAATACCCGTTCGCGCCAAAAACCTTCCCAGCCGCTCAAACAGCGCTGCGGGGAGAGGCGCCTAAGCCGATGGGCTCCACCAGCTGATTTGCGCCGTTAGAGGAGAGTACAAGGCAGAATCGGCCACTAAGGGTGACAGTGGTCAAAGGGAAGGGCTGTAAGCTTCCCTCAACGCCGTTGGGAGCGTTAAAACTCCACGAAGCAGCTGTCAAAACGACAAACGGCGAGCAGAAAAAAACGGAGCTTTTTAAAATCCAAAATGGCCGCCGGGAGGTTTGAAAAGGGGGCGCGAAGCTCCACAGACAGCAGGATTGCCCCCAGGACCCAAACCGGCCAGCTGTGGTGGTAAAAGGGGAGCGCAATCACTCCACAATGCCCCCAGGGTCTTTTCCCCCCAAGGGCTTCCCCCCCACGCAAGGAAAGGGGCGCAGAGGAATTCCACCCCCCCCCCAGCAACCAGTAAGGTCAGTTACTGGGGAATAATCTTACTGAAAGTTGAAATCGATGTCCAAAGAAGATCCAATAAACAGTCCGAGTCAAACCAGAGCAGTAATTAATGAAAAGCAGAGAAATAGCAGCCAGGAAAAGGGAAAAGGGTTCAAGAGGATCAGTCCCACACGCCTGTCTAGGCTGACAGACTGAGCCAAAAGCTGGGTTTGCCCGGTAACAAGGGCGGGACTTAGCAAATTTGATGGGCTCAGTCTATCGGCCTAACAGATGACCACACCCCATCCTGGCTGCTGTCTCCACCCACAATGGAGAAGCCCATGTTCTCCTTGTGGTTTCCATGTCCTCTGTCTGGCATTGCCTTAGAATTAAATATTGTCTTGCTTTTTGAGTACCTACAATACAAACTTTCTTTGTCAGCATTTTTTTTCTGTAGGGTAGCACTTCGCTAATAAATGTTAATTTAAGTTAATAAGGTCAGCTCTATTATCTTAATTAGTTGATTAGTACTTTCCACCAGTTTACCCTGCTGCCTGAAACTGACAGGTCCTTAATTTGTTTATTAAGCAAATTTATAAGATCGTCCACTTCATATTCTGGTGGCTCTAGGTGGCTTGCGACATTAATCATTAATTGGTTACATGCTGAAGTTTTTGCCTCCTAAGTGTTCTAGCCCATTCCTGAGATTGAAAAACTAATCTTTCTGCTATTTCAAAAAATAATTTTCAAATTTAAATTTAAATTTATTAAATATATATGTTGCCTATCTCACCAAAGGCAACTCTATGTGGCTTTCAGGCAATCAATAAAAATGCTAATATAAAACACTGAAACATTAAAACAATAAATACCAACATTAAATTTGAAATAAAATTGACCAAAATGGAAAGGGAGGGAGAAAAATGCACAGAGGGAGGAGGTATGGTATTATCTAATCCATTAGCCACCTCCAAAGTGCCAAAGTGCAACTGGCATATACCAGTTGGCATAGCCAGGTGTTCAAATCCTTTTAAAAGGCCAAAAGGATATGTGTGGATCTCACCCCAGGAAACATGATGTTCCAGTGGGGGAAGCCACGGCAGAAAAGGCTCTTCTTCTGGACTCTATGCCAGATAAAATTCCTTGGCCATCGGGTCTTCAGCATTCCCCTTCTGCTTGCAGAGATGGAGTAGGCTAGCCCCATCGGGAGAAGTTGGTTCCTCAGATAGTCTGGACCCAGGCCATGAAGGATTTTAAGGTGATAATCAAAACCTTAAATTGAGCTCAGAAGCAAACTGAAACCAGCTTGTGGAACAGTGGTATAAAATGGGCCACCTTAGGGGCCCGGAGAACTATTCACATGGCTAAAATCTGTGATTGTTACTCTTCAAGGATATCCCCATGTAAAGCATATTGCAGTAGCATAAGATGACCAGGGCTTGAAAGGCTGAGTGCAGGGATTCCTGATCCAGGAAAGCATGCAATTTCATAAACATTTATGCTTTAGTACACTTCTTGAGCTTTTTCGATGTAATTTTTGCCACAGAAGTCAAGAATGCTAGTGTGTCCTCCTTTTCACTAAATTTGTCCCCCTTTCCAATTGTCGAAGTCCTCTTTTGCTTGTTCAGATATATAATAGTAGATACAAATTCATTTGTTATGAAATCAACTAATATTTATTTCAAATAACATATTGTGTTTTTTACGTAATAGTTTTTCCAAAAAAAAACCAAGTAAAATCTTATCAGAAAAATAAAAAAGATATCTCAATATAGAACATATTGCAGAAGATTTTATTGTGCGAAATTTGAGATACTATCACATTTTGGCATATCAATAGTGTCGTCATATGGAGAATTTGGCTGAATTAGAAAGTAGAAGAAAACATTAATAGATTCAGTAATGGGACTGAGTCAGCTATAAGTGGGAGATTATAAAACTGAAATTAAACATGAGGAACTTCAGTAATAACTGAAAAGGAGCAACACAATGTTCTCTACAATTTGTAACAAGGGTGTTACAGTTATCCAGATGTAAAGGTGAAAGCCTCGCATGATAGCTACATGGGACTCTTCCCTGTTACCTTCTGTTTTATTTCCAAAGACATCTCTTTGCAGTCATGCAAGCCCTGAAATAGATAACTTTAAGGAGTGGCCACAGATATAGGTGTACACATGTGCACACATACTAAACCAAAATAGCTTTTCCGCTTTGTATCCAAATAGCTATAAATCCCTACCAGTGGCTTGGCCTTTGTATTTTGCTATCATCATCATCATCATCATCATCATCATCATCATCATCATCATCATCATCATCATCATCTGCATGTTTAGTACAGAAATATATACTGACCCCAAAGGGTCCCTTTTTCGGTTAAGCAACATTATGCATGAAAACTATAATTGGTTCCATCACATCTACTTTGAACATTGCTTTCTAATTTTCATTATATTTTAGAAATCCAAGGTAGATAGACAAATATACTTTGGTGAAGTGAATTGTGATATTATGAGTTAAAAATCATGAAATCATACCAGGAATTTTCTTTTCACAGTTAATCTAATTTGTTTACTGTGAAATACTCTTAGTTAATATCTGCACATATACTGACCTAATTTACACCACATGAATAATCCATGATGCAAGCCTAGTATTTCCAGAACTAAAATCAGTTTCCAGCTAAAATGGTTGGCAAGGTAAGTAAGTTGTCACATTGAAAAGCAGCACTGCTCAAAGTAAAACAAAAGTAATTCACAGTGACAATTTGATTGTAAAAAACATGATCAATTGAACAATTTATTTGAGCAAAACTTAAATCTTGTGCAATCAAGAATTTTTCTTAAAATGTTCTAGGGAAATATCTGTGAAGAAGTCTCTCACCCAAAATCCAGTTTTGAGACATGAGGAACTCCCTTCTCCCTCAGCCCCTTATATCTTTTGAGGAATTTCTGAATTTCATAGATATATTTTAAATTGGTCAGCTAAATGGCTTTGCTTTATTTCAATAAGCTATGCTTCAGAGTCTTGGTAATAAGTAAAGTCTTCTAGTGCAACCGCTGCTCAGGCAGGAGACCCTATACCAGTTTAGTATAGGCAACCTATTTGCCTTCATGTGTCAAAAGTGGGGGTCGCACGGGGGGGGGGGGTTGCGCATGTGTGAACCCCCACCCATAATTCTATGCCCCCCTGTGCATGTGTGTGCACCCCCCCGTGCTCTCCCTGCTTTTGGCACACGATGGCACTGTGGGCCCAGTGGGCCCATTTTTCGCTCTCCCCCGGCTCCATAGTCTTTCTAGGAGTCTGGGGAGGGTGAAAACAGCCTTCCCTACACACCCTGGAGGCCCTCCAGAGACCGGAAATGGCCTGTTTCCTGACTTCTAGTGGGCCCAGAAGACCCGGAAATCAGCTGGCCGGCGCATGTATGTGCGCTGGAGCTGAGCTCGCGTGCCACCTATGGCATGTGTGCCATAGGTTCGCCATCACGGCCCTATACTATTCCAGACAAGTAGATGTCTAGTTTCTTCTTAAAAGCCTCTAGTGGTGGAGCACCCGCAACTTCTGGAGGCAAATTATGAGGTTAATTGTTCTCACTGTTAGGAAACTTCTCTTTAGTTCTAGATTGGTTGTCTCCTTAATTAGTTTCCATCCATTGTTTTCTGTTTTAGTGCTTTGGAAAATAGGTTAATCCCCTCTTCTTTGTGGCAACCCCTTAAATAGTGGAATACTGCTATCATGTCACCCTGAGCTTTCTTTTAACTAGACTAGACATACTCTATTCCTTCATTTGTTCTTCATATGTTTTGGTCTCTAGCACCCTAATATTTTCTGTGGCATTTCTAAATCTCAGCATCTTTTTTTATAATATGGTGACCAAAACTGGATGCAGTATTGTAAGTGTGGTCTTACTAAGACTTTACAAAGTGGTACTAATACTTCATGTGATTCTGTCCCTCTGTTAATGGTATCTAGAATTGTATTGGCTTGTTTAGCTGCTGCCAAACACACTGCTATTACTTCTAAATTACTTCTATTGAGCCAGGTACCACCTAATCTGTGTTATGTGCATTTGGTTTTTCTTGCATAAGTGGAGAACTTTACTTTTCTCTTTAAAAGAGATTATTTTAACAAACTCAGAGAGAGCTTGGGAAGTTTCCCATGGATGAAAAGATTAAAGGGGAAGCCAACTCAAGAAGCTTGCGAAACTCTGAAAAATATGATTATAAAAGCCCATTCCAGTTCAATATCACTAAAAAAGAAAAACAAGAAAACCAAGAAAAAAACAGCATAGTTGCACAAAAAATTCTCAGACCAATTAAGAAAAAAAAAGGATAAATACAAAAAATGGAAAGAGGGATAATTAAGTCAGAATACCAACAAATAGCCGAAACCTGCAAAGGTGAAGTTGTGTATGCTCCTGCACTGGAAGCTTTCAAAATGAAAGTGAAAAGCCATTTGTCTGAAAAGGTATAGTGCAATGATGGCTAATCTTTTTGCCGTCATGAGCCAAAAGCGTGGAAAGTGTGGGGGGGTTGTGTGTGCCCACACCCATAATTCAATGCATCCCTCCCCCCTGTGCATGCAAACATGACCCCCCCCTTTTGACACACAATGGCACAATGGGCCCAGTAGGCTCATTTTTCGCCCTCCCCAGGCTCCAGAGACATTCTTGGAGCATGGGGAGGGCAAAAATGGCCTTCCCTACACCCTTGGAGGCCCTCTGGAGGCCGGAAACGGCCCATTTTTCGACTTCCAATGGGACCAGAAGGACCGTTTTTCACCCTCCCCAGGCTCCCAGAAAGTCTCTGGAGCCTGGGAAGGGCATAAACAGCCTCCCCTCCCAGAAGCCGGAAACAGCCCCTTTCCTGACATCCGGTGGGCCTGGAAGGCTGAAAATTAGCTGGCCGGTGCATGCATGTGCGCTGGAGCTGTGCTAGGGCAATGCTTACGTGCCCACAGATATGGCTCTGCGTGCCACCTGTGGCACGTGTGCCATAGGTTCGCCATCACGGGTATAGTGTCTCCTGTCTGAGCAGGGGATTGGACTAAAAGACCTTCCAATCCTATTATTCTATGCTCTGAACACAAAATAAATAACTGCAAATAAACACCACAGAAGTCAAGAAGACTTCTATATTCCTGGTAACATAATACAAAACCTGTGCAACAGAAATTCATTATGTGAAGATGAGAGCCATCTAATCTACAAGAAAATAACTGCATATGCCAATTAAGGCTCAAAGCCATCTGCTCTTTCAATATTACTTGCTATCTCTCCATTTGGTGTGAGAAATTAAAATCTGTTTTGTATGTGCATGCTAAGACCAAGCATATTTTCCCTCAAATGTATTTACCATCATGGAGAGGCCTTAGGTCAAAGTGGCATTTCTTATCTATTGCTTTCTATTAACCAACATTATTTGTGTAATATGTTTATAGGTTTGTAACTGTAGTTGTACATTTCTGGCTCTTAAGAGTTATTTTGAAATACACTGGAATATCAGACCAGCACTTCTTTAATTCTGCTGTACTTCTTTTTTTCCAAGCCTAAAAACAAAGTTACTTTAAACTTGTACCATGCTGATGCTCCTGCATGCTACAAAACATCTCTTTAGTTTTTAAATCAGTTTTTAAACAATTCTAGATTGTAATAGCTAGTCACAGTAAGAGTTTGTAGAAACTAGCTATGTTTGGGGGATGGGGGAAGAAAGGAAAGAAAAGAAGCCCCAAGAAAAAGCAAAGAGTTCAAAAATTAAATAATATCAAGTTAATTGTGATTCCCTCCCTCTATTTTCTCCTTCTGTGATGAAATCAGCAACTTTAAAATATCTGCTAATATTCCAGCATAATCTAGAGAATTGGTAACCTACTTTCATACAGAGACAAAATATTCAAGTTTTGATTGGAATTCAATAGTGTATAATTTTCATTAGTCCCTAGTCTGTTTTCAATCTTAGTCAAAATCCTAAAGGATTTATAGCCAAATTTGTAAATGGCCACATGCCTTTTCTAATTAAGTGTTTAATACATCTCAATATCTTGCCACTGCATACACATTGCCACTTGACAAGCATGATAAGATGGGCTGTTTTCAGTGGATATTTCAGGGGATTAGCGATTTCCTATATAGGAAAGAAAAATAGGGAGAAGAAGAAAAGATAAAAGGAATTAGAAGAAGAATATAAAAGACTTGAATTGGAATTACAGAGAGACCCACAAAAAAGAAATGGTAAAAATCAAATGATGAATTAAATATTTTAGAGAAAAATATAAAACAAAAAAAATCAAACAAAACTTCTTTGAAAATACAAATAAGCTGGGGAGATGATTGGCATTCAGACTCAAAAAAGAGAAAGAAAAGAAACTGATACAAAAGTTACGAGATGAGACAGGTACAATCTGACATAAAAATGAAGATAAGAAAACAAAATAATAAAAGAATTTTATGAAAAACTTGTCACATGTAAATGACTAACCCTGTGATTGATTGATGTATATATCTAAAGGATGCAAATATTAATTCCCTTTTCCAATAACCACCCCCACATAATTCCTCCTTACCTTGGCTCTGCCTCCTTTGTATATAAGCCCATCCCGCTCCTTCATCCCTGGCTCTCTCCTGTCATGATACCTGTTAAGATGTTTAATAGAAACAAAATATATTTAATAGAAAAGGAATGACTTCTATGAGTTATTGGGCTTGATCCTTGAATCTACGTAACAAATTGGTAGAAGAGGTCGGTTTTATGCCCATAACTCTGAAACATGACTGAAAGCAAAAAGAGAATGAATACCAGAGAATATTCAAAATTAATGGCAGCGCAGCTGTCACCACCCGAAGCAATCCCAGAGGGAACAACAAAGGACTCATTGAAAACTTTAAACAACTAATTAAACAACACAAAGCTGCAGATGGAGCTCAAAAATTGAACATGAAGGCCACAGAAACCAGCCCGGTGAGAGACGAACCAAACAACAACAGCCAGTATGAAAATGGCGGGAAAATTTTGGCGCCCATTTACGAACGGCGGCCATCTTTAGTCAAACAAACAACAAAGATGGCCAACCGTATACTAAGGGATGACCCAAATCCAAAATGGCCGACACAGACTCAAACCTATTTAAAAATAAAAGAAACAAAAACAATACCTTACTCACAAAATCAACCCACTGAAGCCGAAATAGATAACGCAATTAAAACTCTCACCACAGCTTTTGGATCAGAACTAAAATTACCATCACAACAACATCACCTGATTGACCAGGATATCTACCCAGACGATCCATCGATGATCCAGAGGACGACTCGATTCCTGTCTGGCCACAGCCGGCACCCAGAGACTGAACCTGAGCCTCATCCAGTCGAGACAGGCCCACGCCTAGGAGCAGTGGAGAAAGGAACCTCTCTTGACAACTTCAGAATAGAAATGAACTTTGCACATATGCAG
Organism: Pantherophis guttatus; assembly: GCF_059756535.1. Taxonomy (NCBI): domain Eukaryota; kingdom Metazoa; phylum Chordata; class Lepidosauria; order Squamata; family Colubridae; genus Pantherophis; species Pantherophis guttatus. The sequence continues at coordinate 68,900,265 of NC_142066.1, read as the reverse complement.
AACGACCTAAAAGAAAGAGAAGGAAAAAAAGTTCAAGCCTGCCTTTTTAAATTGCCTGCAAGTATTCCTTTACCATATTGCTGCTTTCCTATGATTCAGATCCATGGATAGCCATTCTCAGTAAGTAACACCTCACACAACTCAGCGACTTTACCTGTCAACTTCCCTATTATAAATTAGATGGAACCAATTTACAAGAATGGAATCAACAGCTCCAAGTCACTTTTCTGAGAGAAAACTTACTTTTCATGATTACTGACCCTCCAAAAAAACCTTGGACACTTGAATTGGACTGCCTACATCACAAAGCATTTTACCTATTAATAGCTAGTATTTCCCCCAGTATTTACCCTAGTATTAACCATTATTTAACTGTACCAGAACTAATACAATGTATGTTTGACCTATTCTACAGCAAAAGTGTGGCAACAACAACTCGAATCTCTAGAAATTTCCATTCTGCTAGACTTAGAGCAGGGACTTCAATGAGCGAACACATATTAAATTTAAAGGCTACCAGGGCAGAATTATTACAGAGAGGGGAAATTATATCAGAAGAAAGCATGAAGAGCATTATTATAAATTCACTAGACCCTAGTTGGGATAATTTCATAAGTCAACTAGACAGTATTACACTGGGGCATCTATCAATAGAGACACTAATGAACAAATTAATTGCTGAAGATAATTTAAGAAAAGATAGATCACTACACCACAGAGATAGTAGAATTATTAAAAGGGTAGAATTCCATAGCAAAGATAGGGACATACCTGAATGCTACATATGTGGCTCCAAGAGTCATTACAAAATTGATTGTCCAAAAAACATTAGAGGAAGATATCATTACCAAAGTAGAGACAGACAAGAAAATAGACATAGACCCCATGAAAGACACTCAGATTACAGATACAGACGTAATGATTCTCCCATCCCTAGGGATAAGAGAAAATACAGAGATAATTACAAAGAAAATCAGTCAGGAACTCTTTACAGGCTTGGGAATCAGAAATTCTACATCAATACAATAAAAAAGGAGAATCATTGGCTTATAGATTCAGGAGCCACTAATCACACTACTTATGACAAGAGATTACTCACATCTTTTACAAAAGAAAAATTTATGATTAAAGTAGCCAATCAAGATAATGTTCTGGTAACTGGGAAAGGGAACATACATATACATGGGATAGGTGAAATAGAGGGGATACTTCTTGTCCCCAAAATACCCCATAACATACTTGCAGCATTGAAGCTGAGCAGGGATTTAGGCATAGAAATCACCATTAAAGAAGGGAAGGTATATATGACAAAAGACAAAGTAGACATAAAGAGAATTGCAATTAGCGGAAACCTATCATATCTTGACACAGAAAGCGACAATCAATCTAGCATTAACGCCAATTTAGATTCAATTGAAACCCAAGAAGATTCTCACAATTATAATATACCAAAAAAGAATAAAGTTCTAATAGGGAAACCTTTGCACGATGAATGCGCACATTTACTACACAGAAAGTTAGGACACCTTAGTTTTCCTGTTATTCAAAAGATGACTGATTGTTCCGAAGGACTAAAAGTAAAAGATTGTAAAAATTATCTGGAGTGTTCCATGTGTAAGTCTTCTAAAATCAAAACCAAACCCAGACCTAGAAAAGCAACACGTACAACCAGTTCCACTTTCCAATTAATACACATGGACCTAGTAGGTCCCCTAAAACCTTCCATAAAATATAAAAAAAGATTTTTCTTAACCATTGTAGATGACTTCAGTTGCTACGGTTTTGTATATACCTTTAATAACAAAAGTGAGGCATTTCAAAAATTTAAAGAATTTTATAAAAGAATAGAAGTACAGAATAACATTAAAATCAAACAAATTATGACTGACCGCGGGTCAGAATTCCTATCCAAAAATTTTTCAATCTGGCTAAAGGAACACGGAATATTACATTTTTCTTCTTCTCCGTTTTCACCTTTTCAAAATGGAGTGGTTGAACGTAGAAATTACACCCTACAGACAATGATGAGATGCGTTTTAGATGACGCAGGACTAGGACAAACATTTTGGGCCGAAGCACTTGTATACTCAAATTATACACTTAATAGATCTTGGTCTAGCATATTGAATAAAACACCTTACGAGGTAATGTATAATAAAAAACCTCAAATAGCTCACTTACACATTTTTGGAGTAACAGCAGACGTACTCATACCAAAACAATTGAGACATAAGGGGGAAAAGGTGTCAAGGAGATTAAGATTTATGGGTTATGAAACAGGAACCAAAGGATTTAGATTTGTGGATAATCATAATAGGTTCATTGTGTCCAGGAATGCAGTTTTTCATGAACAGTCGAATTGGTCGAAAATACGCTTAAATGAAATACATAACTGTCAGAACCAACATAATAATGAACAAGACATGAGAGAACAAACCTTACCTGAAAATAATAACCAAGAGAAACACAAACCCAAACACCAAGATATTAACATCAAAGAATGGAAGGAAGGTCACCCAGATATAAAATTAGACACTCTAACACAAAAAGAAGCCAAATATTTACACGACTCAGAAATATTACACGACAGACCAATTAGAACCAATAGAAACCAAAAACCCAAAAGATTAGAAGATTACGTTTTATCCATCCAAACCGATAATCTAACCCCCAACTCATATGAAGAAATAACAAAACTGCCCCAGAAGGAAAGAAATAATTGGGAACAAGCAATGGAAAGGGAAATGAATAGTCTTAGAGAACTGAAGGTATATACCCCCGACAAAGTCCCAAACCACAAAACCCCAATTGGAACCAAATGGATATTTAAAGTCAAGAATTTAGATAATGACAAAATATTGTACAAAGCTAGATTAGTGGCACAAGGTTTTGCCCAAAAATATCCCGAAGATTATACGGATACATATTCCCCCACAGTTAGATCCGAAAGTGTTAAAAGTGCATTGATAATAGCATCAATTTTAGGATTAGAAGTCTTATCAATTTGATATGCAAACCGCTTATCTGCATGCAGATCTTGATAAAGAGATTTATGTCAAAGCCCCACCTAGCAAAAACTCACAAAAGGGAGAGACTTGGCTTTTAAACAAAAGTCTATACGGATTAAAACAATCTGGAAAAAGGTGGTATGATTGTTTGGACAAAGTCCTTAAGTCAATGGGCTTCACAGCCACATTAGCAGATAATTGCTTCTTTATTAAGAAGACAGATGACTCTGTTGAATATGTGCTTATTTATGTAGATGATATATTGTATTTTAGCGACAAAAAATGTAAATATGACAAATTTGCTAGCAACCTAGGTAAACATTTCTCTTTAAAGGCCTTGGGTAAAATAAACAAATATCTTGGGGTGCAAATTACAAAAACAGAAAAAGGTTTTAGCCTATCTCAAAAGGAAAAAATCATAGAACTTTTACACAAATGTAATATGCTCAATGCTAAACCTAGTGAAACTCCTATGCAACAAGACTTCTTAAAAATATGTATATCGAAGCCAGTGCTTTCACAGATAATACTTTTTACAGATCAGTCATAGGTTCTCTATATCGCCAATTGGACGAGACCTGACATAGCCTTACCCGTTAATCTTCTATCCAGGCATGTCAGTAATCCAAACTCATAGCTTTGGGACGCTGTCAAAAGAGTGCTCAGATATTTGAAACATACTTTAAATACTTGTTTGTATTTAGAACCTGAAATCTCTAAAGAATTGAACCTAACTTGCTATGCTGATAGCAAGCAATAGCAATAGGTTGGCAGCTGAAGCAATAGGTCAATAGGTCAAGGCATATTGACATAAAAAATAAACATGTCAGACAACTTTCAAATATTGGATTTATCAAAGCCTTATATTGTGATACAGAGGAACAAATTGCAGATATTTTAACTAAACCACTTCAAAGTAAACAACATAACTATCTAATGTCCAAATTGTGTATTCGTATATAAGATGAGATATTCTAATTACTTTTCATATGTATTGGTTAGTCATTTAGAGGGGTTTTGTCACATGTAAATGACTAACCCTGTGATTGATTGATGTATATATCTAAAGGATGTAAATATTAATTCCCTTTTCCAATAACCACCCCCTCATAACTCCTCCTTACCTTGGCTCCGCCTCCTTTGTATATAAGCCCATCCCGCTCCTTCATCCCTGGCTCTCTCCTGTCATGATACCTGTTAAGATGTTTAATAGAAACAAAATATATTTAATAGAAAAGGAATGACTTCTATGAGTTATTGGGCTTGATCCTTGAATCTACATAACAAAACTATACAGCAAAGAAAACATACTAGAAGATAAAATTAAACAATATATGGAAGAAATCAAATTACCCAAAGTGCCAGACGAAGTGAAAACAATGTTGAATGAAAAAATAACAATGTTAATGGAAGCAATTAAGAGGCTAAAAAATAACGAGACACCAGGACTGGATGGCCTATTCGCAGAATTTTATAAACACTTACAAGAGATCTTAGGTCCATCTATGCTTGAAGTCTACAATGAAGTATTGTTTGAAGCAAAGATCCCTAAAACATGGACAGAGGCAATTATAACATTGATATCCAAAGAAGACTCTGATTTATTACAAATAAAAAACTATAGACCGATATCATTGTCAAATGTAGATTACAAAATCTATGCCTCAATAATTGCTAAAAGACTGAAAAGCTTTTTGAATGACTTCATACACACAGACCTGAACAGCTTCCTACCTAAGAGGTAAATCAAAAATAATATGCGGATGATTCTGAACATACTGGAATATTATGAGACCCATTCAGGAAAGCAGATGGCTATGATTTTTCTTGATGCACAGAAAGCTTTTGATAATTTGAGTTGGCAGTTTATGTTTTTACAATTAAAATATATGGACTTCGGAGAAAAATTTACCAACGTGATTAAAATGCTATACCATAAACAAACAGCAAAGGTGATTATAAACGGTGATATGACACTGTACCTCAGACAGCCGGTTGTGAGTCCCTCCTTGTGAAGTGGGGCCATGGGGTTCAGATGGGCTTGCTGATCACGTACCTGGCTCCCTGCCACGTGGCGGCAGCCCTGCCCGAGCTACTCAACGTTATTGCCGCGGTGGCGGTTGATACTCCCAGACTTATGGTCATGGGGGATTTCAACCTGCCATCCGTGGGTGAGGCGTCTGAGGTGGCTCGGGAGTTCATGGCTTCCATGACGGCCATGGACCTGACCCAACTAATTCATGGCCCTACGCACACTGGGGGAAACACACTGGACCTGGTTTTTGTCTCTGGACAGTGGTTGAGTGATCTCGAGATAGGGGATTTAGTCATCGAGCCCTTGTCATGGTCAGATCACTCGCTCCTTCGCCTTGACCTTCGAACCGCAGCACCCCGCCGCAGGGAGGCGGAACCGGTAAGATGGTACCGCCCCAGGCGCCTGATGGAACCTGATAGGTTCCAGATGGAACTTGGGCCAATCCCGGAGGTTCTGGCTCACGCCTCATCTGGGGACCTAGTTGCCGCCTGGGATAGGGCGGCGGCTGGAGCCCTGGATCGAGTCGTGCCTTTGCGGCCTCTGACCCGGCGCCGATCTCGCCTGGCTCCTTGGTTCACCGAGGAGCTGAGGGAGATGAAGCGCCGGAAAAGACGCCTAGAGAGCTGTTGGAGGGCTAGTCTTTCTGAATCTGACCGAACACTGGTAAGATCTCATATTAGGAATTACCTAGTGGCGATAAAAGCAGCAAAGTGTTCTCATTTTGCTGCTCTTATTGCGTCATCAGATAATCGCCCGGCCGCCCTGTTTAGGGTGACCCGCTCCCTGCTCCACCAGGAAGCGCGGGAGGACCCCTTGGAGGGAAGAGCCAAGGATTTTGTTCAGTATCTGTATGACAAAATCACTCAGATTCGGGCAGGTCTGGACTCTGACGCGATAGATCCAGAGAGGGTGATGGAGACAGGTTTTGAGACTGTTATCTGGGATGAGTTTGATCCTGTGACCCCAGATGACGTGGACAGGATTCTGGGTAGATTGAACGCGACCACATGTTTGTTGGACCCGTGTCCCTCCTGGTTAGTGCTGGCTTCCCGGGAGGTGACGCGAGGCTGGCTCCAGGGGATTATAAATGCTTCGTTGGGTGAGGGTGTCTTCCCCGCCGCCCTGAAAGAGGCGGTGGTAAGGCCTCTCCTCAAGAAGCCTTCCCTGGACCCGGCAGTATTGGCTAACTATCGTCCAGTCTCCAACCTTTGCTTCGTTGCGAAGGTTGTTGAGAGTGTGGTTGCGCGACAGCTACCCCAGTACCTGGATGAAGCGTCGTATCTAGATCCGTTCCAGTCGGGCTTCAGACCTGGGTACAGCACGGAAACGGCATTGGTCGCGTTGGTTGATGATCTCTGGAGGGTTCGGGACAGGGGTTGTTCCTCTGTCCTGGTCCTGTTAGACCTCTCAGCGGCTTTTGATACCATCGACCATGGTATCATGCTGCACCGGCTGGAAGGGTTGGAGGTGGGAGGCACCGTTTTACGGTGGTTCTCCTCCTTTCTCTCTGACCAGTCGCAGTCTGTGTTGACAGGGGGGCAGAGATCGACCCCGAGGCCCCTTATATGTGGGGTGCCGCAGGGATCGGTTCTCTCGCCCCTCCTGTTCAACATTTATGTAAAGCCGCTGGGCGAGATCATCCGTGGTTTCGGGGTGAAGTACCATCTGTACGCTGACGACACTCAGCTGTACATCTCCACCCCGGATCACCCCAACGATGCCCTTGAAGTGATGTCCCAGTGCCTGGAGGCCGTACGGATCTGGATGGGGAGAAACGGGCTCAGGCTCAACCCATCCAAGACCGAGTGGCTGTGGTTTCCGACGTCCCGATATAGTCAGCTGGTGCCATCGCTGGCTATTGGGGGCGAATCATTGGCCCCCACGGAAAGGGCTCGTAACTTGGGCGTCCTCCTGGATTCACAGCTGTCTTTAGAAGAGCACTTGACGGCCGTGACCGTCATCAGGTTCGCCTGATTCGCCAGTTACGTCCCTTTCTAGATCGGGACTCGTTACGCACAGTCACTCATGCCCTCGTCACCTCTCGTCTGGACTATTGTAATGCTCTCTACATGGGGCTCCCCTTGAGGTGCACCCGGAGGCTCCAACTGGCGCAGAGTGCCGCCGCGCGGGTGGTTATGGGAGCAACATGGAGCTCCCATGTAACACCTCTCCTGCGCGAGCTGCACTGGCTCCCGGTGGTCTTCCGGGTGCGCTTCAAGGTTCTGGTTACCACCTTTAAAGCACTCCATGGCTTAGGACCTGGTTATCTACGGGACCGCCTACTACCACCAACAGCCTCCCACCGACCAGTACGCTCCCACAGAGAAGGGCTCCTCCAGGTGCCGTCGGCCAAACAATGTCGGCTGTCGGCCCCTAGGGGGAGAGCCTTCTCTGTGGGGGCACCGACGATCTGGAATGAGCTCCCCCCAGAGATACGGAGGATCCCGGATCTGCGCACCTTCCGCCGCGAGTTGAAGACGCTTTTATTTCATCAAGCGGGCCTCGCCTAAATTTTCTCCCTTTTAAATGAAAATTTTAAATTTTTAATTGTATTTTAAAATTATGGGTATTTTAAATTATGGATATAAATTCAGCCAAATTTATTTAATTTATTTTATTTGATTTTAAATTTTGTATATTTATGTGTTTTATTTCATGGCTGTACACCGCCCTGAGTCCTTCGGGAGTAGGGCGGTATAGAAATTCAATTAATAAATAAATAAATAATAAAATAAACTTCAACATAACAAAAGGCACAAGGCAAGGTTGTCCCTTATCCCCACTGTTATTTATACTGACCATAGAGGTATTAGCCAGAATGTCAGACAAGATAGTGAAATAAAAGGTATGAGAATTAAGAAGGAGGAGTATAAGTTACAGGCCTTTGCTGATGACTTGGTATTGATTTTATAAGACCAACAGGAAACAGGACCTAAATTAATTACAAAGATAGAAGTTGCAGGTTTGAAAATAAATAAAGAGAAAACAAAAATATTGGTTAAAAACTTTACAGATAAGCAAAAGAGAGAATTTACAAGAACACGAACATGCAAATTGTAAAGAAAGTTAAATATTTAGGGGTTCAAGTAATAGCAAGATGTATATCTCTCAAAGAAGTTAACTATGACAAACTGAAAGTACAAATTAAAGCGGATTTGGAAAATTGTCAAAACCTACCCCTGTCCCTAAGGGGTGGAATAGCTACAATTAAGATGAATATTTTGCCGAGATTATTGTACCTGTTTCAGACGATCCCAATAAAACTGGTGGGGGGGCGATATTTTGAAGATCTAAATAAAATGATATTAAAATTTGTATGGCAAGCAAAAAAAGCGAGAATAAAATTAAAAATGCTACAAGATGTTAAAAGTAGAGGAGGCTTTGGTTTTCCGGATTGGGAAATATACTACCAAGCATCGGCATTTATGTGGGTGAAAGAGTGGGTTAATTTGAGGAATATAAGACTACTAACACTGGAAGGTCATGATCTGCAATTGGGATGGCAGGGTACGAGAAGGGTAAGATACATAGCTATTTCCAGAGGCATTATATTAGAAATGCATTACTGCTAGTATGGACCAAAATCAGAGAACAACACTACTTGAAAGTGCCGGTATGGTTATCTATACTGGAGGTGTGGATATATAAATATGAATAAAATTATAAGATATAAGATATACTAAACAAAAGGGGTGAACTAAAAACAAAACAAGAACTAAAAAGATTAGGGATTGACCTATCATGGTGGCCACAATTACAGATACAATCCAGATATGAAAAAGATAGGCAGGAGTATGGGTTTTATAACGAACCAAATGAGCTAGACCAGATTCTAATGGGAACAGATGAAAAATTAATCAAGAGGATATACAATTATTTATTAACTATCAAATTGGAGGAAGAACAAGTAAAAGAAACTATGATAATTTGGGCTAAGAATTTTGACTATACAATAGATTTGGACAGATGGCAGAAATTATGGAATAGAAATCATAAGCTCACAATGTCAACAACGTATAAAGAAAATCTCTATAAAATGTTTTATAGATGGCACTATTCACCTGCAAGAATAGCGTATATGTATAAAAATAAATCTATTACATGTTGGAAATAGAACCAAATACCAGGTTCATATTATCACTTGTGGTGGACATGTCCCAAAGTAAAAAAATACTGGAAGAAAATACACATATGGCTGGAAACTGTGACAAAACAACACATAGATTTGGACACCTAAGACATTCCAACTGGACATGCTTCGAGGAAACTATAATAAAGGTAACATATATTTAATCTCACAACATAAAATCTCACATTTACTTATTTATTTATTTTATTGGTTCAATTTATATGCTGCCCTTCTCTGGAGACTCAGGGCGGCTTACAATGCGTTAAGCAATAGCCTTCATACTTTTGTATATACCTGCTTAGTAGGACTTTCGCCCCCCCAAAAAAGTGGTATTCTTTTTTATACAAAGTCAGCTTATTGCCCCCACAAACCGGGTCCTCATTTTACCTACCTCAAAAGGATGGAAGGCTGAGTCAACCTTGAGCCTGGTGAGATTTGAACTTGTAGTAATTGCAGGCAGCTGGTGTTACTTAACAGCAGTTTAGTCTGCTGCACCACCAAGGCTCTTCATGACCTAAATTCACGACATATCTCAGGACCTAAAATGGACACCCAATATCAAAAATGTCATCAAAAAAGCACAACAAAGAATGTTCTTTCTGAGCCAACTCAGAAAGCTCAAACTGCCCAAGAAGCTGCTGATACAGTTCTACAGAGGAATTATTGAATCTGTCATCTGCACCTCTATAACTGTCTGGTTTGGTTCTGCAACCCAACAAGACAGACACAGACTTCAGAGGATAATTAGAACTGCAAAAAAACAATTACTACCAACCTGCATTCCACTGAGGACCTGTATGCTGCATGAGTCAAAAAGAGGGCTGTGAAAATATTTACAGACCCCTTGCATCCTGGACATAAACTGTTTCAACTCCTATCTTCAAAATGATGCTATAGAGTACTGCACACCAGAACAACTAGACACAAGAACAGTATTTTTCCCAAATGACATCACTCTGCTAAATAAATAATTCCCTCAACACTGTCAAATTAGCTACTAAGTCTGCATTACTATTAATCTTCTCATCGTTCCTATCACCCATCTCCTCCCACTTATGACTGTATGACTGTTACCTTGTTGCTGGTATCCTTAAGATTTATATGTTTCCCTATGACTATCATTAAGTGTTGCACCTTAAGATTCTTGACGAATGTATCTTTTCTTTTATGTACACAGAGAACATATGCACCAAGACAAATTCCTTGTGTGTCCAATCACACTTGGCCAATAAAGAATTCTATTCTATTCTATTCTATTCTATTCTATTCTATTCTATTCTATTAATTTTACATATTCTAACAGCAGCCAGGATTGTATACATACAATACTGGAAAAATGTAGAAACCCCTACAGATGATAATATAATCAAAAAAATTCTGAAATGTGCAGAAATGGATAGGTTAACTCTAAAAAATCAAAGAAAAAGAAGATTCGGAATATTTTATAACATGAGAACTATTCTACAAATGGTTAGTTAACAGATATAGAGATTAGATGTGTGGATTTATGTGAAATATGGACTACATGAGAAAGAAAAACTTATGAGTAAATATTTTGATATTATCGCATATATGTTTATATGTACATTATTATAATGATTATGATGATGTTTATAATTTAACACTTTGTTTGTTTGTTTTTTTAATTTTTAGAAATTTTTTATTTTAAATTACTAACATTACAAACAACATATACAATATTTCACCCTGTGCTATACATAAGAAAGGAAGATTTGGTTCTTCGGATATATCCTCATGATCGCCAAAATCCACGTTCTCGGGGTACAGGTACCGAAGCATCCAATTTTCCCAGCGCATAGTCCACAAATGGTTTCCAAATTTTCCAGAAAATATCTTCTTTATAGTCACCATTTCTAATTTTAATATCACATGTCATTTTATCATTTAAAGCTAATTTCCACATTTCACAATACCATTCTTCTATTCTAAAATTCACATCTAATTTCCAATATCTGGCTATTATAATTCTACCCACTATAATCATAATTCTAATCAATTCCTTCTCATATTTTGTTGGTTCTATTTCCTTAGTTATCAACAGTAATATAGTTTCTGGTCTCAATATTATTGCTTTCCCCATCATTTCAAATATCATTTCCTCCAATTGTTGCCAAAACTTTTTAACTTTATCACATTTGTACCACATATGTTCATAAGTCCCTAATTCCATATCACATCTCCAACATTGTTTACTAATTTTTTTATCCATCAGTGACAATCTTAATGGAGTCAAATACCATTTCCAAACAACCTTATAATTATGCTCTTTAATCCTTACAGATAAAGTCTTCATAATTCTACTCTTCCAATTCATGTTCCAATCTAAATCTGATATTTTAATATTAAGTTCTTTTTCCCAATTCATCTTCATCACCCTTTGTGGTTTTCCATCAAAATTTATAATCTTATATATCTTACTAACGAGTCCCTTTAGCCCAATTTCATCTTTCATAATTTGGAATACTAAATATTCAAATTCAGTTTTACTTCTACTTATCGAACAATTGTCCCTTACCTTCTTAGTCCATTTTTCTATCTGTATTTTTTCAAACCAGCTTAAACCCAATTTTTCAATGATTTCTTTTTTCCTCCTTTCATTTTCTGAAGTTTTTAACCAATCTATTATAGTTTGTATATTTTCATCTTCCATTACCCTATCACGACTTATATTAGTTTTAATCGGCCAATTTTCAATTGTCTTCCCTAAGAAAATTATATCTGGAATTAAAATTTTAACAAATTTGTTCCAAATTTTACTCAGTCCCTAATTACACATTTTGATTTTGCTTTATCTAAAAACCATGTTGAGCCAAATCTCTTGATGTCCTTTAATTCTAAATCTCTCCAATGACTATCTTCACCTTTAAATATTTTTACCACAGTCCGAATAGCATAAGCCCAATAATAATTGAGTAGTTTGGGGATTCCTAATCCACCTTCCTTTTGATTTTGATACCACATTTTCTTCACTAATCTAGGTCTTTTCCCACCATTACAAAATTTATCCAATTTCTTCTGATATCCTTCAATATCTTTCTCTGTCAAGTTTAATGGTAACATCTCAAATAAAAAATTAAACTTTGGCAACATCATCTTACACATTGCAATTCTACCAAACCAAGACAACTTTATCATTTTATATTTATCTATCTTTTTCTCAATTTCATTCATCACCACATCATAATTTAATTTTTTCATTTCTTTAACTTTGAGTGAAAGTGTTATGCCCAAATATTTCAATGTTTTTTTAATCCTTATCCCAAGTTGTTCTTGCATATTCTCCCACTCCTTACCATTATTATTCATTAATAATTCAGATTTTGACCAATTTATTTTCAAACCTGTCATTTCCTCAAATTCTTCCAAATGCTTATGTATCTTTTTCAAATCTTTCTCTATATCTTTCAAAATAATCAAAGTATCATCCGCATACAGATTTATCTTATATCCCTTATACCCTTCCAATTCTTCATCTTTTTCTATCATTTTAGTCAAAATTTCCATAACTAATAAAAATAATGTTGGAGACAGGGGACATCCTTGTCTTGTACCCGCTTCCAATCTTATCTCTTCTGTCAGCCTTCCATTCACCTTCACTCTTGCACTACTTTTTTGATACAGTTTTGAAATAACATGTATAAACTTATTACCAAAACCTAGTACCTCAACAATTGTTTTAATAGTTTCCCATTGTACAGAGTCAAAAGCTTTGAAAATATCTAATGATATTATACCTATTTTATCAGCATTATATTCAGCAACATCTATAATATTTAATACTCTTCTGACAATATCACTCATGTATCTACCCTTCACAAAACCTACTTGGTTATAACTTATATGTCTATCTATAAATCTACTTAATCTATTATTTATAATGGCAGTAAATATCTTTGCATCTTGATTAATTAAAGAGAAGGGCCGATAGGACTCAATCCTTTCTAAGTCTTTATCTGGTTTAGGGATTATAGATATCACCGTTCTGTTCCATGACAACGGAACTTCTCCACCATGTAAAATTCCGTTAAATAGTTTTAGCAATTTTGGTATTATTATTTCCTTAAATTCTTTATAAAACTCAGCAGGTAATCCATCTTCACCTGGAGCTTTCCCTAATTTTATTTTTTGTATTACTCCATTAATCTCGTCTTGTGGTATATCTTCTTCCATTAAATCTTTATATGTTTGGTGAATTTTCACAACATGTTTTTCTAAATAGCTTCTCAGTTTTCCCCGATCAATTAATTTTTTCGAATATAAATTTTGAAAAAAGTTCCTGACCATTTCACATTTTTCTAATTTTTTATAGCGTCTTATACCCTTTTCATCTATCAAGGCTCCAATTTCTCTCTTCTCTCTTTTATTTTTCGCCATCCTTGCCAATAACTTAGAGTTTTTATTGCTAAATTCAAAAAAATTCCTATTTAAATATCTCATATTCTTTTTTACCAATTCTATATCTTCTTCTATCAATTTATTTTTTAGCAAATTTAATTCCTCCAAAAAAATTTTTTCTTTAGTAAGCAAAAATTGATTTTCCAATTCTTTAATCTGGCTTTTATCTTTTTCAATTTTATTTTTATAATTTTTATATTTTCTGCTTGATAACTTGATACTTTCCCCTCTAAACACTGCTTTCATCGCATCCCAAACAATTTCAAATTTAACCTCTCCATTATCATTCAATCTCCAACATTCTTCCCATTTTTTAAATATCCATTTTTTATCCTCCTCATTTTTATACAGTTTTTCATCATATCTCCAACAACTTCCTTTTTTCTCAAAATTAAAATCTATTTCCATCGTAACTTCTGCATGATCAGAATCCTTAAAAATTCCCACATCTATCTTATCCACATTATTCAACAAATCTTTAGAAACTAAGATATAGTCAATTCTTGAATATGTATTATGTATCTTAGAGTAAAAAGTATACACTCTTTCAGTTCCTTTCACTTCTCTCCAGACATCCATCACGCCGTTTTGAAACATCCATTTATTTAAGGTCCCCATTTTATTTGCTCCTCCACAACGAGTGGGGTTAGTACTATCTATTTTATCTCTAATTAAATTAAAATCCCCAGCCACAATTACTTTCCCTACACTTTCGATTTCCAAAATTTTAGTTATTTTTTCAAGAAATTCTTTTTGCTTCTCATTTGGTAAATATAAATTAACCAGTGTCACTTTTTCCTCGTTAATATTTCCCACAATTATTACATATCTTCCTTCTTCATCCACAATTACTTGTTCTTTTTCAAAATATACCCTATCTGATATCAATGTAGCAACTCCTCTAGCTTTTGAAGTTCCAAAAGATTTTTCATAAATTTGCATACCCGTTATATACATTTTATTTGAGTCTTCAGATTTCTGATGGGTTTCTTGCAAAAATAATATATCTGGTAAATCTCTTTTAATTTTAAGTTCCAATCGTCTTCTCTTGATCTGATTCCCTGTACCCTTCACATTCCATGTCATTATTTTTATTAAACCCATTTAAACTGTAACTTTTTTAATCCTTTCCCCTCCTCTTCCTTTCTGTGCCCAGATCCCAGCACCAATCTCCCACATTCCAAACAACATTCAACATAGAAGAAAAAATAAAATAAAAAAAAAAACAAAAAAGGACAAAAAAAACATCAAACATTGAATAACAAACAATCTTCGTCCCCCACATCCTCAATTGGTTTCCGCCTCTATAAAGAGAGTGGGGGAGAGGGGACGTGTCAATGGTCGAGTCACTTCTTTCGGGTAGTCTGCTTAAATTCATCTCTCAGAGAAAAGGTGGTAACTTCTCCCCGCACTCAGCTTCCTGCAATTCTTTTTCAAAATCCTTGAATTTCTTATCCGCTCCATCTCCCATTATATCATCATGACTTTTCTTTTGTTCAACCATCGCAGGTGAGATTTCCTTCCGCTTTAGTCCTTTAGGATCTTGTCCTCCAGCAGCCCCTTTTTCTTCTGGTGTTGATGTTTTTGCATATGTTCCACCCATCTTGAGCATTTGATCTTTTATCTCTGTTACGTCCTCATACTTTACAATCAATCCAAGTTCATGTAAGTATAACACTGCATCTGTTTCCAAAGTAATTATTTGCATTCTTCCTTTATAAAAAAAATTTAGTTGCTGTGGCGGTCTCCAGTTATATTTAATTCCATTGTCTCTCAGAACCTTTGTGATTGGTTTCAAAAAAAATCTCCACGCCCTTTCTTCTCTTGATATATCCGGAAAGACTTGAATAATTTTCTCCTCAAATTTCAAAGCTTCACCCATCTCTCTCACTTTCACCATCACTTCCAATTTGTCACTAAGATTTGCAAATCTGACAAGTACATTTCTATTTAAGCCGTTTTGTCTTTTAAATCCAATTCTAAAAACACTTGCCAGATTTGTTGCTGTAAATGTGATTTGTGTATCCAAGTCATTGAGCCATTTTAAAACTCGTTGTTTCAAATTGTCCACTTTTTCTTCTTGAATTCCACGAATAACCAAATTATATTTCCTCGCTTCTTCTTCCAAAAGACAATTTTTTTATCTTGTTGTTCATTTTTAAAAAAGATTTCTCCAATTTGCCGATCTATCTTTGCATCATGTGTATGAATCTGCTCAATTTCATCTTTAATTATTGTCATTTCTGCTGTTTGCTTTGCAAAATTTTCATTCATTTCTTGCTTCATTCTTTTAATTTCCAATGTCATATTATCCATACTATCTGACAGTCCTGATATCTTTTCACTAATTTTGGTTAAGGCCACAGCAACTTGTTGCATTTCTAAAGATTGTTGGGTCGCCATTTTTAATAAGTTTTAATTATCCACTTTTGCCAAGAGGGTCTGTAATAAAGATTAAGGGACAGCAATCCAATATTGAAGCTGAGACAGCTTATTATTGCACTCAAAAGGGCCAGCAATAAAAGTTTATAGTTCTCAATTCAGCTTACATAATTTCCCTAAAAAAAAAAAAAAAAAAGCTAACATCCGTTGGAAGGCACTGCCCAGAAATGCGTTTTGCCGCTTCAACTCAGGCACTTTCACAAACAAAAGATCAACTTAAAGTTCACATATTCTTTCAAGAGAGAGAAAAAAAAACCCCTTCCACCAGTCTTTTCATGTTCCGTGCCTTTATCCCACAGCAAAAACAAACACAGATCGCAGTAATAATGAGAACAAAGACAGCTATTTACTCCAAATATGCAATCGCGACTGCCTATCTGGTCACCCCTCACTCCTTCCACTTTCCCACGCTATGAAAAGCTTCAAAATTTGAGTCGTTCAGGGTGACCTTCCGATTTCAAAGTCAGTCTGCTGGGCCAGTAGCTCTGCCGATACAATTTATAAAATTTTGGTCCTTATCAGTGCATTTCAAACACTTTAATCCACATTTATCTTTCGTAAAATGCCCTGCGATGTGGAGAAAACGTCCTCACACCACCACGGCCATAACCACGCCATAACACTTTGGACACCTAGAAAACACACTGTTCAATATAAAAATGGAATTTGTGATATAAAACAATGAAAAATATTTATGCAAGATAAACTGTTTTTTTGTTGGGACACCCATTAAGGACAGCTCTGCCCCCAGCACTGTTGGCATTTAGATTCTAGATAAGCATGGCATTGTATTAATGTGATTTTTATGTAAATACTTTAATGAATAAATATGTTTCTCTTCTCTCACTTAGTTTAACAATAATATTTAAAATTATCTTTAACAATATAAAAAAAGTTTTTATTATGTAGAAATTTGTGTTTCAGTTTTATGTTGATTTACCTGGAATAATACCATTAAACAAAATGCAATTTACAATGTAGAATTAGGCTGCAATGTTCAAGATGTATCTCATTTTGCATCTCAGCATTCTGTATCACAAGTGTACAAGGCTGGCCAGTGTTGTTTTACTATTATTAAGGTTTGACACTACCCTCAATGGAGAGGTGTTGATGAAGATAATAAAATTAGTTGAGAGATAAATTAACCTTTTTGATTAGAGAAACATAATATCTATATTATGGCTGATTGGAAATCCCTTATACACTTTTTTGCATAAAACAAAAAAATGCACTTATGATATGTGGTTTTGGCGATTGGAAAAACCCTGGATAATAAGAAAGTGTGAGTTTTCTTTTGTAATCATAGAATAAGAGATATTTTGTAGTTGTACTTATGTTTGTTGCATTGGTGGAAGGAACCAGAAATAAAGCCAGGATTTAGGTGTCATGGTAGACCACTGCTTAAATATTTATTTATTTATTTATTTATTAAATTTATATACCGCCCTATTCCTAAGGGACTCAGGGTGGTGAACAGCGAACGATAAAAATACATGTAATACAAACATTAATAATAAAAAACCAATTAAAATATACTAAACATTCTGGTCCTAGATAATTCAAGACATCCTAGTTTAAAATAAAATCAAAAAGCAATATAAAGGGAAAGTTAGGCCAGGCCGGCCTGCTGAAACAGGAATGTTTTGAGGACACGGCGGAAAGTGCGCAGATCCGGAATCTTCTGTATCTCTGGGGGGAGCTCGTTCCAGATGGTGGGTGCCCTCACAGAAAAGGCTCTCCCCCTGGGGGCCGCCAGTCGACATTGTTTGGCTGACGGCACCCTGAGAAGCCCCTCTCTATGGGAGCGTACTGGGCGGTGAGAGGCTATTGGTGGCAGAAGGTGGTCTCGTAAGTACCCCGGTCCTAAGCCATGGAGCGCTCTAAAGGTGGTAACTAAGACCTTGAAGCGCACCCGGAAGACCACAGGGAGCCAGTGCAGCTCGCGCAGGAGGGGAGCCACATGGGAGCGCCATGCTGCTCCCATAACTACCCGCGCGGCCGCATTCTGGACCAGCTGGAGCCTCCGGGTGCTCTTCAAGGGGAGCCCCATGTAGAGAGCATTACAGTAGTCCAGGCGTGAAGTGACGAGGGCATGAGTGACCGTTTTTAACGAGTCCCGATCCAGAAAGGGACGCAACTGGCGAATCAGGCGAACCTGATAAAAAGACATCCCGGCCACAGCCGTCAAGTGTTCTTCTAAAGACAGCCGTGAGTCCAAGAGGACGCCTAAGTTGCGAACCCTCTCCGTGGGGGGCAATGACTCATCCCTAATAGTCAGTGATGGCACCAATTGACTATATCGGGACGTCGGAAACCACAGCCACTCGGTCTTGGATGGGTTGAGCCTGAGTCTGTTCCTCCCCATCCAGATCCGTACAGCCTCCAGGCACTGGGACATCACTTTAAGGGCATCATTGGGGTGGTCCGGGGTGGAGATGTATAGCTGAGTATCATCAGCATACTGATGATACTTCACCCCAAGACCACGGATGATCTCACCCAGCGGCTTCACATAAATGTTGAACAGAAGGGGTGAGAGAACCAACCCCTGTGGCACCCCACATACAAGGGGCCCCGGGGTCGACCTCTGCCCCCCTGTCAACACAGACTGCGACCGATCAGATAGAAAGGAGGAGAACCACCGCAACACGGTGCCTCCCACCCCTAACTCTTCCAACCGGTGCAGCATGATACCATGGTCGATGGTATCAAAAGCTGCTGAGAGGTCTAATAGGACCAGGATAGAGGAGCAACCCCTGTCCCGGGCCCTCCAGAGATCATCTACCAATGCGACCAATGCCGTTTCCGTGCTGTATCCAGGCCTGAAGCCCGACTGGAACGGATCTAGACAAGCCGATTCATCCAAGTACTGGGGAAGCTGTCGCGCTACCACACTCTCAACAACCTTTGCAATGAAGCGAAGGTTGGAGATTGGACGGTAATTAGCCAACACTGCTGGGTCCAGAGAAGGCTTCTTGAGGAGAGGCCTCACCACCGCCTCCTTCAAGGCAGCAGGGAAGACACCCTCTCTCAAGGAAGCATTTATAATCCCCTGGAGCCAGCCTCGTGTAACCTCCCGAGAGGCCAGCACCAGCCAGGAGGGACACGGGTCCAATAAACATGTGGCCGCGCTTAGTCTGCCCAGTATCTTGTCCACGTTTTCCAGAGTCACAGAATCAAATAGAAGAAATCAGAGTCACAGAATCAAACTCTTCCCAGATAATATTCTCAAGACTTGAGTCCAAATTTTCCCGAATCTGAGCGATTTTGTCATACAGATATTGTACAAAGTCCTCGGCTCTACCCTCCAAGGGTATGAGTCAGCAGTGTGCTTCAGCTGCCAAAAAAGCCAGTGCAGTCTGGGCTGCATCAACAGAGGAATAGCATCAAGATCACAAGAAGTATACTTGTTGTGAACTAGTGCTCTAAACTGCACTAGTAAGGGCACACGTGTATTACTGCATCTAGTTTAGGTCACAACAATATGAAAAAGATTCTGAGACCCTAGAAAAAGTGCAGAGAATGAACTGATTATTTATATCCCATTAGGGAGAAGAATGATAATTAAAGGGATTAATAAAATAAATGCAGCAATTCTCAGTCATCCAGATCATGGTTTTCCCAAATGTGCTTTTTCAGGATGCAGCTGGATTTTCTTGTTTTTTTCTCTTTTTCTCAAGAAGCATCTTCAACCCCACCCCCTTTTTTTGAGGGTCATTGAAACGTTAAAAAAGGATGCAAATGACCAGCTGTCTGCAAGGAATATAAATCCTTCCATTCCCCACCATCCAGTCAGAGCCGAAGAAGCTTATTGGATGAGAAGTGAAACATCCTCACAGAGAAAAAAAAATCAAGAAAGTCCAGTTGCCTCCTGAAAAAAGCACCTTTGGGACAACCATGACCTAGATGATAGAATCGCTACAGACTTTTAGCTATGCAGTTTGGGATGAACATCCTTTGAATGGTGTGGGAGTATGAACGGATTTCCAGAAAAAATTGCAGATTACAGGAACTATTAGCTCTACTCAGGTGACCCTGAGGACACAGATAAAAATCCAAGTGCCTCAATGATCCTAAAAAAGGATGCAAATGACCAGCTGTCTGCAAGGAATATAAATCCTTCCATTCCTTCCAAAAGCACTGTAAGAAGACCAAGTCCATCCACATGGCATTCCTTGACCTGGAAAAGGCCTTCAACCACATCCCACACAAACTCATTTGGCACATCTTATGATCCCACAATATCCCAGAAGTCTACATCTGGTAGATTCAACTATTGTACCATGGTGTCACTAGCATGGTCCGATGTGCAGTGGGAACTTCACCTCCCTTTGCCATCAACATCGGAGTATATCAAGGATTGGCACTGTGATTATGACCTCCAATAGCTCCATCCATAGTCACTTCTCTATGCCAATGACATCTTGGTGAATGAGTAATGTAAAGTCCTCCAAGAGCAAACAAGGCAATGGAATGAACAGCTTGGCGAATTTGGACTTTGACTGAACATCAAGAAAATGAAATTTATGGAATGTGGTCCCCCAAACCATCAGCATTGGTGGAGAAAACCTTAAGAAATAGAACAATTCAAGTACTTCAGCTCCCTTATATGTGGCAACAGCAATAGCTTTCCGAATGCCTGCACACATGACAATGACGCTTCAATGAAGTGATGCCAGGTAACTGGAGTCTTGTGTGATCCTTGATTGCCCCTATGCCACAAATAAAAGATTTCTAGAACTGTAGTGCACTCAATCGCCCTCGATGGATCAAAGTGATGGCCAGTGATGGCAAAGCATGAGCAGACCATACATGTGATGGAAATGCGAATGCTCCAATGGTGCCTTGGACTAATGCAATTCAACCATGCTATGAATGATAACATCCTATATCAACTGGGAATCATGCCAATCGTAGCAAAAATGCTCTTTCATGCTCAATGTGGGACTAGAATTTACAGTTTCCTGGTTTCTAGCCTGATAATTAACCATTAGACCAAACGGACTTTTTTATTCATGATTATTACATGCCTATTTGAAAAACCTCCCAATATATACAGTACTATATTTACTTTTTCTTGAGGGTTGCAATGATCAGATCCATTGTGTACTTCTTTTATTTTAAGCACAGCTTGCTACTGCATATGATAGAGAAGAAATTAGGATGAGGAGAAAGAGAAAGCAATGCTTATACAACACAAGCACACTACTGATCTATCCACAGATTCTCAATTCATTCTCAACAAAGCCACTACATTGTAAACCACACCTTTTGTAGAGACAATATTTTATGTATTGTCACTGGTGAGCCCATTCGGGCATTTGTTTTCCTTTTATTAGGCACTTAAGCTTTTAACCACTGGCGCTAACTCTATTGACTACTCTTTCTAAACTCATCATTTGGCCCTTCAGAGAAATGTTGGAAAATTTCAAACATTCAAATAGTAGCAAACTAACAAAGGATGTTGAAGTATTTAATGTTCACTTATGTGAGGAGATTATAGGTGATAATGTTATTGTTCTGTGATCCTGGAAAAAAGTGCACTATGTTAAGGATTTGCAGTTACATGCTATAGTGATGTTCCTGTTTGTGCCAAATTACTTTTTTGCTTTCAGATCCACAGCACTGCACAACTCTAATGTGTGGCAGTTTTCTATACTGAAATAAAATGCAATCCTGAGCCTACATAAAGATAACTGTGATTTGTGTGAAAGTTGTCAGCCATAAAAATGGAAATTATAAATATGGGTTAATGAAGCCTCCTATTAACCCTGTTTGCTTTCTTTTGTTTCCATTCATTTTGATAGCCTGCCATCTTTGCCACTCTTATTGTATCTTGTTATTCTTAAAGTTTTGTTTTTAATATTTTAAATAATTTGTAAACTATCCTGGTTAAATTATCAAATCATTATTATGTATGCATCCATACCTGTGTGCATGGATGCATGCAATTTTGCTAATAGGGTGAAAGTTTTATATATTATTTCATATGTGTACTTTATATATTATTTCATATGTGTACTTTTACTTTTATATGTTCACATTTTATATATTATTTTATTTACTATCCTTCTAAACTGTGTTATATGCATTTTACATAAACAGCATTTCTTTTCAGTTGAATATAAAAGCTGTCAGAAGGAAAATTTGAGGTTCCAACTCAAGCTGGGGTTGCACAAAAATAAATAAAAATGAGATACAGACAACTGTGAAGAAAGAATAAATATTTATTCCTAAAAGCAAAACAGTTTGTATTTAGGGGCAACTACCAGGAAATGGGGTACAGTGGCAAGCCTTTACAGGGGAAGCTTGTCTGGGGTGTGGAAAATTCTATGTGCTGATTCTAGGGTCACACTATGTTTATTCTTGTGAATATGCAGTTCTACTGGGAGACCTAATTTAATTAATAAGGTGCTTGCCGACCTTATATTTTGATGTGTAGATTAGGCCTAGGTAACTTATTTGGGGGTTTGAGAAAGTTTGCTAATTTTAGTTGATTAACTTAGTTCCAACTTGACTGTTAATTATCTAGTGGATACACTGATTCTCAGACCATTGTAGATTCTGTTAATATTTTAAAGGAACATGGAAACAGTATAAAAGTATAAAATATATGTGGTTCTAAAACTTGTCACAAAGCTTACAAACAGTTTGTTCTAACTGATACATTTTGGTATGCAAAACTGCACTACAAAATTTGGAGAAGTATGGATACTGAATGAAAACTGTTTCCATTTGAAATCATCAATAGACTACTTACCATTTTAAAGAGATGATAACCTGCAAAGTTTGTGCAGTGTAGGAAAAGCTTAGCAAAAGCAGCTTTCTTTACAGCTTATTTTCTTCATGACTTTGAAAAGGCATCTTTCTGTCCAGTCTAATTTCTCAATAGTAGCTCTATCTAAAGCTGTTCATTACAGAAAGCAAAATTATTAGATTATTATTCATATTCTTCTTGAAGATTTAGATATTTGATGATATTGCTCATACACAAGCTCACTCAACTTCAACATTGACAAGCAGACCAGAAAACACATTGTGCTCTGCAGTGAAAACACTCTTTAAAGAACCCTCTGTGTCACAAATGAAGGCAAAAGATTAAACAATTATTAGTCAGTCCTTATTTAAAAAACCAGTCTCAATCTTGGCTGATTGCTTATGAAATAGATTCGTTTTTCCATTCTTTCTCAAAACCATCTTATCTCTTCAGGAGGTGCATAATTAGTCTTGATTCCTGCAATCAAATCATTCTCATGTAACATTTGCTAAATTATCTATTAGAAATCATAGCATGTTAATCCACAACACTACTTGAATAAATTATCAAAAGCAGCAGTTTTTCCACATTTCATGCATTATTATACCAGAAGGAAAAAGAGGGATCTGTTTGTCTTTTTGGCATCTTTCTTTTTTCATTTGCTATTGTTCCATTCCCAATTTTGTTTTGTTTTCAGACTCAAAATAAATCACTTCATGACACATGAGCCATCCTGAAACAGTCTGTGCTAAAGCAATCCCAAGGCATCTGTTGATTTTTTTTCCCAGGCATATTTAAAGCGCTCCATTCAGATCCCTTATAGCAGTGGTCCCCAACCCCCGGTCCGCGGACCGGTGCCGGGCCGTGGAGTACCTGGCACCGGGCCGCGCAGCGGCCGGGGGACATGAACGCTGCAGCGCAAAGGCTCCTGGGCTGTGCGCAAAAGCTCCTGGGCCGTGCCCCCACCCCTGCGCGCGCTCAGCGGGCCGCGGCGATAAAAAGGTTGGGGACCACTGCCTTATAGCACATAGATTGCCTGAGTGCACCAGGAAAACTTGCATGGCCAAAGTGAGGAAGAATAAACTGTTGATATTCCAGGGGAGGAGTCATAATTTTTTCATTAATTATTCTTTATTCTTCACCCACTGAAAACAGTACAGCTTTCAAGTTAAAATCAGGTACCTATAATTTCCACTGATTTACAACTCAGTTTTATGCCTTCTAATAAATGAATGGCATCTATATTATGGTATTTGAAATATGACAGTGCAAAGAATATTTCCGATATTGAATCACACTTAATATGCATAGATTGCGTATTATTCTTTCATTAAGAACTGCCATTGTTCACTATATAATACGGCTGTCCTTAGCTATAGATTCAACTGATATGAGAAATGGACTATTAATCCTGCTAAAATTAACAGTTTAAGAAAAAAATGA